>NC_090925.1:62758164-63061194 GCF_040938575.1 Ambystoma mexicanum | reverse complement strand
TCATGAAAGGTGGACGCAATCCTTAAGTGGCCATCACCAAGTTCAGTTAAAGGAGTACAAAGTATGCTTGGCTTTGCCAATTTCTACCGCAGATTCATCCCGGATTTTTCACATGTTGTACATCCCTTCACAGCACTCTTGCGAAAAAATAAATGCTTTATCTGGACTGAAGAAGCTGAAAATGCCTTCCAAGCGCTGAAAGCAACATTCACTTCTGCAACTGTATTAAAGCACCCGCGCCCTGAACTTCCATACATAGTGGAAACTGATGCATCCAGTCTAGCCATGGGAGCTGTCCTGTCTCAAAGGGACCCTGAAACTGGCCAGCTTCACCCAGTAGCGTTTTGGTCCAGAAAGTTCTTGGCACCTGAGTTAAACTATGCAGTTACCGATAAGGAGTTATTAGCCATTAAATCCGCCTTCAAGGCTTGGCTGCACTATCTTCTCGGTGCCAGGCATACCATTACTGTGATCACCGCTCACCGGAACTTACAGTATTTAAAGACAGCCAAGGCCCAATCGTCACGTCAACTCCGATGGGCATTGTTCTTTGCCGAGTTCGATTTCGTGATAACCTATCGACCAGGTTGTAAGAATGGTAAAGCAGACGACTTATCCTGAATAGGGATGGGAGAGGCAGAAGTGAACCCTGAACCAGTACCTATAATTCCCGAACAAAGGATTCTTGGCATGACTACTCTACAGACTCTAGAGGACATTCAGGTAAAGATCCAGTAACTCTTTGGTTCTACAGCCTTGCAGGACTGGGTAAAGAAAGACCCGGACAACTCTGTCACCAAAGATCTGCCTTATTACCAAGGACGGCTATTTCTGCCACACAAGGAACTACAAGAGCTAGTCATTTCCCGTTATCATGATACCCTAATGGAGGGGCACCCAGGTATTGCAAAAACTGAAGCTAAAATTAAAAGATAATTCTGGTGGCCCACCTGGGGAAAGGATATTAAATCATTTGTGATGTCTTGTGGCATTTGCGCCCAAAACAAAAGTCAAAAGAAAAAACCAGCTGAACTCTTACAAACTTTAGACATTCCACCTACACCATGGCACACCGTATCGTTAGACTTTATTACTGATCTACGCCCATGCAATGGATTTAACACCATTCTAGTTATTGTGGATCTTTTTTCCAAGATGGCCCACTTTATTCCTTTAAAGGGATTACCTTCTGCTTCAAAACTGGCCAAGGAGTTCCTCGAAAACATTGTTTGCATACACGGATTTCCGTCCGTATTGGTCTCTGACCGGGACAGTCAATTCATTTCACATTTTTGGAAAAAATGCTGTCAATTGGTGCAAATCGATGTGAGGTTATCGACCAGTCACCACCCCCAGGCCGATGGTCAAACGGAGAGGACCAACCAGACTCTCAAACAATACCTGTGTTGTATGTTACATCAGACGGAGAGTAATTGGAAAGACATTCTTTGGATCGCCGAATATGCATACAATAATTCAGTACACTCTGGAACTGGACAAAGTCCCTTTTATACCTTATATGGGCACCATCCTCGAACCTCAGACCTTGACTCATCCCAAGACTTAGAAATGCCCGCAGTGGACCACCTGCACGCTATGATTACACAAGCCTTTTAGGAAGCAACTACACATTTAAAACAGGCGAAATAAAAATACAAGAAAGATGCTGATCGTCAGAGAAGTGATTTTCCACAATACCAAATAGGGGACCAAGTATGGCTAGCCACAAAACATATACCTCTAAAGGAAACATGGACCTTTAACCCCAGATATTTGGGACCTTACTCTATTAAGGCCATTATCAACCCGGTGGCTGTCAAGTTGGACTTACCTGCAAATATGCAAATTCATCCCGTCTTTCATGTGTCACTTTTGAAGCCAGTATAACCAGGTAGAAGACTAACCAAGCCACGAGACCCCATCCTTGTAGATGGAGAAACCGAATTTGAAGTTAAGAACATCCTGGACTCCAAGCTGATAAAGTCAAAACTTTTTTATTTAATTGACTGGAAAGGTTACGGACCACAGGATAGGTCATGGGAACCTAGTGACCATGTTCACGCACCCCGATTGGTGAAAATATTCAACCGAAATTTCCGAGACAAACCGAAACTACAGGGAAGAACGACTTTAGGAGGGGCCTTGGGGGGGAGTGCTGTCATGATGCCTACCCCTGGTGACCCAGACCAAGTCCAGCAACCCCGGAAGCAGGTATCAAGTTACCCCAAGCAAGCCCAACAACCCCCGCTAGGGGCTATTTGGGTGCAGTCCTGGCGCCATAGGTGCCAGACTCATAGATTAAAACTCACCTGATGCAGACCATGCTGCAAACTTACCTGATGCAGACCATGCTGCAAGAGCTCCAAGCCAAACGAGGCTTGGAAGGGACTATTTTATCTAGGGACTATTTTTTACTTGGGTGGGGCTGGGGGGGAATACTTACCTGGGACTACTTTGGAGGATATTTAAACCACACCCGAAGAGCAGCACACGCTTCGCGTTATTCTGCATCCAGCAGCGTAATGCTCACCGTGCCTGCAAGTCTGCATCCAGTCTTCTGCCACGCCCGCCTCGAGTTTGGAGCTCCTAGAAAAAGGGAGAAAGAAGGAGAAAAGGTAAGAACAAGAGCAATACCTTTGATCCTTACCTGAATTCCCGATCCATCGCGCCTTCGAACTGGAAGAAAGAAGTTATTTTATGCGCGTCGCCTCGCCTGCTGCACGCTGCACTGAATTCCCCGGCCTTCGCAGCATCTTCACATTTCACCGCATCCTCCTGCATGTTCCCGCCGCACTCCGGCACCTAAGGAGAAGACACGAACAGCAAGGTGAGCCAAGGAATACACAGAGGAATACCCCTCATAGACTTACCTGATTTTACCACCGGGGGTACTATTCTTCTTCACGGGTCAGCGCAGCTTCCACTGCATCCTAGCCAAACCCCGGCCCCTAAGGGAAAACAAAAGGACAGCAAGGTGAAACAAGGTTCTAACAAGGGCAACCCTCCTCACCACAAAAGACTTACCTGATTTTACCACCGGAGGCATTATTCCGCGAGACTTCATACTTTCTCTCAGCGCCTGAATAAGGGAGAAAGCAACAGGTTACATATGGACATTATTTTATCGAACTGTGTCGGATAATACAAATCCTTACCAGAACATTACCGGTTGTGACGAGGAACTCTTCAGTAGGGTCAAGCTGCAACCTGCAAGGAATCGGACAAGAGTGAAAGTCAGGCATTTGAACTCTTACAAACTACATACTTACAGCGTTTTGCCGGGAATATCGGAGTCAATATTGTCCTGGAACTCACCAATTCCTTCGAGCCAGTGAAGCAACTGGTTATCTACGCGCCCCTGCGCTCAATGCAGGATGGAGAGCTCATCTTTTCAAATCATCAGGTGAGACTATAAGAGGGGTCATCCAAGGTGATCAGTGGGGAGAACAGAGGGGTGGGGGGATTTACGCTCAATTCCACGGGTGGTTAATTCCCTTTCTCTATTTGCAGAAGAATATTCCTACGGGCCAAGCAAACGAAGCTAGGTGGGCCAGTCCAGTCCGTCATCTCGGCCCTACGCATCACATTGGTGGAGACTGCAGCAGTCCAGTCCAGATCGATGCCTCTGTGGGAGCCAGGTGAGTGTAACAATAGGGTGCCGCCGCTGATGAAAAAAGTAAGTGGGACGTGCCAGGGGTGGAGGGAACAGTAAGAAAAATTATTGGGGGGGGGGAAAGATGGTGGTGCAGGGCAGGGGAAGCAGCCTCCAGGTTCCATGGAATGCAGGATGAGATTAGCCGCTTCAGCCTGCGATCCAAGGAACACGATTGGCTGCTCCCCCTGCCATGGGTGCTAATTACTGGTATGTTGTGTTTGTGATTTACAATGTACTACATTACAGGCTACCAGTTGAAAGTACAAAGGGGGATGGCGCGAGGGACATCAAAGGGGGCATCAAACTGATCATGACTCACATGCATGTGTCATTCCATGCTATCTTGCATATCACACAACCTAACAATTTCAAGTGAGCCAGTACTACAAGGCCAGTATAAACAAGATGGGTCTTCTGTGGTTTTGTTCCTGACTGATATGGACAGGGTGTTCCAAAGGTTAAGGCAGGTGGTGGGAAAGGTTTTTCCACACCGTCTTTATTCATTAAATTCTGGAATGCATGGCACATGTCTATTGATGGTCTGGGATATCTTGGGGAGGTTTAGTGTTTGAATCTGTTGTACAGGCTCTGTAATCCCATTCAAACCAGAACAGCCATAGCACACACACAGGACTGCCAATGGAACAAACTTTGATTAAAGGCACTCAGGAAAGATCCTGAGATCATTGTATACCAGCAATGCCACCCTAATTGATGTTGAAATGTCTCTTAATCCTTATATGCCATCCAAACATGTGTTTGACAACACAAGCAGCTATGGTTCTCCCCAGAACTAAGACCTGCCAAATAAGAAAAGGAAACATATTAGCATGCTAGTGGTGATCTACATAGCTGGACTCGGATAACACTTCCATAATTAGATGCATGCTAAAAAATGCTATGATTAATAGATAGATATTTCATGAGTAAAGTGCTGGCCTTTCGCTTGGAGCAAGCCTGCACTTTGCAAGTTAAATCTAGCAGCAGGGTCAATTCAGCCTTTCCACACATCATTAAATAAGACCCACAGCCCCTCACATCTTTTTGCCGTGAGTCTTCCCATACCTTGAGTGTACAACATGTTCTTTGCATGATCAATGCCTGCATCCAACTAGTGGCGGATTCCCAGGTATCTCAGAATAATATAAGGAGCCTTCATTCTCAGGTCAAATGTTTGGCTTATTCCCCAAGTTTTTTCAGCCAATCAAAGCCCTCTTGGGCTGATTTGTTTAGTTTGTTCAGGCAAATCTGAGCCCCAAAATACTCCTGGAATTGTGTATCTCTAAAAAAGGTCCCGCTAACTTCCTGTTCCTTTGGATTTTGCTAGGTTATGAGGGAAGGTGTTAGAGAGGACAGGCTCAAACAACTAGGGTGTCTGATACATTTGGGCAGTTTTGGGGTAACGTTTGGATATTTGCACAAGCAGGTTTAGATCTTTTTTTTTATTTTTGAATATATTGCTGTTTTAGGAGAGTTTTTTTGTCCACGTGTTGTGCCAATGTGACCCCTTACTGTTTGTTCAGTAGATTGTTAGTTTCACCCAGCAACTTTGTACTTTAGTCTTAGCTCATTTCAGAGACAAAAATTCAAAGCCACAAAATAGTTTCCTGTCGATGGTCCTAACCAAAGAAAATCCTGCCAAACTACCCAGAATATTAGTTTACCCTTTCCTAGTTTCTGTGTTCCAGTTTCTTGTTGTAGCTTCTTTTCTCTCCTTTTGCTGTATGTTATTTATAATGTAGCATTGTGTTTTATTCATGCTCTTTAACCACTCACTGTGTTCCTAAGAGTATGCAGATGCTGGAATCTTGATTGGTGGGTTCAGGCACCTGATCGCATTGTATGCAGATGATATGCTGCTCTACGCCAACCACCCAGAAGTCAACCTGCAGTATATTGTGGATACAATGGCCCGCTTCGCAGAACTCTCCAGCATCCATATTACCCATGACAAGTCTTGCTTGTTGTCGTTGGCAGGCCTTACAGGCCTGAACTGGGATCTGCTGCCTGACCTGGGACTGCAATGGAACACAGACACCTTTCAATACCTGGGAGTAAATGTGTGGCATGACTTCACATCTTCGTATTATAATAACACACAGAGGGACATAGACTACATAGTAAAATCCATATCATTCTGGAGGAGTCTGCCCCTGTCAATGGTGGGCAGAGCTGGCCTTTTAAATATGGTGGTGCTCCCTTGCTTGCTACACCATTTTATTAATATACCCTACAACATACCCAAGAGGTTTTTCAATGAGCTAGATTCAGTAGCCAGAGCATTCTTATGGGCGGGGCAGGGGGTCGGGGAGGCAGCATTGCACTGAAGACTGCATCGGCTCTACAGTGACAGCGGGATCAGACTGCCCCATGTTGAGATATATTATTTTCCAGGGCAGCTGCAGTTTGTTATAGCTGTCTAATGAGCAACCATCGATCAAATATTACTTCCTGAAGAAGGTGCTATGGGTCGTGACGCCTGACTCCCGCAGCAGCGCAGGATTCTTACACTAGGCAGGGAACTGTGGCACAGGGAATGGAAAGTTTTAGGAACCTTGCACCCCTACTCCCCAAATATCCCACTGGTGTGGCTTGTTGGGAACAGGCTGGACGCAATTAAAAAGATCAGGAGGCATTGGGATAACAATGTGGTAGTTACGTTGGGAGATATGTTGCAGTAAAGGAAATTAATGGATTTCACTGCATTGACGCTGGCGTACATAGCGACCTGACTTTCAAGAAGGCATTGAGAACTACCCGGTACTTAACACTATGCATGATGTGGCAGAAGGGGGTCACATGGTTTCTAGATTATACGAAGTACTTATGAGTAAACTCAGTGAACCAGACCTAGCAGTACACTCAACATTGGAGGAAGGCCTGGGCAGAACATGTACAGATCTGGAGAGGACTACAGTCCTGCTTTCACTAGGACTCCTGGAACTCTAGATGTAAACTCACGCAAACTATAGATGTAAACTCGCACAACTGTACATCACACCCAGAGCTGACCTGACCACCCACAGGATATCACTGTTCCGAGGAGCAGAGGAACGGAAGTGTCCCAGATGTGCCCTTGACAGTGCTGATTTTATTCATATGTTCTGGACTTGCTCGGTGATCAAAAGGTTCTGGCAGGCGATAACAGATAAAGTAGTCAGGGAATGGATACAGATGCACACCTGGCCCCCAGAAGCTTGCTTATTGGGATTATATTAGAGGGGGAAGAAACACACATCACACCTCGCCAGGATGAAGGAACTTCTCTGTGTGTTAGCCAAACATAGAATCGCAATGGTATGAAAGTATGCAGAGGAACTCAGTGGGCAGACTTAGAGCACTGGACAACGGCCAAGACCACAACTTGGCACAGAGCAGTGTATGGTGGGATGAGAGAAGCGAGCACAGAAGTAGCTGCTTGGGACCCACTGACACAGGCAATGTTTTCCCCTCTGACACAAGGCCTGAATGAGCCGCTTGGGAAGTGTCACCTGTTAAGGTATGATGCGGGTCATAGACAACAGGGATGCTGTTGGAATCTATGCAAGCCAGTGCCTGGTGTCTACAGGCTATGTTGAACCGTACCCTGTAACGATACATGTATGCACATCGCAGATCCTTTTTTGGTTGTGTTTTCTTGGTACATGTGAACATTTGTATTCATTACGGTTCGTTACCAATCACTGATGCTATGTAAACAGCATGAATGCCTGTTGTCTGTCACTGTATGGGAATAAAAATAGTAAATAAAAAATGTAAAAAAAGAAATGTAGCATTGTGTCTTTTTGTGTTTAATGGGTTGAAGTCAAGATCAGGAACTCAAGCTGAAGGTACTTTCGTTTAGGAATGTTATATTGAATTGGCCCATGTAATGAATAAACTCAACTCCCTGGGTAAGGAACCAGCATGGATTTCTGCTCTGATACCCAGACTCTCAGTTTGCTTTTTCTGTTAAGGGCAGAACAGTGATGGATGAAGATCAGCCATTGACAGCCTCTTTGCCTCTTCACATGTGAGCCTTTGCTTTGGCCTCCCTATATGCTGAAGCCATGAGTGCCTTACCTTGCTAATTACTGTGATGTCTTTCCACTGTGTGATGCCATTATACTGATACAACTGTTCTTCCAGGTGCCTCCTGAGTGCATTCATACACACAGTAAGCACACGTGACACCCACATGATAATGAAAACTGACCACCTTGTCTTTGAAGCAAGGGGTGGGGAATGTCACCAATAGTTTTCCCACATCATCCTTAGCTATAATAAAGTGTATAGACACATGCAGTACCCGAGAGCATTGCCAGCTGTGCTCCCTATGACCTACTAGACAAGTCGCGTTCCTGCACTGACCAGATCCTGTTTGAGAACCTATGCCACAGTCAGGAACGTGCTGAGGGACACAGTGTTCATGCTAACATGTTGGGTGACCTTCTTAAATGGCTGTGCCCGGGAATGGACATTGCTTCGCAGCTATCACTGAACTGATCTAAGACATGCTCCTTCCAATGTTCATGGGTAACTGTCATGGTAGTCAGTTGCGGTGTTGCTCTGCTCATGCAGATGTGGCATTTACATCGTGGAGTCCCACCAAATTGGAACTGCTTTGAGTGCCTTAAATCAGAGCAGATTGTTTGTGACTCATGCATCGTGGTGTCAGAAGGCTTGCAATGCTTGAGGAATGAGTAGCCACAGGCTATGAGCATGGAGTAAAGCCATTGAAATGCCATGTCTACAACATTCTCTCAGAACTGATTATGGATACGCTGGATGAGATTGGGCTCCACAGAATGCCTATCGAACAAGCCATAGCACTAGATGCAGAAATTACGCCTGAAGACATAACTGAAGCAATTAGGTCCCTCGCCACGTGCAAGGCACCTGGCACTGACGGTCTGCCTTCGGAGTTTTATAAAGCATACGAGCCCTCCCTCATACCCCTGCTACACAAAGTATACCAAGAAGCACATGAGAGGGGGATACTGCCTGAAAGCATGAGAGAAACACTTGTGGTCCCGATCCTGAAGCCAAACAAACCGGCACTATATTAGCCAAGCGGCTGTCTAGAATAATTGGTGACATAATACACACCGATCAGAGCGGCTTTATACCGGGTCGCAACATGTCAATGAACCTGCGCAGGCTGCAACACATCATAGCGCAAACTAGTGAAGACGAGGGCTCTTATGCACTCCTATCCCTAGATGCCATAAAGGCGTTTGACTCCATCCATTGGGAGTGGCTTGTGGCTGTGCTCGGGGAATTTGGCTTCGGACCTTGGTTCATGAGATGGGTTCAGATACTATTCACCAGACCAAGAGCAAGAGTGAAGTCAGGGAAGAACGTGTCAGAATCCTGGCTATCCCCAATGCTATACATATTGGGACTGGAACCCATAGCTATCTATTTTCGGAAGCAATTCTTTGACGCCGGCATAAGGCTAGGAGGGGTAGATCACACTATTTCCCTCTACGCGGATGATGTACTTATATACGTCAGAGAACCACACCTCAATGTGCCAACCATACTAGAAGTCCTGGACAATTATTCCAGAGTATCTGGGATCCAATTCAGCAAGTCAAAATCCTGCATGTTCCCCCTAGCGGCCCTGAAGCATGAGGACATAGAAGCACTCCCGGAGGTGGGGATAAGATGGCAGACCACCACATTCTGATACCTAGGAATCCAAATAATGCACACCCCCACACTGATGCACAAACACAACACAAAGGCAGCGCTACCGGCACTGCGCAGGTCCATGAACTTCTGGTCGAGACTCCCCCTGTCGATGATGGGGAGGGCCTCAATAGTTAAAATGATTGTTTTACCACGATTCCTATATGAGTTCCAGAATGTACATTACTATATCAATAAACCCTTTTTCTGGCTGCTTGGGACGCTAATAAAAGAGTTCATATGGGGGGAAAATAGACACAGGAGAGCGCTGTCGACATTAACTCTACCATACACACGAGGCGGCATTCAGCTCCCAAACCTAGAAAAATACTACCTAGCAGCCCAGCTCAGCTTTGTAACTAAATGGTCATCCGATGAGCCCACAGATGAAATACCCCTGCTGCAGACCATGAGCCTCCCGCTCAATTTGAAAGAACTCGTCTGGGTACCCTCGAAACTGCTAGAAGAAGCACCCTTTATAGTCATCTTGGGGAGGGAAATCTGGCGTAGAGCAAGAACACTTACCCACATGAAGAATGCTTACGCACCAGAAATACCATTGATCGTAGACCTATATACAACAGCCACTGACCTGAAACAAATCAGATATGGGAAAGAGAAGGGGTTTACACCTGGGGTGACCTTTACGAAGAGGGAACCTTTTAAAGAATTTGCCACGCTACGGGACAGAGTAGGCATTCACACGGGTCAGTTCCTCTGGTACCAGAGGGTCCGCTCCACAGCATGATGCAAATGGGAAACATTCTGCACACAGTGCTACCTGCACACAGGTATGATATGGAAGGATCCGTCCTTTGCATGGCACTCGGCATGCTATCTGCACATAGGTATGATATGGAAGGAACCGTCCTTTGCATGGTGCTCGGCATGCTATCTGCACACAGGTATGATATGGAAGGAACCGTCCTTTGCATGGGGCTCAGCATGCTATCTGCACACAGGTATGATATGGAAGGAACCGTCCTTTGCATGGGGCTCAGCATGCTATCTGCACACAGGTATGATATGGAAAGAACCGTCCTTTGCATGGGGCTCAGCATGCTATCTGCTCACAGGTATGATATGGAAGGAACCGTCCTTTGCATGGGGCTCAGCAGCTATCTGCACACAGGTATGATATGGAAGGATCCGTCCTTTGCATGGCGCTCGGCATGCTATCTGCACACAAGTTTGATATGGACAGAACCGTCCTTTGCATGGGGCTCAGCATGCCATCTGCCACAGGTATGATATGGAAGGAACCGTCCTTTGCATGCCGCTCGGCATGCCATCTGCACACTGTTATACTATGGAAGGAACCGTCCTTTGCATGGCACTCGGCATGCCATCTCTATGCCATCTGCACACAGGTATAATATGGAAGGATCCATCCTTTGCATGGCGCTCGGTATGCCATCTGGACACAGGTATGATATGGAAGGAACTGTCCTTTGCATGGGGCTCAGCATGCCATGTGTATGCCATATGCACACAGATACAATATCGAAGGAACTGTACTTGATCCAACATTTTGAACTACTACGAGGTCTTCTTGACAGCATCACATTCTGTTTTGTTTTAGGTCATCTATGAAAATAAACGTGGGATCTACTATTTTCAAATCTCTCTCTCTCTCTCTCTCTTTCTCTCTCTTTCTCTCTTTCTCTCTCTCTGAGCAATACTTAACCACATGTTTCCTTGAGTCAGCCATGGATTCTCTGTACTTGATGTCATTACATGATATGAGGTGCAGTACATGCTGCTTTTTGTACATTGATGTTTGTTCTAGTAGGTTAAGTACTTTAAGGTCTAATATCTTCTGTGATTCTAATGATTATGCGGACCTTGGTATTATCACAGTGCCTCTATATTTGTGAAATAAATGGCCTGCAATTACACCCTATAGTGTATTCAAACCCAGGAGCTAATTAAGCCTTGAATAGTGCGATTTCCATTGGTTCTTTAGCCACATCTAATCTACACCTATTCCCCTAGACACATGGTCCCCTACATCGCCACTTGCAAATGCAGGCATGGGATTGGTGGTTAACTCTTATTGATACATTCATAAATTGAGACTGTCATCTGATGTGCACCCCTCCAATCCAGACGCAATCCGAGCACACCGGCGAGGCCAAGTGTGCTTTGATAAAACAATAGGCCTTCTCATTATACCTGATGCCACGGCGCACACAAGCTGCTCCGACCTTGTACTAAATGTATTGGCATCACTCTGCTTCTCCCATCCCAAATTATGCAACGTTGCAGAAACGGCTCCCCTCTTATCTCCTTCCAACCCCAGGTCCCCGGTGAGGACGTGACCATGGTACCACTCTTCAGTCTGAATTGCAGAGATGTATTTGTTTTTGGTTATATGTGTGCTTGTAATTCAAATGGGATGACCACTCGTAGGTGAGGGCAGTAGTGCTCTAAATCTCCTGCATCCCCATTGGCATCACCCAAGAATATGCCCTATTCTCATGAATGTGTCCTTCAAAGGGTGCATCCCTTCCTGCTCTTCCTTCAAATAACATTGCATTCCCACCACGTCCAGACCCTGAAGCTGGATACAATTAAAGACTGATCTGTGTGCCATGGGTGCTGCTGACTGTGGCTTCTCTCCTGGGAAACGGAAAGGGGATGTGTTTATGGAGCTGAGCAAAAAAGAGCTGCAGCTCCACATCAGGGCCTGTGTTTTATTTTGTTCATCGTGTGCTAGGCCTTAACATCCAAAATTGTGACACCTCTGCCATGTTAACACTCTGAGCTTGCTTCTACCACAGTACCTTGCTGACTCCATCTTCCACCTGTGTCAACTCTTCCCGCACATCTCACTGCCCTACATAACTATGAATACGACAACTAAACACATGACCTATAACACTGACCTATTTATGACCTCTGCAACTGCAATAGCAATACATGTGTTGCTCTTTCCGTATTGCTATATGTGAGGATGATAAACCGAACTAAAACAACACATGCGCCTTCTGTAGCGGCATCCCAACAAGAGATGAGGCCCCAATGAGTCACGGTCCTTAGCACTCAGCAGTGCTTTTTCAGCTACTTTTAGCAGGGCTTATCTCAAGAGTACTATTGGCTATGGAGAAATCAGGAATCAAACACACAG
Source organism: Ambystoma mexicanum (assembly GCF_040938575.1). Classification (NCBI taxonomy): domain Eukaryota; kingdom Metazoa; phylum Chordata; class Amphibia; order Caudata; family Ambystomatidae; genus Ambystoma; species Ambystoma mexicanum. Next base: position 63,048,736 of record NC_090925.1, on the reverse strand, counting down.
ATAGATCAGCTGTATCCTTGCTTTCTGTGTCCATTGGCCTGAAGGCGAAAGTGGAGAGCTGAGAGGAACATTTGGGATCAGATTGGACTTCTGATAAGAAAGGTTTTATTTATACAAAATGGATGTGTGCATTTAGTGTGTTTGTGGTAATGTGCTGTACATTGGCAATGGGGGTGCCGAGAGATGCATGACCAGCTGCATGGCAGCGAAGTCAACAGGTATCTGAGCTGGGTGAATGAGAGCACACTGGGGCAGTAATGATGCATTGAGACAGACATATGGCAGAAGTATGGAAATTAAAGCCTAATGGAGCAGGAATGAGGCAATGACAAGTGACATTAGGCAGAAAGGAGGCAGTGGGAGCAACATGGGAATTTCCTGCGAGAATGACAGACTAATATTCCAGTGGGACAAATGTGGGCAGAACAGGGCCTGTGAGAGTCACATTGGTGTCACATTGAAGAAGGACCAATGCAGCGAGAATGGCATGGGGCCTAACTCAGGCTGTGAGAATGACATGAGGCTGAAATTGGGCAGGGAAAGCCACACTGGGAGAAATGATATTAACAGGTGTGACACTGGGTCAGGGGCAATGCATTCAGAGGCTTATAGGGCAGATAATTGGCAGGGAAAGCCACACTGGGAGAAATAATGTAGCAGGTGTGACACTGGGTCAGGGGCAATGCATTCGGAGGCTTATAGGGCAGATAATTGGCAGGCAAAGCCACACTGGGAGAAATGACACAGCAGGTGTGACACTGGGTCATGGGCAATGCATTCAGAGGCTTATAGGGCAGAGAATTGGCAGGGAAACCACATGGTCCAGGACTAGGTCAGGAAGAGCAGCATGGAGCAGATCCGAAGTAGTTAAGGGTAGAAACTATTACCTGGAATGTATACAGTAACCTCCACCTGCAAATGGATCATTTGGTGACTGTATAAAACATTTCTGTCAATGTTTGCAATGAATGATGCATGGGTTCTTTGGTGCAGTTATGTTTTGGAGGTCATTCCATAAACCTCATACTCGAGGTGATTTGAGAAAGTCAGTACATGCATTCTTACCTATATCTTGGTAACTACTTTACTCATTTTGTAGATACTTGATGAATGGCAGATCAGATCAAGAGTCATAAAGCATCATAGAACTTTACAGAGAACATTTAGTGCATTTCAGAAGATACACGGTGAACAGGAGAAACTGTGCAGTAACCTGAATTGGGCAGTTTGTTGTCTTGGATTGAGACGTCACAAAAAGTCCCAGCAAAGTTGATAAGTTTGAGTGAGTGAATGAATCATATTGAATGGATGGATGGATGGCTATGTTGAATGTCATTGTGGCTGTTTGCAGATGCAAATAAAGACCTGGTTATCCTCTGAATTAATAGTTTCTCAGTGTGTAGTGGAGAAACAGCCTCCCTGTCTTCTTTTTCTTTTTCTTTGGAAGAATTGGGCAGGATCAAGGGCTGTCTGCCATTTTGGGCAGCAACCACAACAGAAGGTGCAATGAAGAATCAATGTAAATTGGAGACAAGAGGGCGCCCTGAATGGGTGGGGACCCTCTATGGATTGCCAGCTTTGGTGTGGATCAGACAAGCAACAGTGAACTTTGTAGGTGCATGAGCAAAACAGGTGACCCCTAGCAGTGGCCCAATATTTCACCCTCCTTCTTGATATGTAAAGCCAACTCCCTTTGGCTCTTTTCTACATTCTAATTCAAAAGATGCCCAAAGCTCCTCTGGAGGTTGTGAAAAACCAAAGGGTGTCCCAATCGCAAGTCCCCGGGGTCTCTCTCTCAGGTGGCCAAGGAGAGCCATCTCCTTTGGATCCAGACCCTGGGGATGGACCAGTGCGGGAGGATCACCTGGGTGGGGGATCTTCAGGGAGTGGGGGTGAGACAAACGATGGTGAGACGGGGCATCCTCCCCTTTGCCGTGCCTATATCCCATTCTATTTGATAAGATTCTCCAACGTTTAATCCCCTCCCCTTTCTACTCAAACTCTGGGCTGAGGAAGAGGAGGACAGAGAGTAAAGAGTCTAACACTTGCATAGCCCATTGGACATGTCCCGTTAATAAGGTCAGGCAAAGTCAGGCTCCTGATCACATACATCTGATACCCATTAGCTCCCCCCACACAGATTAAAAGGTGGAACATAGAGATACACTCGGAGCAAGGTGGGACACGAGAAGGAGCAGATCTACCGGGCCGAAGGAGAACCCAGTGGAGCAGGACAGATGATCGAGGGACAAGAGTGAAGGGTAGGAAACCCGTAAGATCCCTGCAGGAGGTTGTTGTCTCAGGAAAACCAGGAAAGTGAAGGTGCTCACTCCCCACTGCACCAACAAAAACTCTGAATAAAGGACACATCCCAATAGGGAATGCGACCAGGAGATTGGAATGGAGATTTAGCAAAGGTTTATATAAAATTTAGCATCCAGAGAACTCTGCTGCCTTGAGAGCGCTCTGGCAAAGAATAGAGAAACAATACATTTTAAAGGGTTACAGAGTTATCAGTGACGATTACTATACAGTCTACAGGTTACATTTTCATTGGTTAGGGAAGGGGTGCGCATATAGCGCTGTAAGGGGCGTATCCACAGGATTGGCTGATGACTTGGCAGGAGGTTGGACATCAAGTGGTTCAGCTGGGTCGGTCCGTGCGAGGTGAAGGTTGGGTCAGGTCCAGAGAGGTGGCTGGTTCTGGCTTACAAATCTACACACTTATCCTAGACACACAGTAAATAATGATCATTACTACACCTTTTTTAAGTTTTAGGCGAGGCCTATAAATAAAACATATGTTTGCATTATCTCACGTTGTGTCACTAGTGGTGTGCTTAGGTAACCTGTGGGGGATGGGATTTATAGCTGTGAGGTCTGGCACATCAGAGCGGAACGGGGGTGGAGTGACACATGTTAGATTAGGACAGAATATACTCTGGCAGGAGTCTGGTTTTATTGGGGGCACTCTAGGGTGGTCAGCAAGGAAGGTCACCCTTCTGGTACATCGAAAGAATAGCTTAGGAGGGGTACTAGGTTGAACAAGCAGTCATTTTCCAACAGCGGGGGTGAGAGGTGCAGGAGCAGGTTTGTTGAGATAGATGAACTACAGGTCATGGTTCGGCCCGGTCACCCACAGGACAGGGATCTCAGAGGAAGAATGAAATGAATACATTGTTTGTTTGCAACATCTTGTCTCGGAGCATCCAATAGAAAGGGACTTGGGAGGCACAGGTGCGGGAGGAAAAAAGTGGGGGCTCTCAGTGCTCGCTGGGTGTGCGGCGCTGCTGAGGTTTGTGGAGACTTCACAATACTAGGATGCGGTCTAGTCCAAAGATGGAGTCGATGGTACACAAGATGGAGTCCAAGTGTGTCTTGCAATAGCCCCACCTCTGCTTATGCCAGGGCCTTGTCCCCTATGGCCGCAGAAGGGCAAGGAAGGCGTCCCTCCACCAGTGCAAGAGCAAGTGGTCACTTTTGCGTAGAATGTATGGGAGGGGCTCAACCGACCCCTTCCTTCCTTACAAAGGATACATGGATAAAGCCAAATCCCAGACAAGTAGAAGCCTGCATTGTGTTTCAAGGACGCCAGTGCACCTCCCTGGTGAACGACAGAGTTGGGGAGGCGAGGCCAAGCCTGTGAGATCAACCTTCACTCGTGAATCAAAGCTGCAAAAGAAAGAAAGGAATGCACACAACCGGTGAGTTAGCGAAAGAAATGAAAGGCCGGTTTGTGTCAAGGAAAGAGTGAAGCCCCAACAGTGTATCTCCGATTGAGGGTTGCGTGCGTGCTGATGAGAAATGAAAGAAAGCAAACAAATAGTGAACTTTAAAGGTTATAGATAACTGTGAAGCCAGTGATACAGAGAAGCGAATTGTTCCCGTGAAAGGAAACAGCCCACTGAAAAGTCTCAGTGAACTGTTTGATGTCTTGTTGTAAAGCCACAAAGCGAATTAACTATGAAATGGGCAATGGTCAAGATGAATTCTATCGAAAGGGGAAGTTAAAAGGTGATTGCTTTAAGAGAACAATGTCTTTGTACTTTTATAAGTGTGTTACGGGTCTACCAAGTTCAAGAGGCACTGGGGCAAACAACACAAGGGAAATCTGAATTGAAAGTCGAAGTGGTCCTGTGGAGGTCTATGAAAAAGGCCTTGCACATTTGAAAGTCTTTGACAACAGTGACAGGTACGAGTCCGAATGAGGGAGACGGGGAACAGGAAATAAGTTAGGGGAAGGGAACCCCTAGCGAATGGGAATGAAGCTTGGGGAATAGGACCTCTGCAAGTGCTGTGATTGCGAGATCCGAGCCAGGCTTAGGAAGACCTACGTTGAATCAGGCACTTAAAGGCTGAAGAGGTCCAAGCCCAACAGAGGGAGACCTAAATAATCTTTTGTTGAACTGTGAACGAACATTTGGTGCACTGGAAATAAGTGACTTTAACGTGGAAGGCAAAGCATGCCTCGACTCACGTTTTGAACTTCCTCTTTTTGATAACCTGATCCTGAGTGTGTCATCCTGTAGACGGGGGGCGCCTTACTCCATGCTGTCCAACTTAGTGAGGAGCGCTGACTTAGCCACCTTGTTCTTTTATGTTATCACATTGACGTTTGTTGCATACATATTCCCCTTACACAATTTTGGTATAAGAGATAGTGCAGGCATTAGGTTTTGTTAGAATAGGCCATTTTGATTGTACATAGACTAACTAGGACCAGATTACTCCCATCATAGTAATAGGGCAAAATAGGAGTTTTTCAAACACCCCAATACTTTAATACAGGTTTTGAAACTTGTAGCTCTTGTGTCAGTGTCATACTGGTGATACCATGCCTCTCTTACAAGGTAGAAATGCTGCATCTTCATGCATATTTCATTATACGTCTTCTGAATTAAGGAGCGTGGAAATGGGGGGCAGTACTGGAGGTGTCGGGCTCTTGTTCAGTGATCTAATGTTCTTATTCTGCATTGGATGTCCTCCCTCACTCAGTTTCTAAGGACCACTGAACCTCCAGCACCTGTTGTGCATTTGCTTCATCATTGAGGGTTTGTTTTGGCCTCGCTGTTTCGCTCATTCGTCGTGGTATCCGGAGACTGACTTGCATGCCTCCTTCTAGACATTTAAGAGTACAACATTCAGCATTAGTAGCAGAACCTGAGGTGTTTGCCCTAAAGAAAAAAACAAACACATAACATGATAAAAAGGGGGTGAAGACAAATGGTGCTGTGTCAGGATCTCCAGGATACCCATGAAAGGCAGGAGGCTTGCTAGGAGGGTGGAAATGAAAGCAGAGTAGGTGGCACTCTTTAAAAAGAGTGTGACTTGCAAAGTATTGCCATTGTTGTGTTCATAAGTATCTACGCATATGACCTGTGTGCAAAGAATAAATCCCTGGGTAAAGAAAACATGCATACAGTCATGAGCCTCCATTTAAAACTACTCCATCACTCTCAGGTATTTTTATTTTTAAGGAAGGAACTGTACATCCAAAAACGTTCGGATCAAAACCATTCAGCTGTATGCCAGGCATGTTTCATCCAGTGTATCTCTCGCAGGACTCCATTGAGACTTTAGTAGTCCATGTCCTGAACATTACTATGCCCAGGCGTACACCTGCAGTCATGGTGTCAATTGGATAATCTCACACTTGGTTTTAATTGCTAAAGGGAACCTTTACATTTCAGCAGATATTTAATAATTTCAGAAACTAGCTTCGCTTAGACATGAGAGTAACTGCTCATATGATGCTTCCCATGGTCACCGGCCATTGATTCTACACCAGTCATTGCTCACAGAAGTTGTCTGTCCTTGCCTCAATGTATTTTCAAAATGCAAGGACCAAAGCCACACTTCCCAGGTGAGAGGCTTTGGAGATATTGCAAATGGTGCTGGTCCTCCTGGGTCAAGAGAAGGAAACATTAGGACTCCCCCCACATCTGTTTATTGGAACAAGGATGATGTGCAGGTCGAGCTTTATCTCAGAATGGTGACTTGGAAGCATTGGAGCTTGATATAGGTTTCTCACAATTCCTCTTGGGTTGACGTCTTTCCTTTCGGGCGGCTACTTTGGTCCATCACTGTATAAGTGGGCAGCTTTAGGTTGCATGGGAATCCTGGGAGCAGAATATCAGCTCAGCTTCAATCACAGGCTGGCATCCATTTAACATGTCGGTGGCCACTTAATCACTTGGTGGTGGTTACATACAAACCTTCCTAGGCTTTCTCTGCCAACGTGTATTCCATCAAAGCATCCAGACACAGACAATGTTCTGTGGCAGCCAGAAAATACAATGAGTTTATATGGCAACATCTGTGTCCTATTCCCTCTCATGGAACACAAAGGGGGCCATTAGTCCAGAAAAAAGGCACAATTTTGCTGGTCGGGTGCCTGATTTACCTCCAGCCAAGACCTGGAGGTAAATCAGGCCCCCACTAGCAAAAAACAGCCGGTATTTCTGGCACCGATATTACCAGTGCTGGTTATACCAGTAATCCCCTTCATGGAGCCATGTTTGACTCCATGGAATTCACATATACCACCCAGGCAGCGGGAACAGTTATACTGTTTTCCGGTATCCCGCTGGAATTACCAGTGGTATACCGGCAAACGTGTAATGACCCCCAAAGTAAAATGTTTGGACTCACTGTATTGCAGTGTTACTAATCTACCCAACCTACCATGGAAGGATAACAGTGCAGGGAACACATTGCTTTGGAGACACCTCACCCCGATAAGACAAGGACTTCACAGGAGGCATGTACAGGATTCACATCTCTAGTGAGGCATTACATGTACACACAACAGAAAAAGCACAGGTTTAAAAGTCAGGGAAATGGCAGACATTGAGAGACGTCACAGGTGATGTGAAGTTTACAACTTTCAACCTCACAACATTCATAGAATATTGCTAACATCAGAATGATTCCTCTTTCACAGACAAGTCATGACTATCGAATCTAATGAGCTTCAGTCTTGGAGAGGTGGCTATTTTGACCAATTAATTTACACAAAGTCAAGTAGAACAAAAATAGACAAACAATGGAATTTCAGTTCTGAAACGTAGTTTATTTTCTGCAAATCAATTATACGGTTCTCCAAAATATGCATAGGAACTACCAATATGCAAAGTCTCAGCCCTTTCTTTTTTTTCAGGATGTAAACCACCTATCTGTCGGGCCCCGTTCACCATGACTATCAAGCAACACAAATGTCTGGGCTGGGCTGCTTAACCTGGGTAGCTGACACCCATCAGACACTGACTCTCTTGTATCAGGGCACAAAAGAGTTTCACTCAGCTCCATTCTCAACCAGTCCTTGCGTTCTCCTCCAAGGTTCTGTACCCTGCCACCTTCCTCTTCTAGTGTCCTGGTCCCTGTTTAACTCTTAACCTCTCTGAGATTGAAATAAGCTCCCTCACATTCAGTGAGGCAACAATGACTCAAGTCCCCCCACCTCTAAGTCCTGCCTATGGCAGACCTGGTCTACCAGAATGATCCTGGACTGACAACATGGTTTTACACTCTCAACCAATTCCCGCAATACTGGGATTCAACGTACCTCCTTCTCATCCTCCTGGTTGTAGGCCTCCAACCTCCAGTCTTCAACTGTCTTTTTCTCCCTTTCTCCTCTTGCCTACAGACTCCTCTTATACGTCTCTCCTCTGGTATTACCAAAATTGACCTTTTACAATTGACATTTTGTCCTAATTGACCTAATAATAGTGGTCCAAATTGACCTTCTCCTTTATTTTAGTTGTTTATATATGTGTGGGGTGGGTTTGGGATAATAAATAATATAAGGGGATTGGGAATATAAAATAAATAAAGAATAATTCTTCCAAAAGAACATGAGTAATTTTCTTTTGGAAGAAGAAGTAAAAAAGCCAAAGCAGGTTTGGCTTTTTTTTGATTGGGTGGGGGGTTACGTGGGTTTTCCCCCTGCATATATGTCCTAATTGACCCTTTAACTTAGATCAATTCTCCCGCGATCAATTCTCCCGCAATCAATTGTCAGATGGTCAATTTGTATACATCATCTCCCCATCTGCCACACAACACCTCTCTGCAGCTCCTTTCCCGATAGCATACACTGTCAGACTGAGCCTCTCGGCTTATATAAAGATTCCCCTCCCCCTGGTTGGGACTCTAGGTGAAGATCTGCACCTATGTGAATCTCTTCTGGGCTCAAAATAATTGGTTAATGTGACCTGAGTAATGTGAGCTGGAAAGAGGTTGGACATTTAATATTGTTGCAACTTTCACCATTCTAGATTCCATTTCTCGCTCTGCAACCATCTCTGATGCAGTCTGTACTGAGCTGGAGTCCCCTGCTTCCCCAGTGTGTGCACTGAAAAACAAGAAAAGCTTTGTTAAGCATGAAATATCTTCTTTTTGTTTAAAAAGACACACTGGATGAGAACATTGAAACATTCGTTCATTGATCAGAGAGCCACGGATCTGCAACATTGTATCTGTTGAGCAGCAACCCCGTCCCCTGTTTTGCAGCATGCGTTTCTATTTGTACGGAATTACTTTACTTTGAACCTGCACATGGATATTTGCCCTCTGTGAAGGGTGCAGTGAGCTAAAATGTACCTGCAGACTCTACTGGGAGGAATACATTCCATCGAAGGTATTTGCACCACGTTCCTTCTCAGTAGAGGGGCTCTCAAAAGGTTTAATATTTAAGCAATATGACCCGAGCGGCGGGGGCTTTACTGACTCAGGCAATGCCCCAGGGCCCAGAGTTATAGGCCAGAGCGAAGCATTATGTGCGTGACCGGGGCACTAAAAGCATTTTCTTCTGTCCAGAAATGCTGCAGTGTTTCGGGACAAAATTAAAAAAAGAAACAACCAAGAAAATGGCCGCCATGGAAAGGGAATACAGAGTCCCTTTTCCCTTTCCAGTGTGGCCATCAGGAGCGGACGCGCTGGGAACACAAGTGTTACCAGCGCGTCCGCTCCCGAACAGGATCAAAAAGAAGGTAAGTGGGGTTGGGAGGGTGGGAGTGGGGCGAAAAAAAAAAAAGCATACCTGCGCCCCCGGTGAGGGACGAGGGAAGCCTCCAGGGGGGATGGCCCTGCTCCGAGTCTCCACACAGCTGGAGGCTTCCCTTGTCCCTCGCCGGGGAAGCAGGAACAAGAAGGTAAGTGAGGGGGAGGAGGGAGCAAAGGGAATTAAAAAAAAAAAAAGCCTTACCCGAGTCCCCGGCGGCGGGCGAAGGCAGCCTCTCAGCCGCGGGGAGGCTCGGAGCGTGGATGGCCCCGCTTCCAGCCTCCTCATTGGCTGAGGGGCTGCCACGCCCACCGCCAAAGACAAGGCGGCTGGAATCTGGGCTGAGAATCGAAGGATTCTCGGCCGGGTAAGGACCTGGCGAGAGCCAATCAGAATGCATGTTGCATTCTGCTTGACTCTCGCCGGGCACTAATTTGCTTTGCACTGTGTAGAACTTATGAATGTATCAGCTCCATTGCTACCAATGATGAATTTCTGCAAAATGATTTCCATTGAATGCAAATGTATCTATTTATTTGCTGGTAGTTTTGGGTCTGTTTTTTTGTTACATTGGCTCTCTTTAGCTGACGGGTGGGACTTAACACTGTGTGTCCCCTGCATGCGAGCAGTGATTCATTGAGGGCTGTACACTTGCCGTGCATCCTCCAGCTTCCGGTGGCACCCAGCCCATGTGTCCACAAAGTTAGGCAGATGACCTGATCACACCACTCACATCAACGAATTCCTGAAACAAGTAATGCTATTATTTCTGTGTATGTACTGTTGTCCAGAAGAAAGGTTCAGCTACTTTGAACGTTTGATTGTTGCAGTCCAACATACAACTATCTATTGAAAGCATTTATCCCTTAATGAGAAAAACTGTGCATTCACGACGCATAGTATAACCAGCCCTTAAGCACTGTTCCATTCTATACTCTCAAACTCTGCTTTGTGGCAGAATAAATCACACTCTATATTTGAATACTCGACTGCAGTGCTAGCATTCTAAAGTCAAAAAACCACTGGCCATTTGCTAAGCATAGCCTAAACTAACATGTTTGCTGTTATGATCAACATAGGGCACAGACCATCACCCCTGTGCAGAGCACAATTAAAGGGCATAGTTACTACAACCATTTTTTATTGAGACCAAAGAGCATAACTCTTTCCCAAGAAAACTCACCCGTGCCAGTAACATGAGAGTATTCCTGCTCCCAGACATTCATGCTATATTTAGGTTTGGCATCACTGTTGTGCTTTTTTGAACCTACAGCAGATTGGCTTTGCAGCAACGGGATTGCAATCAAACAATGCATGATTTGATTAATTTCAAATTGATCATTAATTCTATTGCCGTCTAGTTCTTTGTTCTAACATTATACGCCATCCTTCTTTTAAAGGCATCCTTGAATTCTTTGTTTTTTATAGTGTAAATGATGGGGTTACTCATCGGGATCACCCCTACATATATTAAGGAGGATATTTTGCTCTGACTCACTGAGTACATTGAGGCTGGTCGCACATAAACAAAGATGAAAACTCCATAGAAAAGGATCACCGCTGTGAGGTGTGAGGCACAGGTGGAGAAGGCCTTGCTCCTATGTGTATTCGTCTGGATTTTCAGGATGGCTGAGATGATTTTGACGTATGATGACAGTATTAAAACACATGATGAAAATACCACTATCACACCCACAACAAAGGTCATTCTTTCAATGGTGACGGTGCTGGTGCAGGAAAGCTTAATAAGAGCAGAAATATCACAGAAGAAGTGGTCAATTTCAAGGGTGTTGCAAAAAGAGAAGGTAGATATTTGGATGACGTGGAAAATTGGATCCATGAGGCCAGCAATCCAAGCCACAGCGGCCATTCGGAAACACACAGATTTATTCATGGTCATCGTATAGCGTAAAGGATTGCAGATAGCCATATAGCGATCAAAGGACATTATGGCCAGAATGATAAATTCTGTTGCAAGCATGGCTGTAAAAAAGAACATCTGAATCAGGCATTCTCGGAGAGTAACATGCGGGTTCCATGTAAAAAAACTGGCCATCATTTTGGGGAAAATAACAGAGGTAAAAGAAATTTCTGCAAAAGACAGGTTGGTGAGGAAGAAATACATGGGAGTGTGCAGATGGGAGTCGCAGTAAATAATTAATATGACGAGAATATTTGCTGAAATAGTCACCAGATACATCAGTAGAGATCCAACAAGAATGGGCATCCGCAGGTTCGGAATATCAGAAAAACCCACCAGAATAAATTCTGTCGAATATGTCTGATTCCCTTCTCCCATCTGTTCAGATATACTTGAAATCATATTGTGTTTGTTTAGCTAAAAGAAAAGAAAAAGACAATTTTAGCAGATCCAGAGCTCGGAAACATAAATTGTGTTAATGTGTACATTGTGTAATTGTGTTAATGTGCAGCTCCCGTCCGTGTCTGCCCATACTAGCCTGGGAAGCCTGCCGCAGTCAACCATTGCTGTACTCCACTGAAAGCCCCACCACTCTTATTACCCACTACAACAAAGCCCAGCTGTGATAGTCAGTAATATCTCGCATTTAGCCCAACTGTGTTAGTCAGTCATATCTCACATTTAGCCCATCTGTGTTAGTCATATTGCGAATTCAGGGCATCTGTGTTAGTCAGTCATAGCTTGCATTTTGCCCATCTGTGTTAGTAATATCTTGCATTTAGCCCATCTGTGTTAGTCAGTCATATCTCGCATTTAGCCCATCTGTGTTAGCCAGTCATATCGCAAATTTAGGGCATCTGTGTTAGGAAGCAATATCTTGCATTTAACCCACCTGTGCTAGCGGAACCATATTGTTGGGGACCAACTCCCAAGTAGGTTATAGGACTACTAGGACTTTGCTCTCGGAAGGCCCAACACCTTCCCCCAAAAAGGAATGCCGGGCCAGTCAGACAGCAACTTCAAACTGCAGTTTATTACAGCCAAACCAACAGGGATCAGTACAAGGATAGAAGAAATCCACTCAACGTTTACACGCGATTGGCCTGCCCTGAGCGGGGTACGTGTATTCCGGGGGAGCACTTGGAGTTTCACACGCGATTGGGCTGGCGCGAGCGGGGTACGTGTATTCCGAGGGGTGCGTGTGAAGTTTTACACGTGATAGGCCTGGCTCGAGCGGGGTACGTGTATTCTGGGGGTGCGCGTGGAGATTTACACGCCATTTGGCAGTGTGTTCCGTCCCAGGTGTGCCACCCTCCCATACCCCTCAGGCAGCCAACACCACAGGGGACCACCCCACACCCCTTGGGATGCCCCGCAGGCAGTCCATCACCCCAGTCCATAGCCCGCAGGCAGCCCATCACCCCTGGGCATGCCCCGCAGGCAGCCCATCTCCCCTGGGCATGCCCCACAGGCACCATGCACTTGGGAGCCCCGACACATGTCCCGCACCCCACCCCCCATTGACGGGAACCTGCCAGCAGGCCCTGACTCATGTGCCCCACCCCACCCCCATTGACAGGCACCTGCCAGCAGGCCCCGACCCATGTCCCCCACGCCACCCCCATTGACAGGCACCTGCCAGCAGGCCCCGACACATGTCCCCCACCCCACCCCCATTGATGGGCACCTGCCAGTAGGCCCTGACTTATGTCCCCCACCCAACACAGCATCACAATCCAGATCCATGGCCCTTATGGCCACCCAAATACCACCCCACACCACCCCAGTCCAAACACCCAACCAATCATTCCATCCCCTCCAAATTGAAATCCCCATGTCATGATAGATCCTAAATAACCAGAATGCGCATGAGTACATGTCTGTCAGACCCACACAAAGGCGACACATGACTGAGAAAACCCACATTGTGACATGCACAAAACCAATGAGAGAAGACCACACAAATGAAGTAAAAAATAAAAATGTATTATATACAAAAATTAATGAATGAAACGAAATTACACAAGAATAAAATGATAAATAAAAGGATGTCCGAAATGAAGGAAAAATTATTAATGGTGAATTGAATGAAATGCAAAGAAAAATGCCTCTAGAGTGTCCATCCATAACACCAAATCCAAAGTCAAAATAAAAAGAAAACCATTCCTCCATGGTAAAAAAAATATGTAAAATCAGGTCCATAACTATATAAAATCAAGGGTCGATGTGCCCAACAATCCAAACGAAACCTAAGAAAAAACCTACCTAATAAATAACTATTTAATAAAAGTCGGGGCATAGTCCATGCACCCCAAAGGAAAAAGTAAATAAAGGAAACCTACAACTACATAACAATTAACAAAGGCGGCGGGCTAGTCCCACGGCTCACTGTTTGATGTTCCGGCCCAGGGCATCATGAACTCCATGTCGATGTTCCGGAGGTGGGCCTGTTCCCCGTGACTCGAGGTCTCACAGGGATGCAGCCATGGAATCCCTAAACTCCCTGCGTGTTTCCTCGAGGCCCTCCGCCCGCCTCAAAGCCCAGTGCATGGAGTTCTCCGCCCTGACCATCCTGAGCCATGCCCTCTCCGACCTCTGCCTCTCCGCATCTATTTGCCGGCCCATCGCTGCCACACGGAAGACACTCCCAGACCGGGGTCGTCCTGCCCCCGGGGTATTGATGGTCTGAGCCACGATGCCTCGCACGCTGAGCCTGCTGCTGCCTCCGATGCAACTGCCTCTGCTACCACGACGGCATCCGGGCTAATGGAATCCCCCGCCGCCATTGTTCACGTGCCCTGCCCGATGATGCCAGCACATCCTCCATCCGCTGGGGTCCAGTTGGTGGGGTGGCCACCCCTGCTGGACCTCCGACTCCTGACTGCGGCAGGGATGGGATCTCCACCTGGCTGGCTGCGTTGGTTGGGGCAGATCCACAGGGGGCCCTGGTGGCATCCAGGCCAGAAGACGGCACAGAGAACGACTGGCATATAGAGGAGAGGGCTGCAAGGCTTGCTGACAGATGGAGGAAACCCCCGACCATGGACCCTCCCAAAAGGGCCATGTTGGCACACAGCTCTTCGTGATGACGTGTGTGGCCCCCCCAGAAAGCACTCACATCATCACGAATGTCACGTGTGCGCAACACAACACCAATCAGGACAGACTCCATCCGGTCACGGGTCCCCTGGTCCGCAGGTAGAGGAGTGCCAGATGACGTGGACCTCCCCCCTACCTGCGGACGGGTCTGGGACGAGGCATCCCTGCTGGTGCATGGTGATGCAGTCACAGTGTCAGGGACAGAGACTTGCACAGGCACCTCTGCTGCGACCTGCGCTGCCTCCTGCACCTGCCCAGGACTGCACCACTTGCACCAGTGGTTCCACCCCCACCAGGCCCCATGTGCGGCTCTGTAGCGGCCTCCTCCTACTCTATAGACACCACCAACCTGGATGGCTATGCACCGTCTTCCGCCGTTGCAAGCCCGTGTGGGGGCTCATCCGCCCCTTCCGCTGCAGCCATAGTGGCAGACGCGGCACTAGTCCCCTCGCTCCCGGATGATGGAATTTCCTGGGAGGAAGACTGGGCATTGCGTCGCCGGTCGGTGGAGGCATCCCTGCCGCTTTCCTCCACAGCGCTGTCTCCGCCCTCTTCTTCACTCGCGGCTGTGTAAACGGAGACATTGAACACAAGCATCAGAGTACTGTACAATAGTCCCCTAGACAGCGAGCAATAGTACATGAATGGCACTGTCAAACATCACTTCCATCATGTCTCCCAACACCACTTGGGTCAGTGCAGGCAACACACATGCAGGAACCGGCATGGCACATGCAACAAATATTTGCATCCATGTCCACCGTACCGTAGAAACATCCAATGGTAGTCTGAAACTCAAATGCATCATGCGACATGCTGATCACATGCACACGCATCACTGGAGGGTCATGCATCTGGCCCTGTATGGATACAAGGATGAGTAGGCTGTATCAGTGAATCAACACATCGTCATGGACATGTGTCATGCATCCATGGTGCACACACTACTCAGACACACAGACATGTACATCATGCATGTCCATGACAGCAGCACACATCTCTCACACCCCAATCATGTCAAAGTACAGACACAGGCATGCATACATGTGTGCATTCTGCATGCTGCTCCGCATGATGCATTGTAACACATACACCATCCATGTGGGTCATGCATGACTGGACTCACATGCAGCACCATCATGTCCCTGCACACACACATCCATACATGATCCATGTCACACATGCAGCCAAGTAGCTAACTACCAGCACACTGCAACATGCACTGTTTTAAATGTGAATGCATGGCCACTAACTGCTCAACTCCAGACGGGCCTGCATCCTGAGGATCTGGTGGTGAAGCACTGGGCGAATGTGCTCCATGACCCTCATCTGCTGGGGGGTAAGCAGATCCCTTCTTGAGGGTCCTGGACTTGTAGTCCTCCCAGCGCTTCTGGACATGTTTGATGTCGCGGGGTGCCACCCCCTGCGCGTGCATGGCACCCACTATGTCCTTTCAGATCATCTTCCATCCTTCATTGTCGGCGCCCAATGGTATGAAGAGGGCATCGTTATGCCCCAGAACTTGCTCCACCAGGATACCAACTTCCTTTTCATTGAAGTTGGTACCCCTCTGCCTCTGTGCTGGGGTGTTGCCACTTGTGCCAGAAGGTGTTGTGTCGGACATGGCAACCCCCGAGGCAGGTGTGTGTGGGCAACTGGGTCCTGGGGCCGGGCTGTGGAGTGATGGAACACCAGTCGTGAGTCTTCTGTTCCAGCATGGGTGGTCACAGCAACTGGACCCCTGCAGATGGCAGATGTGCAGGCACCAAATGTCAGTGCACAGTGGCAGTAGGCAGGCAGGCAGCAGCAGTTGGCTTGTGGGAGGATGTTCAGGGATCTGGGGGACAGTAATTCAGCTTTCTGGGCAGGAGCGTGGTCTTCCGTGTGTTGTTGCGTGGCCAGCTTGATACGGAGTGATTTGACACGTGAAAAACAGCACGTTTTTGTGAATTCCGAGGAAAGGCCCTTGGCGCGTAAGCACGTAGGTGACATAATGTGCACGTGGGCGTTTCCCTGGCATGGGTTGAAGGTCCCATGTGGGTTTCCATCGCTCTGTACGTGGAAAGCGGTGCGTGTGTTTTCCAGGCGTTGGGGTTCACACGCGATTACTTCACAGCGGCTACAGTGCGTACTTCTCCTTTTGGCGTGGGTGTTGGCTACGCGTTCTTCTTCTACACGCAAGGCAGATGTTGAGTCGCACATGCTATTTTTCATAATGCGGGTGTCCCTGTTAGTCGCGTACCCCTTTTTTTCCGGGCATACTAACCTGCGTGTTGATCACGTACGTATTTTTTGTTTTCCTGGCTGCCTCAGCGTACTGTGTGTGTTTTTTTACATGCACGTGGGCTACAGGGGTCGCTTATCTCTTTTTCTTGCTTTTTGCCTGAGCGTTGCGTGACATGTCATTTCTCATAGGGGACCACAGAATGGGACATTATTCGTAGCTGTATATACGTGTTTGTTGTTTGCGCACACACTTTTGTAATGCGCAGGGACGCTACCGCCTGCCTTTGTGTGGCGGATGTGTTTAGGTCTGTGCGTGTCTTTGGCCATGTGCGGGTTTTCCCTATTTGATTCCATGAATACGTGTAGTTCGCGTGCGTGTGGGAGTTCCATGTACTTCCCAGCAGTACATCCCCAGTTACGCCCTTATTTTCACCCCATCCCCATTCCGCGCATTCCGCCCCGTGTTCTGCCCCCTTTTTGGTGTGTGCGCTAACGTTGTGCGCTTTTCGCTGTGTGCGTTGCGCATGGCGTTCAGGATGTTGCAATGATGTGTACACCCATGTGCGCCACGCACAGATTTGGCGCACATCCCGGGGAAAACATGCGCAGGCCCTTCAATGAATCGCACGCTTGCGCCACGATTTTCAGCGAACATTTGTTCTATGAATCGGCCCCATAGTCATTCACAGCACCTTGAAAAGGTGTACAGTGAGCTGAGAACCCTTTCAGGTCCCAGGCCTGCGGTCATCAGTGTTAAGATGGATTTCTGAACTCTGACCTGGTGGGCAGAGGTTCAGAAGGCCAGCCTAGTTTCTTGGAATAAGGTAACCTCTGGACAAGCCAGACCAATCAAGGTAGATGTGGCAGGCCTCAGTGAGCACACAAAGCAAGGACACTTACAAATTACTCCCAGACAGGTGTTATATCAAAAATATAGACACATTTATTACAAGGCCTTTGTAACTCTGACCATAGCAAAAGAATCACAGCAATACTAAGTAAATCAACACAACACTATCAATTCAATATATATACAAGACCATTGGGGTCTAAAGGGTTAAATGCATGAAATTTGTCGACAACCTAGATGGAAAGGAAACAGGCAGTGCAGGTAGTCTTTAGGCCCCCTTCGACATCAGCAACACACCAAACTAAGAGGCAGTCCAAGCCCTAAGAAGAGAGGAGCCTTGTGCTCAATACTACATGCAATGCTAGCGCACCCGGTTGTTCCAATGGGCAAATCGGGGTCCCTTCAGGGGTCTCTAGCAGCTCAGAAAGGTGGATGAGGTGATGAAGAATACATTCCCACTCTTCAGGGAGGACCTCCATTTGAAGGCAGAGGCAGTTCCAAAGTGCGGGATGGTGTTACTAGTTCGCATTAGCAGTGGAAAGGAGAGGGACCCTCAGGGGCCACTCGTGCTTAAAAAGGGGCCCTGGCACTAGGGGTCACCGGTTAGTGTTGGAAGTACTCACCGGTCCCAGGCGCTCTCGGATCCAAACTTCACCAGTTCAGTCCACTTCGCTTGCAGGTTCAAACGTGACAAAAAGGATGTCTCTGCCGCTATCAGTTCCTGAGATACAGTGAGGATTCCCAAACGGGACAGTGGTGATTTCTCCGCTCCGGGTGGATGGATTGACCTGGTTTCACTGCAGCAGGCTTCAGGGGCAAGAGAGTCACAAATGCAGCGTACTTGCAAAGGTTGTTGCCGTGGCAGGGCAACACAGTAACTGCATATGCTCCGGTCCTGGTGCACTCGTCTCACTTCAGACCTGGGAATGCCAAGTGTACGAAAATTGGTGTGAGGGTGCCGTGGACACAGAGCTAGCAGTATCGCAAGTTTCAAGGGCTTCCTTGAAACGGTGGCGGTGACAGAGCAAAGCAACTGGGTAAGCTGGTCAGTCCACTGGTTGGCCCAGGGACACTTCAGATAAAGCTTACTTGCAAGTTTTGATGAAGGTGCCTATAATAGTTGGTCCCACTATTCCAATGGGGCGAAGCGTCTTTGCAGACCTTCTAGGACGACCAGATGCAGAGGGTCCCACGGGACGACAGTGGGCTCAGGTTGCCAAACCTTCCTGCAGGTCAGCTTCGTAGATTAAGGATACTTGGATCCTATCCTTTGTTCCATGAGAACTCCAGAGATCGACAGGGTGTTTTCAGCCTCCTCTTATCCAAAGTTTCCTTTGCGCCGAAACAGAGAGGACCCAATGGGAGATCTGCTCACAAATACGCACTCCATACGTGGACCAATAATGGACCACAGTGGTCCCAGTCATTCACTACACTCCAGACTCTCTGGCACCCAGGATGTGTATTGGGGACAGACACCCCAGCCCACATCCTGGAGGCACACACACAAGGTATGCAGGAGCCCGCAAAAGCTTGGCGTTTTGCGGGAAACTGCATGTCCAAATAAGGATTGCCCCGGGTCGACTCGACCTGGGGAAGGTGAGGGGGCAAGGTGGCCAAAGGACAGGACAAAGAACAACGTAGCATGGCCATTTTGGAACCAGGCCACCTATTCGTGCCAAATTCGGTTAACAATGTTAACATGGCAGAAAAGGGTTAAAAATAATGCAAAAAGATAGCTGCCACCAGCCCTGACCATGACACATCTGCACATCTCACAAAAAGTCCATCGGTTGTATCTATCTGAAGGCTGTGCTTCTCTGGCAAAGTCAGTCTATGGTGTTGAAACAGCAGCAACACGTTTGGCGGTGTACACATGGAGGGAAAATTACATACAGTTATAAAATCTTTCCTAACACTCGCCCCTCCCAGACTTAGGACATGGGGAACTAATCCACCCCTGGATGATTTTCTTGTTCAGGTCTGTTAAACATTCTGGACAACCCATCAGCATTGCTATTTTGGACACCTGGCTTATGCTCAATAGTGAAGTCAAAGCCTTGTAGACTTATAGACCACCTAAGCAACTTTGGATTCTCTCCCTTCATGTTCATTAGCCAGTTTAAGGGTTTATGATCAGTTTGCACAGTGAAGTGGGTCCCATAGAGGTAGGGCCTCAGCTTCCTTAGGGCCCACACAACAGAGAAACATTCTTTCTCCACTGTGGACCATCCAAGTTCTCTGTCATTAAGCTGGAGACTAATGAAGCCAATAGGGTGTTCCTTACCCTTCTCATCTACTTGTGATAGTACAGCTCCTATACCAATGTCAAAGGCATCTGTCTGCACAATAAAAGATCTTTGGTAATCAGGGGCCCTGAGGACAGGGGCCTGGCACAAGGAGTCTTTTCAGCCATTGAAGGCCTTCTCACACTCTTCAGACCAAGTTACCTTATTGGGTTTCTTTGGAGTTGCGAGAGCAGTCAGAGAGGCAGCTATGGTGCCATAGTCTGCCATGACATTTCTGTAGTACCCAGTGAGTCCTAAAAAGGCTCTCACTTGGGTCTGAGTAGTGGGGGTAGGCCAGTCTTGTATTGCTTGTACTTTACTGGGTAGAGGCTGTATCCTCCCTCCACCTACTTCATGTCCAAGGTAGGCCACTGATCCTTGTTCAATCTGGCACTTACTGGCCTTTATGGTCAAGTGGGCCTTCTGAAGAGCCTGTAACACAATCCTAAGGCTCTGTAGCTCTGTAGGCTCACTGCACAGGAGCCCAACTTCCCAATAAATCCTATGCTTCCCAGGAGGTACACACTCAAGCTGGGAACAGGCCTGTCTGCTTAGGCCTTCCAGAGATGGGCACTCACGTTGGCCTTTACTGAATTCCTCTCTGTCAGGACCACCTTCCACTAATAAGTCTTTTAGTCCAGGATGGTCATTTGGATCAAATACTTCAAGCAATACCTCTACCTCGTCAGGTTCTGGTGTTTGACCAACTACCTCTACCTCAGTTGTAGTTGAGTTAGGAGGAATATTCTCTTTCCCTCTTTTGGATTTTCTGACTCTTTTAGCATTGGGTTTCCCCTTTGGCTGGGGGGTTGCAGTGGTCTTGGCCAGTGCGTCCCTTGTTTGAGACCGTGTGCAGGGTCTTTCAGCTGTATCTCCCACAAGCCATAAAGCTCTGAGATCATTTACCAGCAAGACCTTTCCTGGGACTTTCACTTGGATTCTCACTGGAATCCTAACTGCTGTCCCATTCAAAGTAAGAATTACAGGTATTACTGGGAACATGAGAGGAGGGCCATGAGCCAACTTAGTGGGTAACAGAGTAGCTTTGGCAACTTCCTCTGGGTTTTCCAAGGTAGAATTCACCACAGTTCGACTACACCCACTATCCCTAAGAGCTGGAGTATCTACTCCATTGATCAGCACACTGTCCTTAAAGTAGTGATTGGTATTATCTGGAATCCTAGCATAATCCTCTGAGACTTTAGGCTCCCAGGAACCGAGGGAAACTAAAACTATCTCAGAATCTATCCTACTGGGGAAGGAATCTGAGGAGAAGGATGCCCCTGTAAGCTCTTCTTCCTCATAGGAGGATAAGGCCAGATTAGCAGAGTGGACCCCCAAAGTTTTGACCTTACATCTGGCGTCCCCCTTCACATGGTCAGTTGCTCCACAAGCAAAACAAGATCCACTGGGTCTGTTTACATAGGGAGGCTTATTATAACCAGAGTTCTGTTTTGTAGAGACTGACCTCCACTACTCTGTGAGTTCTCTTGTGACTTGCCCTTATTTTTCTTTTTGTGGACCTTCTGGGAGGAAGTTTGATCAGATTCCCCACCCTCCTTATCTTTGGACTTTTCCCCCTCCTCCTGCTTACCAGGATGAGTCTTGTCCTAATGGGACACTCTATGTGACACCCACACATCTGCTGCTATGGCAAATTTCCTAGGCTCTATATCCTTAGAATCTGCCAAATGCTGCTTAAGCTCCTGGGAACAAGATGCAAAAATATGTTCAAGCATGACAAGACATATCATACCTTCAAAAGCAGAGACCTTATAACCTTCAACCCAGCCAGTCAAGTTTTCTAAGGATTCAGTCACATAAGACACCCAAGTACCACCTTCTTTCTTTTTGTACTCTCTGAATCTATATTTCCATAATGGCACTGCAGCCAGAATGGGGCAGTCTGCTAAGTAACCAGGCAATTTTATCAGCATTGTCAACCTGTTGAACTTCACATGCCTACTCAAAAGTATTCAGCCAGTCCATAATGTCATTCTTTTCATCATACAAACTGAGCAGATCTTTAGGAAACCGAGGATGAGAGGAGGACCCAGACCCATGTCCAGGACCGTTAGATCCATTGGAAACTTGAAGCTTGGCCAGTTCCAACTGGTGATCCCTGTCCTTCTGTTTTTCTGCCTGCTTTATCTTCAGCTTGGCCATGTTAAATTCAAGCTCCTTCAGCCTAAACAGCAGTTCTTGCTTCTTGAATTCAAGCATGGCCTCAGCATCAGCACTGGCTGAAGAAACATTGGCCATCACTTCATCTAAATCCTCATGGGTCCCATTGATAAGTGCAGGGGCAGATATGTCAGTTCTGCCAGTGAGAGCAGCCCTGCCACCTTATGCACTCTCCTCAGGAGCTATGGCACTGAGTTTGGACTCTTGCCATTCCATGATTCTTTGACTCATTTCCATTTTTGTGCCTTGAGCAGGTAAACCCCTCTCACCACACATCTTTCTTAATGTTTCAGATTTAGAAGCATTTAAGGTTAACAAGGTACTTGTTTCCATACTGTTAGATAGGTCAATGGCCTTTTTTCAGTTATGCTACAACTATTCACTATGTGTCCTGGGTAGAAATAACTCGAAATGCCTTCACTAGTGTGCAACACTGGATACCTTCAGTCCTATCCCTCTGCTGTATGCCAATTTGGTAAAATGGATTTCTGAACTCTGACCTGGTGGGCAGAGGTTCAGAAGGCCAGCCTAGTTTTTTGGAACAGGGTAACCTCTGGACAAGCCAGACCAATCAAGGTAGCTATGGCAGGCGGTCAAGACTAAGTCTCAGGAGGGGTGAGGGTGACTGAAAGACCTCAATGAGCACACAAAGCAAGGACACCTACAAATTACTCCCAGACAGGTGTTATATCAAACATATAGACACATCTATTACAAGGCCTTTGTAACTCAGACCATAGCAAAAGAATCACAGCAGTACTAAGTGAATCGACACAACACTATCAATACAATATATATACAAGACCAGTGGGGTCTAAAGGGTTAAATGCATGAAATATGTGGACAACCTAAATGGGAAGGAATCAGGCAGTGCAGGTAGTCTCAGCAACACACCTAACTCAGAGGCAGTCCAAGCCCTAAGAAGAGAGGAGCCTTGTGCTCAATACTACATGCAATGCAAGCACACACGGTTGTTCCAATGGGCAAAACGGGGTCTCTTCAGGGGTCTCTAGCAGCTCAGGAAGGTGGATGAGGCGATGAAGAATAGGTTCCCATTATTCAGGGAGGATTTCCACTTGAAGGCAGAGGCAGTTCCAGAGTGCGGGATGACGTCACTAGCTCGCACTAGCAGTTGAAAGGCGAGGGACTCTCAGGGGCCACTTCTGCGCAAAAAGGGCCACTAGCACTAGAGGTCACGGTTAGTGTTGGAAGTACTCACCGGTCCCAGGAGCTCTTGGACCCAAACTTCGTCAGTTCAGTCCACTTCGCTTGCAGGTTTGAACGCGACAAAAAGGACGTCTCTGTGGCTTTCAGTTCCTGAGATACAGTGAGGATTCCCAAACGGGACAGTGGTGATTGCTCTGCTCCGGGTGGATGGATCAACCTGGTTACACTGCAGCAGGCTTCTGGGGCAAGAGGGGCACAAATTTAGCATACTTGCAAAGGTTGTTGCCGCGGCAGGGCACCACGGTAACCGCATATACTCTGGTCCTGGCACACTCGTCTCACTTCAGACCTGGGAATGCCAAGTGTATGAAATTTGGTGTGAGGGTGCCGTGGACACAGAGCTAACCGTATCGCAAGTTTCGAAGGCCTCCATGAAACGGTAGCATTGACAGAGCAAAGCAACTGGGTAAGCTGGTCAGTCCACTGGTTGGCCCAGGGATACTTCTGAGAAAGCTTACTTGCAGGTTTTGATGAAGGTGCCGAGAATAGTTGATCTCACTATTCCAATAGGTCACAGTATCTTTGCAGACCTTCTAGGAACACCAGATGCAGAGGGGACCCATGAGACGAAAGGGGGCTCAGGGTGCCAAACCTTCCAGCGGGTCACCAGCGGTTCCTCGACTAGCTTTGTAGTTTCAGGATACTTGGATTCTATCCTTCGTTCCGTGAGAACTCCAGAGATCTACATGGTATGGGTGTTTTCAGCCTCCTCTTATTCAAAGTTCCTTTCACGCCAAAATGGAGAGGACCCAATGGGAGATCTGCTCACAAACACACACTCCATACCTGGACCAATCATGGACCACGGTAATTCCAGTCATTCACAGCACTTCAGACACTCTGGCACTCAGGATGTCTATTGGGGACAGACACCCCAGCCCACATCCTGGAGGCACACACACAAGGCATGTAGGAGCCCGCAAAAGCTTGGCGTTTCGCTGGAAACTGCATAATATGTTAAGGATTTCAATCAGGCAATACACCCGGGTCTCAGCCTAGCATGCAGTGCACAAATGAAATACTTATTTTATTATGTCTATAGGTTCAATATTCTGAGTGATATACCACTCATATCACACCCCTTCTCAAAATACCCCCAGGTCACAATGGACCAGGAATCATGCTGGTTGGTAAAGGTAATATTTATTATTTTAAGATTAAAATTAAACATATACTTTTTAATAGGGAGCAGCAATCACCAATGTGGTGGCAATAACAGATAATATGGTATCTAAGGCAGTTAAATTCACTTTTAGCAACACAGAATATAAAACACAGAGAAAAGAACAGTTTTGGCTTGTTTGAAAGATAGTTTGAAATTCTAAAAGATGTTTAGTAAGCAGCAGGTAGTCAGGAATAAAGAACAGAGAACAGGATTTGAATACAACCTTCCCTCCCCAAACAAGAGAGAAAAACGGGTTTGCAATCTTACACTTTTTAAAATGACATTCGAAATTGGCTTAGCGAAAAATGAAAAGTGTGCAAAAATCCTTAATGCTGTATAGATTTATATGGGCACAACATTGAAAATATGCTAACAATCATAAGCTATAGTTGAGCAACAGGAAACACTCTGAATCTTAATGGAAGTTTGGAAATAATTGAAAACAAGAATCACACTTTGCATGATTGCGAATTCCCACCTAAATTTCACTAAACGGTTTTTAAGGAAAACGGGTGAAATATACTGATCTTTAGTGTGGATTTTGTGTTGCGATGTAGCTACAGGTCTTATGTATAGGTCAGAGTTGAACTGAAGTCTCTAGCTATTAAACTGAGGAAGATATTCCAGGTTGAATGAGAGGCGTTTTCTAGAAAAATCGGGAAGTGAAAACAGAAAAGAACTCAGTTTGGACAAGAAAATATTGACTATAGTGTTACTCTATGAGTAGAGCATTCCAGCTAGAATACCAAGGAGGGACAAAGCAAGCTCTGGAGTTGATTCATGACTTCAACACCAAATCCCCAGTGTCCTCTCCTGGCGGAACCAGTCGATCACTCGAAGCAGGATGGATGGGTTTAGATTTACACAAGATGAAAATGACTAAAGAGATGGCGCTTAGCAAGATAGAACAAAGACAGGATACCAATAAGGATTCTGACAATGTGAAAAGTTATAAAGGTAAGGATTGGATAGTTAGAGATTGAGGTGGAACAAAACAAGGTATGCTATGATTTTCTATGCTTCCTATTAATACCTACAGTCCACTTTAATTTAAGATTTTGGACTGTCAAGGGTTCTGGTCATCACACGGATCAGTCTAACCAAGGTCAGCAGGGCATATCTGGCGGAACAGGGTCATCTGGGCGGTTCTGGTCACCAGACTGCACACTGGACTGCACTGGTTACTGGAGACTGTGGATCAGTGGGATGGCGAGTTTGTTGCAGGCAAGCCTTTAGTAGTAGCAAGCCAGCTCGATCAAGATGCTTCCCTGGGGTTTTGGGATTTGTTTCAGAATTTGGGCCTAACTGAAAAAGAAGTTCAGCAATGCTGAGGCCTTGGCTTTGTAATGAAATCAGGAACCAGGAACAAGGATGGAGATTTCAGGAACAGGGTGCCACACAGAAAATCAGGATGAAGTTAGGAATCAGTGTGTCTGTGTGTTGTGAGGTTCCCTTATTTATCATGCCAAATGACATCACTAAATTATATGGCAGGGCAAGCCTTTAGTCCACACCCCTACTGCTATGATTGGGCAAAAGCATACTCTCTGCCTGGCTTTTCGCTGATTGGATTACAGAAAGGGATGTCATGTTTTATGGTGTTCTTTACAATGTCTGCAAACCTCCCATAGCTATGGGACCAAAATCTAACTTTACCACAAATACAGATTTATGTAGTTATGACCTCTTAGAAAATCAGATGTACGTGTTACATATTTCGTGGGTCACATTTCAATCCAAGTCCCACATCTTTGAGACCTGGTTTTGCCTTTCTGATGCATTTTGGCAATTTTAACCATGAAAGATTTGGCGTAACATTTCCCAATTTTGTACACAGATGCGCAATTACCCGTGGGATATGTGTACACCATGTTAAGTTTGCAACATTAATACTTTTCGCACAATCAGTCATTCTTCACAACTTCGGTTCCTTATGCAGTAAGAAGCTCTACCAAGTTTTCAAATGAATAACATAAATTTAGATTTAGAGTTATGCCCTTTTCACCTTTTCCTCCTTCTTGTGTCAAAGTTTCAAAGTTAAATGTCTTGAAGTTCAATTGCAAAATAGGCATTTTAAAACCAAAAGGAATTCCATTGTCACTTAAGCAGGTTTTTTTTCTTTCTTTCAACTGTAAGCAAGTGTCAAATCCTTTGAAGCAGGGCCGGGTCATCTTCTTGAGAGTGAAGCTTCCTGCCCCTCCCACTGGAAGGGTGAGTGTCTTAGCCTGCTATTGTCCTGGCCTGAGGCAAAGACAAATGTCTAATGTAACTTGAAAGGCACCATTGTCCTGGGGATTCCAAGCCAGCAATTAGCCTTTTCCTGTTCCAGCAGTTGAAGTGTCATCCTTTCTCAGGGTCAGCACTGACAGGGCAAGTTTTTTTTTTTTGTTTGAGATAGTTTGCCATTCAGACTGGGTTGAGCTTTGATTTACAGTTTTACATCTTAACTTTAAAAATATAGAATTAAAACAGCTTATAAGTGTGTCTTTACCATTACAAATCCTTTTATATTTCTTAAATAATCAAGCCTCTACACAATTAAATACTTTTAACATAGGCAATTTTGCTCTTCATTCAGGAACAAGCACATTTACTTATTTCTTTTAAATTCGGTTTTCCTCTGCAGAAAATACCCATTCTAGTCAGCTCTAGTCCTTCCCTTAAGTGCTGGAATGGTTTGCAGCATGGAAAACTGTATCAAGCATTTGTTTAGAGTCTTTCTCTGGACAGCTGATTCCTGATACTGTTGTGTTTCCCATGGAAAAATGAAATCACAGTCCCTGGTTTGCTTTTCAAAGGATACTGTTGCCAGGAGCTGTCATTCAATGAGGCCTGGTTCCTCTGAGCCCCAATGGATGATCCTGAGCATTTCAGAACCTTTTTTATCATAGTGGTTTATGAGAATATGCTGCATTTAGCACCAAGCAGCACTTTTTAAGATTAGGAAAATGTCATTTTAAAAGGGAATTTTCAGGTTTTCAACACAATGATGCTGTTTCATTCACTTTGCTCTATGTTGATTGTGGCAGAGCCCACTGGCATGCTCCTGCAGTGAGGACTCTGTTTTCACCCCACTTGAACTGTGTGTGGCAGGGTGTGCAGCCTTTTTCTGGTTGTGACACAAACGCAGTTTTTAAAGATTTTGGCGCGCTCATGAGTTAGCGCGGTCATTTTGGGCTGTTTCTTTCACCATTGCAGTAAAGTGATGTAGTGAGGCACATCTGAGTGGGTCAAAATATCCCACAGTCCAAATAAGGGCTGCCCCGGGTCGACTCGACCTGGGGAAGGTGAAGGGGCAAGATGGCTAAAGGACAGGACAAAGAACCTTGTGGCATGGCCATTTTGGAGCCAGGCCACCTATTTGTGCCAAAAGCGGTTAACATGGCAGAAAAGGGTTAAAAATAATGCGGAAAGATAGCTGCCACCAGCGCTGTCCATGACACATCTGCATATCTCACAAAAAGTCCATTGGGAGTATCTAGGGCCTTTGGAAAATGACTACAGACCCAAGTACACTGTACTGGAAGGTACATTGTGTACTTGTTACATGTTGCAGAAAAGCTGCCTTAATGGCATGTCAGTTTCCCCATAAAAAGTGAGCGAAAGCCCAGAGGAGTGCAGCTGAAGGCTGTGCTTCTCTGGCAGTCAGTCTATGGTGTCTAAACAGCAGCAAAAAGTTTGGAGGTATACACATGGAGGGAAATTTACACACAATTATGAAATCTTTCCTAAAAGTCACAGTTTAGCACTCTAGGGGTGGGTAGAACCAATGGTAGGCCCACTGCTCTGCAACAATGTAGTGAGATAGATTTTGGGGAAGGGACAGGCCGGCCACCTGACATGTAAGTGCCAGTAGAATTACATGTATATGTACCCATATAGGTTATTATGCTCCTGCCGGCCAATCCCATGCTGCAATAGGTTTTTGGAGAACGGCCCAAGTGATGATGGAGCAGTGATGTGTTTTCTAGACAAAAGTGGCCTCTATGCCATTTACCGTGTGACATGCAGGAATCTTTCTGTGTTCTTCTATCAATCCCTGTTGGTTTTGGCTGTAATAAACCACAGGGTGTACTAAGCATCTGGCTGAGTTATCCATTCATTCTGGGGAGGGAGTTCAGCCCTCTGAGTCTGTGGACCTTCAGCATCACTCTGGTATACCTGGGAGTCCGCCCCTAACAAGTTGGTAACAGAGTTGATGGTTGAGTGTGCCAGCCTGGCGCAAGATCGTCTCCTCCGCCGCAGAACCCGAGAGGCTGCAGGACCCTCGAATATTTTGAGAAGACGGAAAATGCATACCCATGGAAAGGCCGTCAGGAGCCAGTTGGAAATCCCCCTGCTCAAAGTCAGCGAGGAGTCCAGGCAGACCAGGACAGGGAAGTGAGCACCTGGAGGACACTGAAACCGAGCGGCGCCAGCAGACCACAGAGTGTAAGCATTTCCCAGTCGAATGGCAACTGTGGATGTGATGGAGGGTATTGAGTATTGCAGTGTATTGTTTAGTATCATCGAAGATTGTCAAGGTAGATGTCACTTTTCTATGTTTAGGGCACATTTGGTTTTAGGGATAAATGGTTCTGGTGAATAACCTAGAATATTGAATCGAGGGCACGGATGGGAGAAGATATGTAAATAGTGGTTTTCCTGTGGGTTGGGTGTTCTAGCTCGGGTCATAGATGACAGTATCCCTGTAAGGGTTAGCAAGGGAAGCTGGCCTATATTGCGGAAGGTGAGTCGACTGGTTAAGTCTCCTGGAGTGAGATATTTTGCACTCCTGGAGGTGGGAAGACAGCTGTGGGATTTTTGTGTGGTTTTGGAGTAACGGGCTAAAACAGCGTGCATGCAGTAATTTGATTTTTCAGCACTACCTTGGTTAATGGTTTGTTGACATCACCCACATGTTTGCAGATAGGACACAGAGAGTATGAGACAGTGAGGATCTAGCATTGGAAAATTGGATTGACAGACAAGTTGAACTAGTGGCGGTGCACGGAAAGGCACATGCGCAAGATTTTGGGCATGCCGTAGGAGGCAGTGAGCGCGAGTTTGTAAAAGGGTGGTGCGCCGAGCATGCTGGATAAGTTGTGCAGCCAGAGAGGCTCATACTAACCTGAAAAGTATTGTTATTACACTGTACCTTCCTTTGCAACTAGCGTAGTGTCGAAACTCTCAACTTGAGGTCAGGTAAAGGCACACAAAAGAAATGCATCGGGGGAAATGCGGGGGTGTCACTCCCACCTTACAAGGAGAAGATTTGTAAATATAGCATAGAATGGTCCAAAAGTACAGAGAGAAAATTAATGAAACCATGGCCACCATGTAGAAGTTTCTCCAAAGAGGTGAAGCAATCATTACTGACTCACATACAGGGTGACTCTAAGGGGAAGAAGCTAGCAAAACGCATGGCCATATTCGAGTTCTGGCACATGTTCCGGGAGGGTGAGGAGGATGCAGAGAGGCATCAGTGGATGCAGAGCCACCAGGATGTGAAGGAGCCAGGGGCTCACCCCTCCGCTTCTCCCCATGTCCCTCCGAGTGTAGCATCCGATGACACAGACGATGAGCAAGGGACGTACCCATCGCAAGCGATAAAAGCCTAACTGGAATTGAGAGCAGAAGAGTGGTATTCAAATCCACCATACAAGCCACCATCAAATACAAAGGAGGGGGGGCCGAGAGGCGCAGGGCAGCTGAGTAGCGAACGAGAGGCGAGCAGCAAGGTGCAGAAGCTGCGAAGGAGGGGATCAGGAGCACAGCAACAAAAGAGTGGATAGGGGGACAGATACTATTGAAACTGGAAGGGAAAACAGACAGGGAGGCGGAAGGGGCAGCTAAGGCAATGGAAGGTCTGAAGGGAAGCAGCAAAGCATCAGATTGGGCTGATATAATGGAAGAGGCAGATATGAGAGAGAAGGTACGAGAGAAGAAACTAGAGACAGAGGACAGGGAAAGGAGAAGAGAAGAGAGGTTGAACAGAGAAGACAGAGAACAAAGGAAGGAGGAGGAAAAGGAGCAGGTGCAGAGGGAAAGAGAAGAGAGGATCAAAAGGGATCGCAAGGGAAGGAAATGAGCAGAACAGGAGCAGCAGGACAGGAAGACAAGGGAAGTAGAACAACTTGAGTGGCGAAGGGAAATAGCAGAGCAGGAAAAACGCAAGTTGGTTGAGAGGGAACAGAGGAAGTTGCAGCTGGACAGACTAGCGAGGGAACGTGCACACAGGGTACTGCGAATCACCCTCTAACTCCAACAGAGTGATACAGATGGACTTGTGCAACATACAGATGGAGTGCACCGTTTTACAATACGTAGACAACATGTTGATTTGCACCATGGCAGAAGATCAGTGTAGACAGGGCTCAGTTCACATGTTGACTGTACTAGCTGACAAGAGATACAAGGTGGACAAGGCCAATAATGTCAGAAGGAAGTGTTTTACATTCAACAAACAATCTCACAGCATTGTCAACAGATTACCCCACAGAGAGCAGAGGCAATACACAAAACACCTAGGCCCATGACAGTGAAAGAAATGCAGCACTTCTGAGGATTATGTAACTACTGCAGAGTATGGGTTTTTGGCTACAACACATATATGAGGTCCCTACTGGGTACACTGATGGAAGCACAGAAGGGACACAAAACACTAACATGGACCACAGAGATGATCGATTTCTTCGACATGCTGAAAGAAGAAATATGCGCAGCACCCGTGCTAGGGATCCCAGATTACAAAAAGGAATTCTTCCTGTTCTCACACACTGACGGTGTAGTGATGAAGGCAGTACTGACACAGAAGACCATCATGGGACACAAACCAATAGCCTACTACAGTTGAAAACTTGACCCAGTAATGAGAGGAGACAATCAGGGCGAACAAGCTTTGGCAGCTGCCACATTTGCAGTAGAGAGGTCAGCAGCCATCGCCATGGAATGCGCTACCACCATTTACGTGGAGCACGCCCTCTTTGATATACTGCAGAAGCCAAAGAGCACACTGACGACACAAATAGCTTTAGGGTACGAAGTGATACTATCAAACGCTACACTGAAGAGAGTGAGATGCAGAGTTGTCAACCCAGCAATTTTCCTAGCAGATGTCCTACAAGAAGGTGACTATGTACACGACTACGCAGAAAACATACAGGCATTCAGTGACACTCGCAAGGTAGACAAGGACGCATGTCAGGGAGGAGCTGTGCTGTACAAAGTCGGGTCATCAACTATTGACCAGACAGATGGGGTAGACATACAGGAAGTGCAGTATCGAGATTGAAATAAGATGCGATGAGTGAGGTAGTGGCAAATGCGTGATAACCATCCCATTACTCAGCACAAGCAGCAGAACTAGTGGCCCTAATACTAGCATTAGAGCACAGCATAGGCAAGGAAGTGACAGTATATTCCGACTCAGTTTACGTGACATCAACAGTACAACAGTACACAACATTCAGAAAGGCAGACGGGACACCATTACAGCACTTTTATTGGGTAAACTGATTGAAGTGATTAATTACCCTGGACGGATAGACATAGTGAAGTGCCAAGCCCACACTATGTGGAAAGAACCTATCTCAAGGGGAAACAAAGCAGCAGACTTTGAAGTGAAATGCGCAGCATATTTTGGAGAGCCAATAGAAATGGAGGCAGCATCACATGCTTGAGAGTGCACCAGGATGATGATACTAAAAGGAGAGTCCAATGCACTGTCAGAAACAGAGAGTATGGAACTACAGGGAACTCCACCCCAGGAGGAAAAGGAATTGTGGTTTAAAGGGGATGCACAATGTCTCCAACAGATGCCCTATGGTGGCAGAATAACACATGGAAAGTGATTATTCCTCTAGCATTATTGAACACTGCACTGACACAATTGCACCATCCAACACACATGGGAAAGAGGTCATTGCTGCCCGCATTGGAGAAACATGGTTCTGTCCTAATTTGGCAGAACACATGGCTGAATTTGTCAGGAAGTGATCTGACAAGTGATGCAGTCAGCAGTACCTGCATCAAAAACTTGGCTCCTTTGCTCTTTTGTTATCCTGATTTGTGATCTTGATTCGAATTTTGGAGTGTTTCTATAGTGGCTGCTGGAATGCCGCAAGCCCTGCCTGCTAAAACTTTCCCCACTTATCGCAAAACTCCTGCGAAGCAGGCCGCAAAGTGATCCGACAAGTAATTGCAGTCAGCAGGCGGCAGGCTGCGGTGAGAACCACAAGGAGCTGGGTGTGATTGTCCATTGCTGTGAAGTAAGAGGGGGAAAAGGAAAAAAAGTATGCTCCATTTGTGGACTCGACCACATTTATGTTTTTTCTTTTAACTGTGTTTGCCAAAGACTGTGCAGACTTTGTCGCTTTGATCTGGCCTATCTCATATACGTGGGCCTACTCGTAGATATAAAGTGTCTATGCTTGGTCTATTCATACGGAGAATACAAAGCATTTTAAAGTTGTGCTCCATCGCTGCCGTATTCAAGCGACCCGAGAAAAGAGATTTAAAGATGGCTGCCCAAGTACTTTCCTCCACCACCGCCCCCAACCTAGTCTCCCACTGTTTCTTAAACCTCTGTCTACTCTCTACCTCTGCTGTAATTAGAATCTTATAAAGTCTTGACAGGGACTCTCTCTCGATGAGGATTCAACAATGATGTTCTCAAGTGCGGTAAGGGGCCGGGCCAGCCCCTCCCTCCACCGGCTATCCATCAAAATCCCCTTCACTCGAATTAACTCAGAAATTGACATGAGAGACTCATCCATGGCCTCCACCAGGCTGGGATATTCAATAAATTTACCCTGCTGGAAGAACTGTGCCGCTTGTTCAAGGCCCGCATCCGACCAACCCTGTGTCCCACGCAGATCTCTTTTGCCCAGGTCGATTGGGGGGACCCACAAGGACGACAGAGGAGAAGGCCAGGAAGAAAGAGCCGAGTTCTCTCTGTTGTCCCTCCAAAGCTCCCACAACACAGACAACGTTGGATGATTCCTAACATTATGCGGGAGGGATTTATAGGGGACCACAACAGATCTCTCACCTTCCTGGGGTGAACTTGTACATCTTCGATGTAAGACCAATAGGTTCTCAAATCATCTCTTGAGTGCTCCAGCATCACTCGTAGCTGAGCAGCTTTGTGGTAAAGCCTGAAGTCCGGTAAATCAAAACCCATGTACGCTCTCAGGAGCGTCAAGGACCCATGATTGATCCTTGCTTTTTTCCCCTTCCATAAAATGTGCTGGACCGCTAGATGAAGGGATCTGAAAAAAGACATCGGTATGGCGATCGGGAGGGAAGAAAACAGGTAAAGAATCCTGGGCAAAATGTTCATCGAGACTGACACCATACGACAAAACCACAAAAGGGTTAAGGGGCCCAGCGACGTAAATCAGACTTTATGTTGGCTAGAATGGGAGGATAATTTACTTCGAAGAGAAGAGATAAGTCACTTGAGAGTAGAACGCCCAGATAGGATGTAGCCTTACGCTTTATTTTAATGCCCCCCGCCCAGGACTCCCTCCCCTCAACTTCCAACTCTACCCATCGGCATCAGACATAACTTCCCCGGGTTGACTTTCAGCCCCGAAAAGCAGCCAAACGCTCGGATAAAATCCATGAGGTTCGGAAGCGAGGACTGAAGGTTGGTCAAGTACGCTAGGACGTCATCTGCAAAGAGGGAGAGCTTAAACTCGAGATCCCCACAGCGGACACCCGTGATCCCTTGATGTTCCCTTATGGCTATCACCAGTGGCTCCATCGCCAGAGCATAGAGAAGGGGCGAAATCGGACAACCCTGACGGGTCACCCTGGGCAGCCAGAATAAGGCAGAGACAGTCTCATTCACTGCCACTCTGGCCCCTAGACCCATCCTCTGCAGGACCCTACCCATGTAAACCCACTCAACCCGGTCGAAGGCCTTCTCCGAGTCCAAAGACAAACGATAGGCCTCCTCACCTGTAACCGCCACTTTGTGCATTAGGTCCAATGATTTCCTAATGTTGTCCCCCCCCTGCCTCCCCTGGATAAAGCCCACCTGATTGCCGTGCACCAGAGAAGGGAGAAGTGGGGCCTTGGCGTGTTTATATTTTTTGAGGATCTCTTCTGTTGCTAGTGCTACCACTGTATACTCTAATAACATTCCCCCAACCCTAGCAGGTGGAACGACCATGTCAGGTGGGCGGGAGAACACTGCTGATACGATAATGAAAGGTAAGCGCAGTGTTGCCACCGACGTGAAAGGGGCAGACATGTATCTCACCAACACTGCTTGAGTGTCTAACAACATGTGGCACAAACATATAAAAAAAGTAGGTAGCAAAACTACCAGGGAGAGCTGCTATGTCTGCTCACTAATCCCCTATGCCATGAGCGCCTCCAGAATGTACATAGCAACTGGAATACCAGAAGAAAGATCACAATGCTTGATGTATTTCTCAATGGTGACTACTCAAGGGAGATTCCACAGGAAGATAGCAACATTGAGATGGATGTCCAGAGCCACGTTCTCGTATGAAGATAGTTACATAGAGACATTAGACGTGATGAACAATTATTGTCAGCTAAATGCAGCTATACAATACATAACTGATGGGCCTGACAAAGGAGAAACAAAGACTATCATCCTAAAGGAATTGCCATGTTGCCATGTCCCTGGACAAGAGTGAAGGAAAAAGGAGGAGAGCATGCGTGCTGGGAGAGACCACAGGTACTTGTGCATGGCCAAGTGTACACAGAAGATGGATGGAAGGATGGGGTCGTAGGAAGCAACGCATTGACATTAGCACAATCAGCAGTAAACAAAGTACAGGAAGTAAAACAACAAGTGCCTGAAAGAATGGGAGACGAGTGCAAAGTTACTGACATGGGTGGAGAATGCAGCTGGACCAATGTCAATAATACCCCTGAAGAAACCAGCACTGTGCTATCAGAATAACTGTGAAGTTGAAGTTGCGAGAATGTAGGATGCAGAAGCATAGAAAAGCATGCCACTATGAAAGCAGGAACATCAGTACTGAGGCACCACTGCTGAGCATGTGGATAGAATGCGTACGAGAAACTGCCACCCAACTGAGGAAGAGTTCACTCATTGGTAGATATCAATATGCCATCATTGGTCGTACCAGGAAAAGATGTGAAGCTCAATGAGTTCCCAAATATGGACACTACCAAAAGGAAGAAGAGGTTGGTGGAAGGGGTACCAATAGCCGAGAGGAGCAAGCTGAATTGAGCAGAGTGAAGAGAGGAGGCAATTACATCTCAGAAGCATCATAGGTACCGCTAGATGAAGTTCCGGCTGAACACAGACTGTTCAGTAGGACACAACTGCAGCAATAATACCATCTGTACAAGCATACACAAATCCAAAATGGCTACAAATTATCCATTGGGAGCTGATGGTGACAATCAACTCCACAGTGAATGGGTTCAATGCAATAAAAGAAGAGCTCCAAGCAGTGAGAATGGTGGCACTCCAGAATAGATACGTTCTGGATTTGCTGACAGCAATGGAAGGAGGAGTTTGAGAAAAATTGGGAGTTCCTATTGCACGTTCATACCTGCCAATTACGAAGACAACGGTACACTGTCAGAAGCAGTATTTCAACTATCCCAGATGCATGCCAAAATGTAGGAAGAAGCAAAGGGGACTGGAAAGGACCAGGGCTGGATAGCATACATATGGTCATATATGAATGTGCGTGATAAAAATATACATGGCGAAGTGCAAGAAGACGGCAGAGGAAGCTATCGGGATGCAGGTCCTGATGGATGCGGACATAGGAGGGACGAAGGACAAGATTGTGGCAGAAAGAAACAAGATAAGAGAGAGAATTGCGACATGAAAATAGGAAGCTTGACAACCCATTCGATGCAAAGTACTATGAAGGTAAGCGGGTGGGGTGCAAACCTGAAGGAGTGTGCTGTTATATGAACTTGTCCTTCGATTATCATACAAACTACTATGGACACCTCAGAGGAATAACGAAGATATGGCAGCCAAGAGCAAAAGGACTGTCGTATAAGGATGTGGTCGACAGGTAGACCAGAGGGGGAATGAAGAAGGAGTCGGGATATTGCCACCACCCCCCTCCCATCAAGTTAATGAAAAGACGGAAGGTCAGAAAACATAGTAATCACCCATTCTATTTTGGATGAATCCCAAATGCACCAATGATCGATAAATACACTGAGAGGTATCCTCTCAGTCAGCAATACCGCCCTGGCTCAGTACAGATTTATCCATGTGTAAATGAAGAGCTGCAAACCAGGGTCAGAGACACCTATATGGACAGACTGGACATAGCACCAAAAAGCCATGTTGCTGACATGATTAGAGATACCACGACATAGCAATATTAGACAAGAAGCACACATGCAATCCGCACTGCGGGACACAAACACACACTTGAATACATGAAGAACACGAGTGTACAGTTCTATAGTTAGAGGACAGATATATATACACACTGTCATTGCCTTTATTATTTTTGCCATTAGCCAATTGCAGCAACACAGAAAACCGCAAAACACAAGAGATCCTGAGCAAAAGCTTGCAGATGCTTAAACGTGAATAACTCTATGGAACTGCAGGAGCACCTATAGGACCTGACAGAGCCAAATGTGACTAACCTATGGAGAATATAGCATAGCATGGAGAATGTAGAAACTGCATTATAGGGTTTAGGAAAACTATAGTAGGCCTCAAATTATTGAGCAGAAAACGAGCTGAGCTGATTCAGACTGCTCAGGGAGCCAATCGTGTGAGACGAGGCCCACAGCCAAGGACAAGAGATACAGAGACATTTCAATCCTCAGACGACAAGGGGACCAGCTGCAGAAAAAGGGTCATAATTCAGAGCTGCTGAGCTCATTTTCGTGGTCTCTGGACACGTGATGCAGCTGAAGTAGACAATGGACAGTGATCAGGGGTGAGAAAGGAGAGCCGATACCAGGACGCCAGATGCAGGCTGCAACAAATGTGCAACAAATGTTGCGACGAAGCGGGACATGGTCTCGTAGGCAAAGGTGGTACACACAAGTTACAATTCAGACACATAGTTATTCCCAGCACCTTGAAAAGGTGCACAGTGAGCTGGGAATCCTTTTGGGTCTCAGGACTGGGGACGTCAGCTCTAGCCAAATATAGTTTAGAACTCTATGGGTGGATAGCAATGGGTAAGAACCAATGGTAGGCATACTGCTCTGCAACAATGCAGTGAGATAGATTTTGGGGAAGGAACAGGCCGGGAACTTGACATGTAAGAGCCAGTAGAATAACATGTATATGTACCCATATAGGTCATTAGGCTTCTGGCGGCCAATCGCATGCCACAATAGGTTTTTGGAGAACGGCCCAAGTGATGACAGAGCAATGATGTGTTTTCTAGACAAAAGTGGCCTGTGTGCCATTTACTGTGTGACATGCGGGCATATTTATGAGTACTTGTATCCGTCCCTGTTGGTTTTGGCTGTTATAAACCGCAGTGTGTACTTGCTGGCTGACTGAGTTCTCTGTTTATTCTGGGGAGGGAGTTAGGCCCTCTGAGTGCGTGGACCGCCAGCATCCCTCTGGCATACCTGGGAGTCTGTCGCTAACATTAGCAATATCTAGTGTGTAGGTTCATGGAAAAGGGAAATGCAGCCTTGGGTGCCATGCAGTGCTTATGGTGTAGACCCACAGCATGCCAAAGCATGGATTGCCATAAGAGGAAGGTGGAGTGATAGTCATGGAAAGCTGGGAAGTGCCTTTTACTATTTCATTTTCTAGAGTCACAGGTTGGATCTTATTTTAATCACTGTGACATAAGAACATGGACAGCAATCAAAGTAATTATGCAAAGAATAGCAAGAGCATCAAATGTAAAAAGAGTGGACGTGAATGAAGGATTTGAGGAGCCACAATTATCCTGACTGATTCCAGTGTAACGCACTAAGACAGAAAATGTGGCGACAATCTCCCAATCTGGGTCCTGATCGAGTCTCGGGTCTGGCCAGCATTCATGTTTACAGTCTCAGGTTTGGAATGAGAGAATAGGATTTACAAGTATTCAAGGCCATTAGGTTTCCAGGTGAGATTCACTGAATCTTGCACAGTTGGCGTAGTGAGTTTGTTAATCAGTAAAACCTTAGTTTGGACCCAAGCGATCTTATAATCAGATATCTTAGTATAACCTTTGATCAATGACATGATGGGTGGAAGGAACCAGCAAGGCACAGCTATATGCACAGGAACATTACCAGTGTGCAGATAATTTCAGATGTGTATCCTTTACCTTTAACCAGATTCTCTCATGAGTAGGTATTTAAAAGCAAAGATAGACAAAATAGGGAAGGTGGGGCACGCCTTGCAGGTACCCCATTGCAGGTTGGGGAATTCATTACAGAGTTGCAGTTATTCCGGCTGTTTAAAAGGTGCCATTAAAAGCGAGGTTATCTTTTATAATATGTCAGTTGTAAGCCATCTTAGACAGCTCTGGGACCATCCCACCCCATTTAGGGGCAGGTCTTTCGATGCACTGTTATATGCTGGTGACACAGCTCTGAGCGACCTGACCCCTGCGGGGCTACAAGCAGGCCTTGACTATGTATGTTATGGCTAATAAGTTAACCTTGAAAGGGATAAAACTAAGATTTGCATATTTAGTAATAGTAGGAAGAAGGTAGGTTATCCATGGTTTCTCAATGTTTAGAAAATAGAGTTGTGGATTTGTTTTGTTACCTTGGCCTGACCTTTGACTGTAATGGGAAATGGGGAAAGCATTTGGACTAGGTGTGTATAAAGGCCAGTTCCAGGTTAAATGGGTTAATTAGATTCTACCACAAATTTGGTGGGCGCCTGCTGGGTAAGGTGATAGAGGTCTATAGTACAAGGTGGGGCACATGCATTGTACGGCAGTGAAATCTGGGGGAGTTCTAACTGTGAGAAGTTGGAGGTCGCCCAAAAAAATATTATGAAAATGTTGACGAGTCTCCCGATCGGAACCCCAAATTAAGCTCTGTGTTTGGAGCTGGGGATCACAAGGATAACCACACAAGCTAAAATGAGACGAAGCGCCTTCTTTTCAAAGGTTGTGCAGGTTCCTCAGAAAAATGACAATATTCAGTTCCTGTTATCAGAGATGGCAGGATCAGGTTTCTCTTCAAGGTTTAAGTGGTTTTGGGAGGGTTTTAACACACTGCTGACAGCAGGAATTGAGTCTCTGACCGCAGCAAGATACCTGAGCCTGACAGAACTAAAATCAAGGGTCAAAGAGGGGATAGGGACTTAATTCAGGAGTACAATGCAGTTGAGGCCGTAGGCTCTCTGAATCTGCGTTCGGCTATGAGATTCAATGCCGAGCAGAGGGGCAGTGTGTGTAGTGTCCCCTTGCCCAACTGTAGGTACTCTATTTTATTAGTGCATTTAAATATGTTACCACTAAAAGCCTGCAGCAATCAGGGACTGGGAGACCCTTCGAAAAACTGTACGTGTTGGCTAAAAGTAAGGGAGGATCTTAAGCATTTGTTGCTAATTTGTAGTTGGTACTTAGAGCTGTAATAACATTTGTTAAGGCCCCTCTTTTTAGCAGATCATTTAAGGGAATGTAAAGCGTCACCGTATTTTGTTTGTAACTTCCCGGACCTTGATTTTATTTTTAACTTGGGAGCCTACGATTTTATTTTTAACTTGGGAAACTACCCTGCTACGTGAGCGAGGCACTGACAAGAGGTTCAAAGAAAGTTTTAAATTGAAACTGAAGTGGGGAGAATTTCCTTTTTAACATTGTGTTTTAACTGATTTAAAATTTTGCATAATTCATTCTTTTACAATGCTGTGTTTGATGATGTATGTTAATGGATAAATCTGATCAGTACCGTTTACTTACTTACTTACTGGAAAATGTGCGACCATAAGGATGCAGATGCTGGTTACTAGCGTAGAGGGATCTATTTGAAAGTTTGAGGTCTCAAGTGAAGGTTAAAATAGGGGACATCTTTACTCAGGGGATCATGTCTCTGTCTTAGTGCCATTTTGGGGGGTTGCTTCTGCTCAAGAATGAGGCATCCCTAAGTCAAAGAGGGAAGGACAAAGGTCAGTGGGGACTAGGGTGGAAGGTTCCCACTTGTGCTCAATCAAACATATTATGAAAAAAACATGAATTGAAAATAATATGAACTATTGAACATTTACTCAAGATAGATCATCCACAATGTGATGTGTCTTCTCGGTCTAATAACGTGTGTTACAAATGTTCTTGTTGTAGACTTTCAAAAGATGCAAGAAAATGAAGACTTCATCAACTGATATGAATTTCAACTATTCTGTGCCGCAGCCATGTAACCTGGTCAGCTATGTTATAATCTTAATCTAGCGCACTGTGAAACTGGACCACTTACCCTTGAAATAATATGAATAAGGAGGGTTTGAAATCAGTGAAATCCTTCACATGTTTAAGCGATCGATGCAAACTTTGTGTCTGGGAATAGTGTAATGATGGAACCTGTATTCAATGCACCTCTACTGCTTCCAGGCACTTCCCCAGGACCACCTGGTTTACAGGATCCATTGCTATATCAAGGCAATGAGACTGAGTAATGCCACTGCACCAGCCATCAGATACACATTGTTAGTGTAGGTTCTTTTGGGGGTGATAGGTGATAAAGCTTCATTTGTTGGAAGAAATGCAACATGCTGCAGAGGAGAGTGGCTAATAGGGCCACGTGCATTAAATGAAATGCAATGGATTGGGTGGTGGGGAAGATTGTGCAGGGGTTCATTGAATATCTTAATGCATGTTTGCCTGTGTGGAAAACAGAAACACACAACAAAGATGCATGTAGACTTTCAGACACCAATGTAGAGGGACATGGATGTTTTGTGCATTCCAACTTGAAGCCACAAATGAAAAAGGCCAAAACACATTTATTTATTTTCAGTCTAGAAGGTATTAGAACTACTTACACTATGGACAGTCTTCTCCAGGGGGAGGTCGGCTGTTCCACTTCAGAAAAAGAGAGTGGTTTCTGCCTCTGAAAGAAGGGAATGGATGTAGTTTTTCAGGTGATGGGCAATGATAACATGCAGTCGGTTTGTAGCCCAGAAAGACAGCAGCTAAGA
Organism: Ambystoma mexicanum; assembly: GCF_040938575.1. Taxonomy (NCBI): domain Eukaryota; kingdom Metazoa; phylum Chordata; class Amphibia; order Caudata; family Ambystomatidae; genus Ambystoma; species Ambystoma mexicanum. The sequence goes on along the minus strand of NC_090925.1, from coordinate 63,007,689 downwards.
TGAAATTAAGCATTGAGTCTCCGTCTTCTCCCGTCCATCTCTAAGCGCTCTCTCCCTTCCTCCTGGATGTGCTTATATAGAGATAGCATAAAGACTTGAACTGTCTCAGCCCTTCAGAGACATGGTCCCTGGAGCTGGAAGTGGCGCACATCCACATGACACACCTGCGGCATCAGAACCTTACTGATTAAAATGTTGTTTATTTATCTCAGTTAACATCTATCATCCAATTCTTTGGAAAGTCCCTTTATGAGTTTTAATGATGAGGCAAACTCAGCACATAATGAAATCCCAACAATCAGATGAGGGCATCTAGTGTCTGGCATGAGCCACATTTCCTATGCTTGGGCTTTCGGTAACGATTCGGTAATGATTATAAAGGTCACTAAAGGTCAATAAATTGCCATTTTGATTTCATCTAGTTCAGTTCTTAATGTGGTTATTCGCTGGTGAACAGCGCATTCTGTTCTGCTTCCCCTCTATGCTTGAAACACCTGTGTATAGGCGCGTTACAAATGCCATATCATATCATATCATATGTTGCTTTCAATACTATAACATTAAGAACTGATCCGCCGGGCCTGATTGATTCTTATTATCCTGGCGCCCGGCTAAAAGGCCCAAGCACAGTGAGGGCTTTTAACAAGGGTACCCGGGCAGATAAGACTTGATCCGGGCCACCGGAGAGGGTCTTAAGGCTATTAGCACTGCAGTTTCCAATCCGGAAAGCCTGGGTGTTAATATAAATGTGTTTTCATTCAACGAACAGGACGTGTGTGGCGTCCCGCTCATTGAACGAAAATACTGGCACAAGATGGCCACCATGGATCTGGAAGGCGGGGCTTCTCTTTCATTTCCATGGAGGACGCGGAGCGGCAGCAGAAGCCCGGCAGCTTTGGATAGGGTGCCTCCACCGCTGATGAAAGGAAGTAAGTGGGACGGAGCAGGGGTGGAGGGAACAGTAAGAAAAATGATTAGGGATTGTGGGGGAAATATGCCGGTGCAGGGCGGGGAAGCAGCCTCTAGGTTCCATGAAACGCAGGATAAGATAACCCGTTTCAGCCTGCGATCCAAGGAACCTGATTAGCTGCTCCCCCCGTTGTGGGTATTAATAACTGGTATGTTTTGTTTGTGATTTGCAAAGTACTGCATTGCAGGCAACCAGTTCAATGTACGAAGGGGGATGACGCGAGGGACATCAAAGGGGGCATCAAACTGATCATGACTCATATGCATGTGTCATTCCACACTATCCTGCATATCACACAACTTAACAACAGACAATTACATGCGAGTAAATACTTAAAGTCCAGTAGGAATAAGATGGTTCTTCTGTGGTTTTGTTCGGAACTGATATGGACAGGATGTTCCAAAGGATAAGGCAGGTGATGGAAAAGGTTTTTTCCACACAGTCTTTATTCCTTGCATCCTGGAATGCATGGAAAATATGTGTTGATGGTCTGGGATAAGTCAGGTAGTTTTAGTGTTTGAATATGTTCTAGATGCACTATAATCCCATTCAACCCAGAACAGCCAAAGTGCACACGCATGACTGCCGATGGAAAAAACTTAAATTAGAGGCACTCAGGAAACATCCTGAGATCATTGTCTACCAGTAAGGGCCACACTAATTGATGTTGCAATGTCTCTTATTTCTTGGATGGCATTCTCCTTTATATGCCATCCAAAAATCTGTTTGAAAACGCAAACATCATTGGTTCTCCCCCGAACTAAGACCTGCCAAATAAGAAAAGGAAACATGTTAGCATGCTAGTGGTGATCTACTTATCTGGACTATGATAGCATTTCGGTAATTAGACGCACCCTGAAAAAATCTATGGTTAATAGATAGATAGTTCATGAGTAAAGCGCTGTCCTTTTGCATGGAGCAAGCCTGCACTTTGCAAGTTAAATCTAGCAGCAGAGTCAAAATGTTTGAGTAGGCCTAGACACACGTCATTAAATAAGACCCACAGCCCCTCAAGTCTTTTTGGCGTGAGTCTTCCCATACCTTGAGTGTACAGCATGTTCTTTGCATGGACAATGCCTGCATCCAACTAATGATGGATTCCCAGGCATCTCAGAATAATATAAGGAGCCTTCATTCTCAGGTCGAATGTTGGGCTTACCCCCCAAGGTTTTCTCAGCCAACCAAATCAGAGACCCAAACTACTCCTAGTGGAATTGTGTTACTCTATAAAAGGCCCCGCTAACTTCCTGTTCCTTTGGATTTTGCCAGACTATGAGGGAAGGTGTTAGAGAGGGCAGGATCACACAAATAGGGCACTTGGCACATTTGGACAGTTTTGGGCGGATGTTTGGGTGTTTGTACAAGCAGTTTTAGATTTTTTTGTTGTAGAGTATATTGCTGTTTTTAGGAGTGTTTTTGTTGTCCACATGTTGTGCCAATTTGTCCCCTTACTGTTTGTTCAGTAATTTGTTAGTTTCACCCATATGAAAAACAAACGTTGTACTTTAGTCTTAGCTCATTTCAGAAAGAAAAATTAAAAGCCAAAAAATTATTTCCTGTCGATGATCCTAATCACAGAAAATCCAGCCAAACTACCCAAAATATCTGTTTAACCTTTCCTAGTTTCTGTTTACCAGTTTCTTTTCGTAGCTGCTTTTCTCTCCTCTTGATGTATGTTAGTTTGTCATTATTTATAATGTGGCATTGTGTTTTATCCATGCTCTTGAATCACTCACTGTGTTCCTAAGAATATGCTGATGCTGGAATATTGATTGGTGGGGTCAGGCCCCTGATCTCATTGTATGCAGATGATTTGCTGCTCTACGTCAACCACCCAGAAGTCAACCTGCACTATATTTTGAATATAATGGACCAGTTTGCGGAACTCTCCGGCATCCATATTAACCATGACAAGTCTTGCTTGTTCCCGTTGGTGGGCCTTACAGGTCTGGACTGGGATTGGCTGCCTGATGTAGGACTGCAGTGGAACCCTGACACCTTCGCATTATAATGACACACAGAGGGAACTAGACTACATAGTAAAATCCATATCATTCTGGAGGAGTCTGCCCCTGTCAATGGTAGGCAGAGCTGCCCTATTAAATATGGTGGTGCTCCGTCGCTTGCTATACCATTTTATTAATATACACTACAACATACCAAGAGGTGTTTCAGTGAGCTAGATTCAGTAGCCAGGGCATTCTTATGGGCGGGGGTGGGCAGAATTGCACTGAACACACTGCATTGGCTTTGCAGTAACGGCGGGATCAGAGTCCCCCATGGTATGTTATGTTATGTTATTTTGCATTCATATAGCGCCTTATATACCATTGGTATGGCCTGAATGTGCTGTTAGGTTGAACGCCCTTGGGAACCAAAGTTATGGTCAGTAGAGAGAGGAGAGGGAGTCAAAAGGTGCGTGTGAGCACCGGGTATGTGTGCAGCTCGTGCGGTATTCGTGTAATAGCTGCTTCTTAGCGGTAGGTGTGGTGGTTGAGAGATCAGGAGTATGTGTTTGTTCTGGCAGGATTTATCCAGACCGGATGTGGCTTTGTTAGGCCTGAGGAGTACGCCTGACTGGGGGGTGTGTAACCAGCGGTGTTTACTTAGAATGATGTGGAGTGAGCGGCGGATGTTGGTATGAGAACAGTTATACCGAATGGTGTCATTTTATCTCTGTGTTCTAGTTGAGTGGTGATGTAAAGGAGAGAGTAAGCGGGGTGGTGTGATATGATGGGTTATATGCCCTTTCAAACATTCTCTGCATTCCAAAGCATACTATATATGTCACGGAATTCTATGCTCTCCAGTCTGTTCCATGCACTCCTATCCACTCCATGAACCCCAGTCTGCTCCATGCACTCCGGTCTGCTCCACGCACTCATACATTCCAGCCTGCACCGCGCGCACTCCTGTCTGCCCCACGCCCTGCGTACTCGAGTCCGCCCTGCGTGCTCCAGTCTGCCCCATGCATGTACTCTTGTCTGCCCCACGCATGCACTCTTGTCTGCCCCACACATGCACTCTTGTTTGCCCCACGCATGCACTCCTGTCTGCCCCATGCTCTACGCATTGAGCAGTTCTACATACTCATCTGTTCTACACATTGGTACTGGATGCAATCTGTGCTCATTCGTTCTACGTACTCGTCCACTCTACGCAACATGTCCGTTCGCTCTGGGCACTCGTTCGCTCCAGGCTCTCATCCGCTTTATGCCCTCACACGTACTATGCATTCACCTGTTTTACACACTCACCCCCTATACGGACTCATCCCTTCTAAGCACTCATCCCTTCTATGCACTCATCCCTCTACTCACTCATACCTCTATGCACTCATCCCTCTATGCACTCATCCCCTCTATGCCCTCATCCCCTCTACGCCCTCATCCCCTCTACGCCCTCATCCCCTCTACGCACTCAACCCCTCTATGTACTCATCCCCTCTACGCACTCATCCCCTCTACGCACTCATCCCTTCTATGCACTCATCCCCTCTACGCACTCGTCCCCTCTATGCACTTGTCCCCTCTACGCACTCATCCGCTCCCCACACTCATCCCCTCTACGCACTCATCCGCTCCCTGCACTCATCCGCTAGCCGCACTCATCTGCTCCCCGCACTCATCCGCTTTAAGCACTCGTGCTTTTCACGCATTCAACAGCAATATCCTGTTCTATATAATCATTTCTACACTCATCTGTTCTATACCTTCATCTGCTCTGTACACTCATCCTCTCTGTATACTCATCCGCTCCATATACTCATCCGCTCTATACGCTTATCCGTTCTATACACTCCTCAGCTCTATACACTCATCAGCTCTATACACTCATCCGCTCTATCCACTCGTCCGCTCAATCCGCTCATCCGCTCTATACACTCATCCGCTCTATACACTCATCCGCTCTGTACACTCATCCGCTCTATACGCTCATCGTTCTATACACTCATCCGTTCTATACATTCGCCCAGTCTGTACATTCATCTGCTCCAGAGATCTACAAGCTCTACACACTCTCTGCACTTCCGTATTCATCCGCTATCCACACTCATGCGCTCTACTTGCTTCTCCTGTGGATACTTGCAGATAAGCCCTGGAGCCGTCACATGCTCTACATACTCATCCGCTCCACATACTCATCTGTTCTACACACTCATCCGGTTTACGCTTATCTGTTCTGCACATTCATCTGTTTTACGCACTCCTGCGTTCTACTTGCTGCTCTGTATTTACGCACTCATCCGCGCTATACGCTCGTCCTTTGTCGCTCTACACACCAAGCCGCTCTACACAATCATCCGCTCAACATGTTCATCCATTCTGTACACTCATCCGATCTACATATTAATTAGATTTCCACACTCATTCGAACTATATAGTTATCTGTTCTTCCACTCATGCATTCTTCCACTCAGCACATTCATCTGTTCCACCTGCTTCATCCATTCTAACTATTTCATCCATGCCATTCACTTCGTTCACTCCTCATGCATTCTGTCCATTTCAGCAGTTTGATTCTCATTACTGTTTCGGTATAATTTACTCTTATTAACCATTTTACTGCTTTGATCTGCTTTATTCATTTAATTGTGTTTGTCCTTCTAGTTTATATTAGGGGTTATTAGCTGTCAATTTCTCGCATCAGGTAGATTGTTGGATTGGTGTCATTGAGTTGCTGCTAGTCTGTTTGAGTTAGTTTGGTACAGGTTGGTTTTAGGGGAAGAGCCAGGTTTTCAGCAGTTTGCGGAAAGACGTTAAATCCTCAGGCGGATGTGGGGTGGAAGTGAGTTCATCTTCGGTATGACTAGGAGGCTGGCTGAGCTTGATCTTAGGGTGCGTGGGGGGTGATAGGGTTTTAGCTTGTCTTGAAGATATTGAGGTCCGGTTTTATGCAGTGCTCGATGGGAGATGCATAAGGTTTTGAAAGTCACACTTCGGGCTACTGGAAGCCAGTGCAGCGTCTTAAGGGCTGGGAAGATGTGGTCTCTTGGGCCGGGCGCAAGTAGCAGTTTGGCTGCCGCGTTTTTTTGTGCCCTTTGGAGTTTATTCAGTTGGTACGCGTGGACTCCGATGTATAGGGGGTTTGCATAGTCCAGTCTTGATATAACGATTGATTGGACCGCAGAGAGTCTGTTGGGAAAGGAGAGATATGGAAAGATGCGCCTAAGGGTAATAAGGTGGTAGTGGCAGGTCTTTAAGACGTTGTTGACTATCCGCGACAGCGTTAGGTCAGAGTAAAGGTTGCATCCAAGATTTTCCACTGATTTGGAGGGGGTCGGCGAGTTGCCCATGGAGGATGGCCATGGTAGTGGGTGCGGAAGAAGTTCGGAGTTGCAACATACCATGATTTCGGTTTTGGAGGGGTTTAACAGGAGGTGGCTTTGGGTCATCCAGAGTTCTATGTCAAGGAGGCAGGCGGCCAGGTCAGGAGTTGGGTTTTGAGTTCAGGAGTTTTAGAATTAGTTGAGTGTCGTTGGCGTAGTTATAGCACAGGATGTTGTGCGAACAAATTATTGGTGGGAGGGTGATCAAGTAGAGATTGAACAGGAGGGCGGATAAGCATGCTCCTTGTGGGACTCCCGTGTCGACTGGTCGGGCTTGGGAGGTTTGGGTGGAGAGTATCGTTATTTGGTACCTATCTTTGAGGAATGAAGCTATCCATTTAAGAGCGGTTCCAGGAATTTCATGGGAGTGGAGGCGGTCCAGGAGGATTGTGTGATTGATCGTATCAAAGGCGGTGGTGTTTGAGATGGGGCGGTAGTTTTTGGGCTCAAGAGGGTCGAGCGAAGGTTTTTTAATGAGAGGTTTGACATGAACCGTTTTGAATGCGTCGGGAAAGATACCAGAGGAAAGGGAGGCATTTATGATGGATCTTGCGTGTTCTTCTGCGCAGGTGGAAGCTAACATTTCTTTGAGGGTTGTGGATGGGCAAGGGTCCATCGATGAGCCAGATGGTTTGCGGGCAAATCGAAGTTTGAGAAATTGCTCTGGTGATATTAAACTAAAGGATTCAAACGTTGGTTGCGTAGTGGTCGCAGCTGGTGGGCTGGTCAGTACGGGCGGAGAATTGCCTGGTGGATGTAAGAGAGCCAGTTTGGTGGCTAGAGTATTTTTTCTTTTGCGAGCTGTGATATAAAAGTGTAGGGAGAGTGAGTCGCACAGTGAATGTGAGGGGGTCAGGACGGTTGTGGTGCAAGCCGGATTGGTGAATTCGGAGATGATATTGTGGAGTTCTTTGCTTGGGTTTTTGCAGTTTAGGATTCGGGAGTTGTAGTGGGCTTTTTTTGCTTTCCGGATTTTGGCCTTGTACTGATAAAGGTGTCGGGCCAAGGTGGCCCTGCTGTCCTGGGTTTTGTCTTTCTGCCATTTGCATTCTAGGTATTTATATAGTTGTTTAGTTATCTTCAACTCAGGAGTGAACCATCTGGGGAAGAGGCCACAGCGGGTTGATGGTTTGCAAGGGGGTGTGAGCCGCGTCAGAGATGCGTTGAGCCATGAGTCAAAGGCGTTAGGGGTTAGTTGTTTGTTGAGATGGCAGGTAGGTGGTGGAGACTGGAGGAGTGCGTCAGCTAGGTCCGGGGTGATTATTAGTTTTTTCCAGCATTTGCGTAGATTCAGAGGTTCAGATTTGAGTACGGGAAGGGGGTCGAGTGAGCGAATGGCGAAGGAGAGAATGAAGTGATCGGACCAGATGATAGGGTTGGGGGGCTTTAAATGAATCACGGTGTTGGAGCTAAAGATGGCATCAATAGTGTGTCCTTTATAGTGAGTCGGGCCATTTATGTGGGGTTGGAGGTTAATTGCGTCTAAACCGTCGACCAGAGAGTGTGTCATAGGGTTGGTGGGGATGTCGAGCCATATGTTGAAGTCTCCAAGAAAGGTGAGGTTGGGATGGTTTAGTTGAAGGGTGGCAATAGAGTTGCAGAGGTTGTTTGCGAATTGTCTATCATGGCCAGGGGGCCTGTAGATTATTGGGAAACTGTGTGAGAGCGACTGGGAGAGGGTTAGTTTAACGAGGAGAGATTTGCAGGAAGGAATGGAAGGTTGGTTGTCGATGATTGAGGCATGGAAGAGAGACTTGAAGATGAATGCTACTCCCCCTCCTCTGGAGGGACGGTTCAGTGGGATGAGGGAGTAGTCAGGGGGGAAGGCTTCATTAGCGATTCGGGCGAAGTCGTCAGAGAACCAAGTTTCAGTGATGAAAACTAGGTCTGCTTTGTCAGAGGCGAGGAGGTCAAAGATGCAGTGTCTGTTTTTTGCTACAGATCGGGCATTAAATAGGATGCAGTTCACATCGGCACACAGGTTGGTCTCGGAGCTGGAGCGGAAGGGGGTGGTGGCGGAGAGAATGGAGACTGGGGAGGGGGAGGGGTAAGGTGGGTGATGCTCGATGGGAATAGTGGGCAAGCAGAAAAATTGGCGGGCATCGGGCGGGATTGGGTGGCTGCGTGTGTTAGGATGATCGAGTATGGTTCGGGGGATTTGAAGGTGGGGTGTGGGCGGTTAGGAGTTTCAGTTGCAGTTGATGAGAAATCAAGGGAGATGGGTTTCAGGAAGGGGGAAGCCACTGGGGAAGGAGGTGATTGCGGGAATGAGGTGGAGGGTCGAGACAGGGGAAGCGAGGAGTGCTGAGAGATTGAGGGGGACCAGGAACGTTTCCTCTTTAGTTTCTTTGTTGCGATTGGAGTGTGAGAGAGGGTAGGGGGTCAGAGGCGGAGAGGGATGCAGCTTCGGTTCTTGCTAGGGCTAGGTGTGCAGTTTTTAGGGAGGGGAAAGGGTGCGGTCGGGGGGAAGGTGGCAGGGGTTTGTGGGCAAGGCAGGGGGTGGATGATTGCAGGGCGGGGTGTGCCTGTTATGATAGTGAGGGGAGCGGGCATGTGTAACATTGGCTGGTCAGTGGTGGGGTTCGGGGGAGGAGTGGTCCTAGGGTGGTTGGCTCGCCATCGTGCCCCTCTGATTTGGTGTTTGGAGAGGTGAATGGTAGGGAATGCACAGGGGGGTGGGATGATTTGGTCAGGGGGATGGGAGGGAAGGCAGATCTGGGAGTGGGGGCGGTCCACGGTGGTCGTTTCTGACAAACTCTGGTGGAGTGGGTGTGCTCATGCTTCATACAAGCTTTTAGGTGGAATTTAGGAGGGCTTTCTAATTGTAGTTCTAAATTCAGTGGGGGAACGCTTTTAGGCACACTTCCAAGTTCAATTTGCACAGAGATGATATTAGACTATTATGTGCACTTCTAGGTTCGACTGTACATAGAGGTGATGTTAGGCTATTAGGTACTATTAGGTACACTTGTAGATTCAACTGTACACAGAGATGATATTAGGCTATTAGGTAGTATTAGGTACACTTCTAAATTCAACTGTACACAGAGATGCTATTAGGACTACCTCTAGATTCAGTTTTGTATAGAGTGGATATTTAGACTATTAGGTGCAGTTCTAAATTCAACTGTACACAGAAATGATATCAGGTCTACCTCTAGATTCAATGTTGTATAGATATGTTATTGGGTCTATCTCTAGGTTCAGATTTTGTGTAGAGGGGATATTAGACTATTAGGCACACTTCTCTCAATTCGACTTATACAGGGAGGGTATTAGGCATGATTCTAAAATCAACTTTGTACAGAGAGGTTATTAGGGAGATTAGTCGATTCAACCAGGCACAGTATTAGACTAATAGGATATTGGCACACTTCTAGATTCAACTTCCGCAGAGAGGCTATTGGTCGCCCTTCTACATTTAACTTTCCCTCAGAAGCTATTGGACAGTTAACTTTTCCTCAGAAGCTATTGGGCACACTTCTAATTTCCACTTTCACAGAGAGTCTATTGGGCACACTTCAAAATTCAATTTTCGCATAGAAGCTGTTGGGCACACTTCTAAATTCAACTTTCACAGAGAGTCTATTGGGCACACTTCTAAATTCAATTTTCGCATAGAAGTTGTTGGGCACACTTCTAAATTCAACTTTCACAGAGAGGCTATTGGGCCACTTCTAAATTCAACTTCTAAGTGCCCTTCTAAATCCAACTTTCACCTAGAAGCTATTGGTACACGTTTAAATTTGAATTCTAATGCACTTCTAAATTCAACTTTCACAGAGAGTCTATTGGGCACACTTTTAAATTCACCTTTCACAGAGAGGCTATTGGGCACACTTTTAAATTCAACTTTCACAGAGAGTTTATTGGGCACACTTCTAAATGCAGCTTTAAGGGTGGCTGTTGGGCACATTTCTAAAGTCAACTTTGCACAGAGGTGTTAGAGGGCACACTTCTAAATTCACAGAGGGGCTGTTGGGTACTTGGGTGTTGAGATATATTATTTTGCAGGGCAGCTGCAATTTGTCATTAGCTGGCTCGCAAATGAAATTTCATTAGACAGAATTCTCCTGCAACCATCAACCGAACATTACTTCCTGAAGGAGGTGCTATGGGTCAGTGACGCCCGACTCCTGCAGCAGCAGAGCATTGCTACACTAGGCAGGGAGCAGTGGGACAGGGCAAGGAACGTTTTAGGAACCTTGGGAACAGGCTGGACGTGATTTAAAAGTTCAGGAGGCATTGGGAGAACAATGAGGTAGTGTGGAGATATGTTGCAAGAAAGGAAATAAATGGATTTCACTGCATTGACTCTGCCACACATGGTGGCCTGACTTTCAAGAAGGCATTGAGAACGACCCGGTACTTAACACTATGCATGATGTGGCAGAAGGGGGTCACATGGTTACTGGATTATACAAATTACTTATGAGTAAACTCAGTGAACCAGACCTAGCAGTACACTGAACATTGGAGGAAGGCCTGGGCAGAACATGTACAGATCTGGAGAGGACTACAGCCCTGCTTACACTAGGACTCCAGGAACTCTAGATGTAAACTCACGCAACTGTACATCACACACAGAGCTTACCTGACCCCCCCACAGGATATCACTGTTCCAGGGAGCAGAGGAATGGAATAGCCCCAGATGTGCCCTTAACAATGCTGATTTTATTCATATGTTCTGGACTTGCTCGGTGATCAAAAAGTTCTGGCAGGAGATAGCAGATAAAGTGGTCAGGGGATGGATACAGATGCACACCTGTCCCCCAGAAGCTTGCTTATTGGGATTATATTAGAGGGGAAGAAACACACATCACACCTCACCAGGATGAAGGAACTATTCTGTGTGTTAGCCAAACATAGAATCGTAAAATAGCCTGGAAGTTGGCGGAGGAAACCAGTGGGCAGACTTAGAATGCTGGGCAATGGCCAAGACCACAACTTGGCACAGAGCAGTGTATGGTGGGTTGAGAGAAGTGAGCACAGAAGTAGCTGCTTGGGAGGCACTGACGCAGGCAATGTTTTCCCCCTCTGACATAAGGCTCCCGTGAATGAGCCGCTTGGGAAGTGTCACCTGTTAATATATGATGTGGGTCATAGACAAAGGGGATGCTCTTGGAATCTATGAGAGCCGTTGCCTAGTCCCTATAGACTGTGTTGAACTGTAGCCTGTAACCATACATGTATGCACATCGCAGATGCTTTTTGGTTTGTGTTTTAGTTTTTGGCACATGTGAACATTTGTATTTATTACAGATCATTACCAATCACTGAGGCTATGTAAACAACATGAATGCCTGTTGTTTATTGTGCCTTGATGTGTTCAATAGATAGAAGTCAAGATCAGGAACTCAAGCTGAAGTTGCTTTCAGTTAGGAATGTTGTATTGGATTGGGCCCATGTAATTAATAAAGGGAAAGTAAACCAACTCATCTCCCTGAGTATTAAGGAACCATCATGGATGTGTGCTCTGATACCCAGTCTCTCAGTTTTCTTTTTCTGTTAAGGGCGGAACAGTTATGGGTGAAGATCAGCCATTGACCAGTCTCTTTGAGTCTTCACCTGTGAGCCTTTGCTTTGGCCCCCCTATCTGCTGCAGCCATGAGTACCCCTAGCTTGCAAATTACTGTGCTGTGTCTCCACTGAGTGATCCTCCGTATATTGATACAACTGTTTGTCAAAGTGCCTCTTAAGTGCATTCATACACACAGTAAGCACACGTGTCACCTATTTGATAATGAAAACTGACCACCTTGTCTTTGAAGCAAGGGGTGGGAATTTCACCAACAGTTATCCCACTTCATCCTTAGCTTTAGTGAAGTGTATAGGCATGAGAGCATTGCCAGCTGTGCTCCCTATGACCCACTAGACAAGTCATATTCCTGCACTGACCAGATCTAGGTTGAGTAACTATGCCACCGCCAGGAATGTGCTGAGGGGCACAGTGTTCATGCTAACACATTGGGTGACCTTCTTATATGGCTGTGTAGGGTAATGGACATTGCTTAGCAGCTAGCACTGAGTTGGTCTAAGACCTGCTCCTTCCAATGTTTAAGGGTAACTGCTATGGTAGTCAGTTGCGGTGTTGCTCTGCTCATGCAGACGTGGCATTTATAGTGTGGAATTCACCAAATTGGCACTGCTGTTTTTATATTTTTTGTGGCAGGTTTGGCACACCAGCAAATTGTGGAAAGCATTTCTGGCCAACCATGAGTGACTGAAATTGGAGCAGATTGTTTGTCACTCATGAATCGTGACATTAGAAGTCTGGCAATGGTTGAGGAATGAGTAGCCACAGGCTGGAGTTCATGGGCAAGCATAGGCAAGTGCAAAGCCATAGAAAGAGACGAAGATAGGTATACCCCCAGATTTTCTATACCCATCACTGGAATAGGAAAGTCACCAAATGACAAGGGCAAGAAAGAAGAAGTCCATGACTCCGCACAGAATGAGGGAGAAGAAGCACCCACCACCAGAAACTCAGTCTTGTCCCCATTAAGTGTAAGCCAGTCGTGGCCCATCCACTCCTTCACTGCCTCAAGACAGCCTCGCTGTCGGGATGACACTTCAGTTCGGTCAAGATCTAACCTCACCAAAATCTTTGTGTCATCCACATAGGAGTAGCACCTGAAGCCGTGGGAACAGATTAGTACAATCAGGGGCTGAACATAGATGTTAAACAACATTGTGGGCGGAGCAGTACCCTGAGGGACACCACAGCAGAGAGAAACAGAAGAAGAGAAGAAAGGACGCAGTGAAAGAGATAGGCCACTACTCATTAGAAACAAGGTAAACCAGGCCAGGAAGGTTCAAGAGAGGCCGGCAGAAGACAGGCGGGACAGGAGAATGAGATGGTCCACCACGTCAAAAGCTGAGGACATGTCTAACAATATCAGGGCTCCGACACCACCTCCTTCAAGCAGCCTGGCTAAATCATCCACAACCGAAACCAAGACACTCTCGGTCCCTCTCCCTGGCTGGAAACCTGCCTGGAATGGGTACAACAAAGGGGAGGACTCAATGAAGGAAAACAGAAGAGAAGTAAAAACTTCCAAACGGTTCATAGGGAAAGGAAGAAGAGAAATAGGATGTAAATTAGACAATTCAGTTTCATCCAGTGACAGTTTTTCCAGCAAGGGTTCACAATGGCTTGCTTAAAGGGATGGTCTAGTAAAAAATTGTATTAAAAAATAGATAGGCAACATAAAAAAAAATACTAGCATTCTCCGTTTTAAAACTTCCTATGTAAAATTTTGAGCTATTCAAGCTCAAAATTCGCAAAAGCAAGCACATGGGCGCATCCATTTTGTAAAATGGAGCCCTGATATTGTAAAATGGAGGCCCTCCTGTGCTGGCTTTTGCTTTTGCGGCACTAATGAAGGAAATGCCAGCCAGTTGTAGTAAACAAAGGCTACCGCTGGGTGGCTTTCCCTTCATTAGTGCTGTAGGTGGAGGACGGGGACCGGAGACCAGAGCAGGAAAGCTGCAGCTGAATCTCGGTAAGTGCTATTTATTTTTTTTTTAAAAAATAAGCACTAGCTGCGTTTTTTTTTCTAAGTTTTCCGGGCTGGAGGAGCCCGGAAAACTTAGAAATAAAACCGCAGCTTTAAAAACGTTGTATTTATGTTTGCGGTCGCTTTTGAAGCGACCGCAAACATAAATACAACGTTATTGTGTTGGAAAACGCTGTGGTTTTTCTTTCCAAGATTCTCAGGCTCCTCCGGCACGGGGAGCCGGAGAGCCCCAAATGATAAAGCAGATTCAGGCAGAAACAACGCGGCATTGCGGAAAACAACCGCGTTGTTTCTGCCTGAATCTGCTTTCCCATTTGGGGTTCTCGGGCTCCCCACGGGGAGCCCGAGAGCCCCAAATGGGAAAGCAGATTTAGGCAGACAACGCAGCATTTAGCATTTCCCATTTGGGTCTCTCAGGCTCCCCACGGGGAGCCCGAGAGCCTCAAATGGGAAATCAGCTGCAGGTAGAAACACTACGCGGCATGTAAACATAACTGCGTGTGTTTCTGCCTGCTGTGGCTTTCACTTTGGGTCTCCGGTGCTCCCCTAGGAACACCGGAGACCCAAAGTGATAGCCACAGCAGGCAGAAACACACGCGGTTGTGTTGGAAAACGCTGCGGTTTTTCTTTCCAAGTGAAACTTGGAAAGAAAAACCGCAGCGTTTTCCAACACAATAACGTTGTATTTATGTTTGCGGTCGCTTCAAAAGCGACTGCAAACATAAATACAACGTTTTTAAAGCTGCGGTTTTATACTTAGAGAAAAAAACCGCAGCTAGTGCTTATTTTTTTAATAAAAATAAATAGCACTTACCGAGATTCAGCTGCAGCTTTCCTGCTCTGGTCTCCGGTCCCCGTCCTCCGCCTACAGCACTAATGAAGGGAAAGCCACCCAGCGGTAGCCTTTGTTTACTACAGCTGGCTGGCTTTTCCTTCATTAATGCCGCAAAAGCAAAAGCCAGCACAGGAGGGCCTCCATTTCACAAAATGGATGCGCCCATGTGCTTGCTTTTGGGAATTTTGAGCTTGAATAGCTCAAAATTTTACATAGGAAGTTTTAAAACGGAGAATGCTAGTATTTTTTTGTTGCCTATCTATTTTTTTAATACAAATTTTTACTAGACCATCCCTTTAAGTACTTCAGGAATAAATCTTGAGTGGCAGGAAACGTTAACAACTGGGGTGACCAAAGATATTATGTCTGGCGGAATGTCTTTAGCCCCTTAAGTGTGGAGGATGCGGTATCTCGTCCTCAGCACTACGTTTCCAGTGCAAGGGGTGAGATACCTTGTCCTCCTCACTGCTTAACTATGGGGGGGTGGATTGCCCCCCCTGCTGCAGCCGCGATCCTCCCGACCCCCAAACAGTGAAGCAGAGGACTTCCCCTTCATTGCATGGGGGTCGAGTGGATGCTGTGATGACATCAGTGGATGCTAGGTGCAGCCTGTCTCCCTTGTTGGTCGACCGTCCCGAAGTTCAGCGCCAGCCCCAGGGAGCCCCGGACGTATCCCCATCCCTCTCTTTAGGGAAAATCTGTAACAGAGGTCAGCCGAACTCCTGGATGGTCAGGGGTGATGTGGCCAGGATTTGGCACCTGTCCCATGCCCTGGCAGGGTCCCTATGCCTTCCCTGAGGGAAATTCTGGAGCGCAGCCCAGCCAGCGCTCCAGGATCTTCAGGGGTTATGTCCCTGGCCTTGGGTGGCTGTCTCCCTTTTCCCTGTTTTCCTTGGAGGCTGCAACACCCCAGGCCAAAATTCTAAAAATGTCCGAAAGCTTTTGGGGATAGCAGTGGTTTAGCCTTTCCATTTTTGCCCAGGTAGGTGCAACCACATATGTGAGGTACCGTTTTTGTCGGGACATCTGTGGGAACGTGGGAAGGTA
The DNA here is from genome assembly GCF_040938575.1 of Ambystoma mexicanum. NCBI lineage: Eukaryota > Metazoa > Chordata > Amphibia > Caudata > Ambystomatidae > Ambystoma > Ambystoma mexicanum. Next base: position 62,991,988 of record NC_090925.1, on the reverse strand, counting down.
GTACATGGGTTGTTGGCAGCATGTTTTAGTAGTTTCCTTGTGGCAAATGTCTGAACATTGTTTTTTTTTTCCCTACATTATGGACTTTGTTGGGCCTTGTGGGTCATACATTCCTGGGCGATTAACGCAAGTCAGTCCTCTGTGGATTCCCGCGGGTGTCTTCTTTTCAGAAATGCATGGGGTTCCCTGTTTTCCTTAGTGGCTGTGACACCACAGGGACAAATCTGTAGGTTGTCCACAAGACCAAAATCATAATTAAGTTCCTCTCTCAAACCCCTTTGGTGATAGCAGTGGTTTAGCCTTTTCCCTTTGCACCCAGGTAGGTGCACCCACACATGTGAGGTACTGTTTTCACTGGGATACCTGTGGGAATGTGGGAAGGTAGGACATGTGTTGTTGGCAGTGTGTTTCAGTGGTTTCCTAGTGACAAATGTCTGAAAATGATTTTATTTTCCCTTAAATTTTAGAATGTGCCGGGCCGTTGTGCATAATACATTCTAGGATCGATTTTTGCAAGTCAGACCTCTTCTTTTCAGAAATGCATGGGGTTCCCCTTTTTCCTTTGTGAACTCAACACCCCAAGCCCAAATCTGTGGGTTGTCCACAAAGCCATATCCAGTCTTCCCAGATTATTTAATGTACCCGGGGTTCAGCCTTCTCCCTTTGTGCCCAGGAAGGTGCACCCACACATGTGAGGTACCGTTTTATTTGGGATACCAGTGGAAATGTGGGAAGGCAAGACTTTTTTTGGCTGTGTGTTTTGGTAGTTTCCTGGTGGCAAATGTCTGAAAACTTAGTTTTTCCCCCTAAATCTTGGACTTTGCTGGGCCTTGTAGGTAATACATTCTAGGGCGATTTGCGCATCAGACCTCTGTGGATTTCTATTTGCGTCTTCTTTTCAGAAATGCATGGGTTCCCCGTTTTCCCTGGTGGGTGCGACACCCCAAGGCCAAATCTGTGGGGTGTCCACAAAGCCAAATTCAGTCTTCCCAGGGCATTTTATGAACCAGTGGTTTAGCCTTCTCCCTTTGCGCCCAGGTAGGTGCACACACATGAGAGATATTGTTTTCATCGGGACACCTGTGGGAATGTGTGAAGGTAGGACATTTGTTGTTTTCTCTTGGTTTTGATAACGTTTGCCTACATTTTCTACTGCACCTTGTTACACAACCCTTTCATTTCCCAAATGTAACCTACATTTAGTTGCTGCTTTAGGCACTGTACACTTTTTTAACCCGCACAAGTCACCTATCCTTCAAAAGGACTGCATGTGCTCTTTCAAAAAATGTATGCCTGCCTCTCCTCACCACATTTGTTTTCCTTATTTTCACATGCAAAGTACATCTGTTTCGGCCGTGAGCGAAACAATCCTGTTTACCATGGCTCTGTTTTTGGCTTGTGGTATTTCTTTTTTTGTGAAACATTGTGAAAAATGTGTGATTTCCTAACTAGAAGGATAGGGGAATGTTTGTTTGTTTGTTTATTTATTTGGTAATACGCACCAAACCCTTAGGTAGTTGGGCGTAACAGGAATAGTAAACTAAAAGCTTAGGTACAACAAACATATAGGTACAAGCATGCATGCAGAGATATAATTTGCTACCACTAGCAGGTTACAGTGAGGAAGTGGTGCTGTAGGTCACATATTCCAGTCAAATAGTGCAGTGGGTAACAGATACAGTGAGCGTGGTAGAGCCGTATGCCACGGCTACCATGAGGCAGCAAGATAGGAGGAGCAGAGAAGGGTAACAGGTATCAGGTACAGTCCTTGTGCGGTGGGGTGAGAGTTAAAGGTCATTTGTTTGTAACCAATTTAGAATGTTGCTTCTAAATGTAGGGTAGGGTTGTTCAGTTCTAATGTCTGTAGGGAGTGCATTCCAGGATAAAGCTGCTTTGACCGGGAAGCTGGAGACACCAGCTGTGGTTTGTTTGAATCTAGGGATCTCTAGAAGGTGGGCATTGGCAGATCTGGTTGGGCGTGTTGAGGTTCTCCTATTTATTAGTGCCTAAGTACAAAGCATTACAATAGTCCAGTCTGGACATTATAAGTGCATTAGCCAAGGTGATGCAGCTAATTTTGGAAATAAATGGTTTGCAAGCCCGGATGAGTTTGCAGGTGTAAGCAGTAGAGGACACTAGTGAGTTAACTTGTTTCTTGAGGGTTAATGTGGAAGCAAGGTATAAACCTAGAGTTATAACTATTGGCGTCACCTTAATGAAGTTACTGTCAATATTGAACGAGGCATAACTGGGGCTGAGTTTTTTTATGTTCGCCTCTGAACCTAGGATCAGTCTCTCAGTTTTGTCGTCATTCAGGCAGAGGCCATGGGATGCCATCCATGCCTGAATGAGGAGGTATATCTTGTTTACCAAGGCCGTGTCCTCGAGAAAGTTGCCCAAAAGGGGAATGAGGATCTGGGTGTCATCTGCATAATTTGTGTCAGTGACACCCAGTCTGTCCAACTTGTCAAACAGGGGCTTTGTAAAGATGTTATACATAGTAGGTGAGACACTCTAAACCGCAGGAGGTTTGTATGGGGTCAGCAGAGGCATACAGGGAAAATACTCTCATTGTACGGTTTGCTAGAAATCATTGAGCCCAAGTTATGGCATCACTTGAGAAATGGGCAGCTGACCTAAGGTGATTGCATAAGACTGCGTGATCCAACAGGTCGAAGGCTTCAGATAGGTCAAGGAGGAGTAGCATAGCTGTTTTCCCATTGTCCTTTAACTCATTGATTTGGGTTTTAAGGTCTATCAAAGCTGGCTCCGTGCCATGTAGAGGGCGGACGCCAGATTGACGTGATCTTAATAGGTGGTTAGCTTCGAGGTATTCCTGAATTGGAAGGTGAGCTACTCTGTCAATAATTTTAAGTAAGTTGGTGACAGTTGTCACCGCCTTGGCGGAAAGGGGAATTACCGCCCTACTCCAAGGTTGGTGGGGCGGTAATTCCCCCTTCCACCATTGCCCTTCCCCATTTTTGCCCCATAGGGCATAATGGGAATGGGGAAGGTGCTAATTACGGTACCGCAAATTTGCGGTGCCGTAATTAGCACCAAAGTCCCTTTGCAGGTTGGGTTTTAACGCCTGCAAAAAGCAGCTGTTAAATTCCCCAACCCGCAAAGGGACCTCGTAGTACGGCGGTAAGGGTTAATGGTCACCATTACCATTAATGGTGACCGTTAACCCTTGCCGCCGTCCGTGTATTGAGGCCCCTAGTGTGGCAGAAAAGGTGATTAGATGGTGGTCCGTTCAGGATTGTGGGGCAATGTTAGTAATAGCGATGTTGCAGTTCAGATCGGCCACCCAATCGAGAGTCCTTCCTTTGATATGGGTGGGGGTAAGGACTTTTTGTGTAAGCCCATGGTCCGTCAGTATAGCTGCTACTGATTGGGAGTGTTTATTGTCGGGGTCGTTAAAGCCCAACTGAAAATCCCCCAACAATACGATTTGTGAGGAGTGTTTTGAGTTATTGGCTAGAATGCTAGTTAAGTCTTCCTCGAAGGTTCCCAGTGGATCCGGAGGTCTGTACACCAGATGGATAGTTAAAGTATGGTTATTGGATAAGGGAAGTTTGGCTGTGAGTCTCTCACATGATTGGCATGGTGGAGGGATGGCAATTCTAATGGCAAGATTGGTTTTAGATATAATACCTAGGCCGCCACCTCTAGCATTGGGTCTGTCAGCTCTAAGTATCTGGTAGCTATCTGGTATGGCTAATATAAGGGCAGGTCATGCTGCCTCATGAAGCCAGGACTCAGTTATTGCAATCAGGTCCAAGTCCCCATTAGTTAGAATGTCTGCAATTTCAGTGGCATTTGCCACAACAGATCTAGCATTAATAAGCGATCCAGATAGGGTTGTGGTGCTGTTGGGTTTGGGGGTGGGGGGATGTTTAATTATGGGTGTGTGGATCCTCGTGGGAGTTTTCAGAGTATGGGCATATGCAGAGTATGGATTGTTGTGCCTGTTCCTCTGCCCCGGCCTGGCCGATAGTTCACAGGCTAGGGTGGCATTACGTTTAGGAAGGCTGTATTGGGTGGGCTTGCTGTTAGTTTTAGGCTCATAGAGACGGGGGCACCCTTGATTTGAGTCTCGTGTTTCTGTTCTGAGATGGGCAAGTTGATATAGTAATGGTGGCCATTATTGTGTAAAGGCCAAGTAAGAGCAAGAGTGACTGGTTCCTCTGGGTTTTGCTCATATTCATGGAGTAGGCTAATTACTATTAACACAGAATAGGCTAGTTTCAGTTGTCGCAGAATAGGCTAATTACTAGTATCATAGAATAAGCTTGTTTCAGTTGTCACAGAATAGGCTAGTTTCAGTTATCCCAGAATAGGCCAATTGCAATCATCACAGAATAGGCTAGTTTCAGTTGTCCCAGAATAGGCTAATTGCAATCATCACAGAATAGGCTACTTTCAGTTGTCACAGAATAGGCTAATTATTAGTATCACAGAATAGGCTAGTTTCAGTTGTCCCAGAATAGGCTAGTTTCAGTTGTCCCAGAATAGGCTAATTGCAATCATCACAGAATAGGCTAGTTTCAGTTGTCCCAGAATAGGCTAATTGCAATCATCACAGAATTGGCTAGTTTCAGTTGCCACAAAATAGGCTAATTACTAGTATCACAGAATAGGCTAGTTTCAGTTGTCACAGAATAGGCTAGTTTCAGTTGTCCCAGAATAGGCTAATTTAAATCATCACAGAATAGGCTAGTTTCAGTTGTCACAGGATAGGCTAATTACTAGTATTACAGAATAGGCTAGTTTCAGTTGTCACAGAATAGGCTAGTTTCAGTTGTCACAGCGTAGGCTAATTACTATATCATGCAGTGGTAGGATCATATTTATTTGATCTGCACAGGGCTAGGTCGGGTTGAACGATGTCTAGATCAAATGGCAGTGGCTAGGTGGCTAGTACAGTGCAGGTGACACTGGGTTACACTAGACATGAACACACCCATCAGCTAGGGCGTATCCTAGATCTGATTTTATCATCAGATTCAAGTCTTTCAGTTTTACCTGCTAAGCAGGTTCTCTGGTCTGACCGCTATATCATCCCCTTCCTTGTTACTGGGGCCACCTGTCTAGACATTTCACACCCCACGGCTATACCAGAAAGGAATTGGCGGTCTGTGAATCTGGCCCTTATGGTGTCCTTGGTTATGTCCAATTGTCCTACTGACGCGTCAATGGATTTCAATACTCTATCCCAAGCACTTTTGGTTGCGGCTAACCAGCTTGCTCCAATTAAACGCACTTGTGTGCATAAGCCATGGTTTTATGATGAATTTAGGTTGGCCAGTCTAGGGCTTCATCAAGCGGCAACGCAAATGAGGTGTGGCCTATGACTCTACCGAAAGGATGACATTTGTCGCCCTTTCTAAGAGTTACCACTCAGCCATTCTTCTGGCTAAAGAATTTCTTTGCTCAGAGGGTCACAACTCCTCTTAACTGTTTCAAGGAGCTTTTTCGCTCTTGTGAAATATTTCTCTTCCTCTGCTCGGTTTTGACCGACAGAAGCTCCTTCACAGTCATGCTGTGACGCCATGGCTAGGTTTTTCTAAACTAAGATTGAGGGTATTCGAGGCCTTAAGTTCACGTAGGAGGAAGAGAATCCGCGCCAAGAGAATGGAGATGCCCCTTGATATCAATGGAACCCTGGATAAGGCCACTGATATGCCTAGAATATGTACAGATCTGGCTCAACAAGTAAAAATACAAATAGCCCTGGGGACCACTAAACTTGCAAACCATTCAGAAAGCAGTTGTGAATCTTTAAGTCCGACCTTTATTGTAACATCTCTTCAGGAGGAAGGGGTACCAAGTCTAACCAAGCTCCTTCCTTATAGTCTCTGTCAGTCTCTGAGAGAAACATCACTCCTGAGTCTTGGAGGCATTCCAAGGCTACAATCATCAAAGAGTTAAATAGATGTGACTCTCTCTATGACTTTGATGCATGGCTGGCTTCTCTAGATTCATTTGTTAAGAGACATCACTCTCACGTTACTGACAAATGCAATCAAATATTCTCTCATGATCCACCTGTGGTACATCCGATCACTGATGAAGCAAATTGTCCCTCTGAAACAGATTTGCCACCTGAGAAAATAGACAATTATTCACAAACTACATGGGATTCACCAGCTGGTCCAAGCCTTGAGTTAAGGTCATCATTGATAGCAGTACCACTGGTTCCAACCTCCGCAAGAATCGAGCGATCACTGAAGCATAATTTTGCATCTCCCGCTTCTGTTGATGCTCCTGTTACATCACATCTGGATGGCACCCATGGATCTATGAATCCTAGACCAAAACCGGCCAACCTACGGAGAATACGATTAAGAAAATCTCATATGACAATACCCAAAGACAGATCTATTAGAGATCTGGTATTGGACCACAGGAATTTTATTATCACTAATGTTATGAAACCATCTGAGAGAGAACCAAGAGAAGTATAATAAAGTAAAATAAAGTACTTGCATGGCTTCGCGCAAGGTCTAGGCCAGGGGTAGTTCGATTCTCCGACCTAAAGTTCTTGCGTAGAATCAAACTTGACGATTGGTGTGCCCAGAGGAACAGGGCCTGCTGCTGGTGGGGTGTGGAACCAGCAACTTGCCCCACTTTTTAAGCTTGTGTAAATACCTGCCCATGGGTTCCTGGAATCTAGGATTAGTAGTCTGACATTCAGTTGCTGTCTGAAAACTTGAAATGATCAACTTAATGGCTTCCCCCCAGACTGTCTTGTTCCGATGTCTGCCCTATCTTATGTGCCCCATGCACCCATCACCCCTGGAAACCTACATTGCCTAGAGGTCCTACTGGGTTACCTTCCTGCAACAAGAACTCTGGGTAATCCACGCCCTGCCTATGCCTCTGACCCTGTGGTGATGGAGCTTTGGCATGGGAGTAGCTTATCTTGCGAGAATGCTTCACCGGGTTCTACCAGACCCTAGAATCCCGGGCAGCAACAGTGCGCATTTCCACCCACCACGCAGGTAGGACAGGTCTCGCAAAGAAGCAGCTCCAGACTAATCGGCTAAAAAGGACTCACCTGCACCTAGGTATTGGACGAGTAACTTCAGGGGGATGATACCTCTTCACCAAATACTTATGTTGATGCATCCCCTAGGAGACAACAGAGTGTGATAATATGTGATATAACTGTGTGTATTTCTTTGCAGAAACCCTGAGGTGTGAATCAAACTCACCATGAGAGGAAACAGCACAACTAAGCCATAAGTGGTACATGAGAGCAGTGACGCGCTGCTGGCTCAGTAACAGTGCATGGCAATATTAAAACGTGTGAGACCTGTCTGTGGTGTAGAAATGTGAGTGTGTCTCTTGCCGTCATATCACTAATTCCACTATTCCAATGAGTGCATTTTCAACTAGTGTTACCCAATAAGTACTCCTACCTATCTACAACCACTCCCTAATCAGCTTTCACGTTACCCTAAACTCCCCTATCTTACCAACAACCTCTACCTAACCCCTTTGCCGCCTTGGCGGTGTTGTGGTGACCTGTATGTCAACCCAGCCACCCTGTGACAACCAAGACGTGAGGGCTGTCTGCATGCAGCTCCTACTTTTTTGTTGAGGGTGTGAATAAAACTAACCAACCCAATGCATGAGGGGTAGGTATGGGGAATGAGGGTTGTTACAAATGTTGTATTAATGGGACTTGGTATGGCCATACTCTGAAAACAGGGCACTGACATATCAAATCACAGGTTGGAGAAGAACAATGAGTGGGTGACTAACAGCTATTAATGTGCCCTCTGCAATAAGAGACTAGCCCACAACGTGACATTTTGTGTTTGTTTTCTATTCATGGTACGTTTGGAATTTTCATGTAAAATGATTTACTGTGTGCCTCAGAAATCACTTAAAATGCAGGAATTGTGACCTACTACTGTTTGACTTAGGACACAGTTTACTCCATGCATTGAGGGTGATTGGGGACTCTGGCCTACTGCACAACGCTGTATTTTTAGATGTTTAGTACATTTGAATGACACATCTGATGTCAACTCACAGGTCTTACATGTATTGCCTCAGAATGAATTTCACAGTAAACACACACATACATTACCAACATTTTGGAACCACTTTACTATAGTTTTAATCGGTGCTATGTTCAGTAGAGGGGGATAGTGTTTTGCCAGTGGGATGCACTCAAAGTTGGTGACGTCTGTCAAGTACCGAGGTGGGTAAGGCAGAGACCTGCCAAACTTAAGGGTTGCTGGTGCAGTCGAATGCTTGTGAGGGGGTTCTATTCTACCTTTTCCTTCTAAAGAATGTTTTGCTGCGGACAAAGCACATGTCATGGTCCTCAGATCCAGAGGCGGGGATGCACTATTGTCAGACCCACTGAAATGACATTTTCTAAAACATTGCTGATACTGTTCAAACCTCACAAACTGTTTGAACAGAATGGCACCCATCTTGCCTGCAGAGTTCTTGATGTTGCTAACAATGACCTGCTAGTCATCTGAGGTAATGGTTCTCAGTGGGTATGACAGCCCTGCAGGTGTGGGTGTTATGTGGTTACTGTAATGCCACTATCCAGCATTGCAAATGCTTTCAGACTCGATTTCCTTGGCCTAGAAAACATCCTGCAGCTCCTGCACCTTTGCACCATCATGGAGTTTGGAGCAGGTTGTTGTCAGTCACTGCTCTTCCCCCCTCTCTTAGTGTCATACAGTCATGTTGTCTTCAATGCCTCCTCCAAAATAGTTTCCAATATCGGATACAGAAGTGGTAAGTGCAGGTGAGGCACTGACACTAGAGGAAACCCACATACAGCATGTTGCATTCATGTAGGCAGCATATGTAGGAGAATAGGGTGAAGTGACATCCTTTTGCTAAGGATAATTTAAATCACAGACATTGTAGAGCAACATTTTGTTGGGTGGTCTACTGCGAATTTGATTCTGCTGTGAATTCCTTGAAAGTGGGAGTAACTTAATTAAGACTACAAGTGACAATACAAATTCACCTTTGGTACAAGCCTGTACTACACAGTAAAGTGGTAGCGGATGGCTGAGCAGACTTATCCCGTGTGATCTTGAGCAAAAGACTTTTGTCCTATTGACTTTGGCCCTAAGCCTTTTTTGCTTTACTTAAGTGAAATGTTAAACAAATGATGTGTAAATAAATGTATATTCTTTTACTCAGAAACCTTGAGTCAGTGTTTGTTTGAACCATAGTAATTGCTGTCCTTTGTGTAACTTCTGATACTGCTCTCTTGCTCTTGAGATAAGTATGGGTGCTCAGCCATCGCTACCACTTTACTGTGTAGTACACGCTTGTACCAAAGGTGAATTTGTACTGTCACTTGTAGTCTTAATTGTGCGTGGTGTTCCCAAAGGGTACTGCATATAATTCTGCCTAACGAGCACTTACCCCATTCTCCCCTTTCCCATTTCCCGCTCTGCACTTGCACATTCTGAATGTTCACAACGCCTAGTAGGTCCGCCTCTGCCTTTGTTCACCATTGTTGTTTTGTCTATTGTTATGTTTTGTTCCCTTGTTCCCTTCCCTTTGCCCTGTGGGCGCTTTGAAACACAAATGCTTGAAGTATAAGCACCTTACAAACGTGCAATAAATAAATAAATAAATAAATAAATACATACCTGATTACAGAAAATTGAGTTTACCAGCCGTATGGCAAAAATTCAGAAACCTCTGGCCAAGGTGCAGTTCAGGACCCTCAACATCACAGCAGGCATTATATATTTAATAATGTGGACATCAGAGTAGTGCAGTCTTGCACACAGGGGTCAGGCATGTCTCTATTCATAGACTGCCGTCATACAGAGGTTTATTTTTCACCAACCCAATCACATCCCTGCGTTCTTGCAAAGAAGTACTGCTACTTTTTCTTTTCAAGTATTGCAGTCCTATGTAGAAGTTCTGGTACTTTTCAAATGTGAGTGTTGCAAGCCGGGTGGCAACTATGCATTGAAGGTGTTGCTCTCCTGCTGGGAATATCGGCTCATTTCCTACTCAAAGTACACTCAGTCCTGCAGAACTGTTCTGCTCACAACACTACAATCCTGAGGATATCCTGGTGCTATTGTATGAATCGGAGCTTGAGGGGGAGGTGTGAGCGCAATTTGTGTGTCTCTGTGTTTGGGTGTGTAGTTGCTTTTGCATTGTGGGTACAATGAACACATCAATTTGAAGCATAGCTTTTTTATTTTAATTTTATTTTTGAGTTTCATGCAGTTTGCACTGTGAGCTAGAGGCTTTAAATGGAAGCGCCAGGAAGTGGGAGGAGGAGAAGGGGTGCATTATATATATCCTGGGTCATTCACAGGTGTCTTTCAAGAACATTAGCATTGATAGCACAATCACTGACTGAGTCTTTGAGTTCAGGCCCCAAACTCAGTGGACACGACTGGTGGATTTACCCTTCACCCAAACTAGTCCACCCCTCTTGAACGTCTGGTGACTGGCGGGCTGTCTCAAGCATAGGGGGACGGGGGGTTAGCGCCATGGCGAGTTGATGGTACGTCTATTGCCTCCGGCGCTGGATTTATTAAATCTATAAGTGCTGATGGGATATTTGCTGATAGATACCAGGGCTCTTCCAGGTAAGTAGATTTACATGGGTCATGCTGCTTCTCCTGGCCTTTGTCAGGTGCATCCTTGTGGGCAAGGCATAGGGTGTTATAAGAGACTCTCACATTGATTCGGCAATACGAATGTGTCCTAAATTCTCTGCAACTGCTATTTATGTGGCTGTCTTTAGCTTTCATATAGCACCTTGGAACTGGTTTGTCCGGTAATACCATCACTGCTGCGGCGGGGGTCCCTGCTGGCCCCTGTCGAGCCGAGCGGTCACATGTAATCACATGACCGCTATTTCAGGAAGCACTCCGAGGGCATCTGTAGCCCTGGGCATCCCATTCCAAGGGGCGACCCTTCTAGGGGCATTGTTTGCCCCAGTTGGTGCTGACCAGGCGCCGCTCTCTGATGCATTACCTTCAATAGTTCTTTTTCCATGCCTAGCCCTATTCGACCTAGGGTTACCCGGCATTCTTTTCCTCGCCTGCCATCTACTCGTACTCATGTCTCCGTTCCATTTTGCTTGATGCTGTACCTGCTTTTTATTTGGGTCTTCTTAATGCTCACTCCGTTGGCAATAAATCTCATCCCTTCTTTCATTTGAACTTACATGAGACTTGGATCACTTCTGACAACTATTCTGTAACTGCTATTTTTCAAGCTTCTTCTGCTCGCTTTTCTCATACACCTAGTCCGTCCATCCAGGCGTGGTGCCCGTGCCGGCGTACTCTTAAACTCTTCCTGGACTCTTTTACCCCCTCCTTTTGGACTTCCGATGTTTGCTTCATTTGAGTATCTTTTTTCTTCTTTTTCTAAACCTTTTCCTGTGGCACTTTTAACTATGTACTCCCCTCCTGGGCACAGTGTTGACTTTATTGATCATCTTTTTCACTCATTTTTCATCCGTTTTTCTTCATCCTTTTTTCGTTCTGAGACACTTTGTAGAGGAGCAGTCGAATGCCTGTACAGAAAGCCCTGCCCCCGGATATCTACAGGCTAGCAGCATTTTTTTATTTATTTATTTATATTTATATAGCGCGCAAGTAACCCACGGGCATTGAGGCGCTGTTACTTGCAAAAATCTTAGTTACAGGCATATAGTCATTCATAGGTACAGTATGAGTTCGACAAGGCATAGAGCTGACATTTTGGTTGGTACAGTATGTCATTACAGTACAGTTTATGCATTAGGAATATATGAGATGTATTCGACTAGTGCAACGCATCTTATGTGAATAAGATTGTTTTCAAGGTTTTGCGGAAGCTGCTGAGGGAGGACTCGCCTCTGATTGTGGGAGGTAGGGCGTTCCAGTGCGTGGGTGCGAGATATGGGAAGCTGGATCCGCCCGCTCTGACTTTTTTTACTAATGGCACAGAGAGCATGTTAGTATATGGTGATCTGGTTGGCCTCGTAGAAGAGACGGGGTGGATCCTCTGGGAGAGGTAGTCAGGGGCAGTGAGGTGAATGCACTTGTGGGTCAGTGTCAGTGTCTTGAAGATGATTCGTTCTTTTATTGGGAGCCAGTGTGCTAGCTTTCTGGCCTCCGAGATGTGTTCCCTTTTGGCAATGCCTTGGGCTGCCCGGAGAGCACTATTCTGAATGATTTGCAACCTCTCTAGGTTTCTGTTGGAGGTGCCTAGAAAGAGTACATTGCAATAGTCAAGCCTGGATCCAGTGATGGCTCTGGCTATGTTAGTGCAGTTCTCTTTGGAGAGAAAGGGCCTGACTGCGTTGATAAGTTTGGCATGGTATGCAGCTGCAGAGGCTATAGCGTTGACTTGTTTATCCATGGATAGGTTGGAGTCCAAGTAGACTCCAAGGGTTTTGACTGATTCTGAGACAGGTATTTTGATAGAGTCTATGGTGAAGTGGCTGAATTGCGAGTCTAGATTTTTCAGTGTGTCAGGTGTGCCTACCAAAAGGAGTTCAGTCTTGTCAGAGTTGAGGCATAGTCCATTGTCTGCCATCCAGGCTTGGATGGTGTTGTAGAGGTTGTTGAGGGTCATGGAGTCAGTGTCATAGTTACCAGTGAGGGTTAGGAGGATCTGTGTGTCGTCGGCATAGTTAGTGTATGAAATGCCCATGGCGTCGAGGATGAGAAAGAGTGGTCGTGTGAAGATGTTGTAGAGGGTGGGTGAGAGGCAGGAGCCTTGGGGCACACTGCAGAGAATGGTAGTTGGAGATGCGGATGCTGAGTCCGGGAATACTTGCATGGTTCTGCCTTGTAGGAAGGAAGTGATCCATGCTGTGGCTTCAGGGGAGAATTTGGCAGTAGAGGAGAGGTGGTGGCATAGGACGTCATGATCCACGAGGTCGAAAGCCGCGGATAGGTCAAGAAGTAAGAGAAGTGCTGGTTTTACCATGTCTCTGGCATCGTCCATTTGGTTTTTCAGGTCAAGTAGGGCGGTTTCAGTCCCGTGTCTGGGGCGGAAGCCTGATTGGCGGAGTCCTAGGAGTTTGTTCTCCTCAATTAAGTGTTGAACCTGCAGGTAGGCTGCTTTGTCCAGTATTTTGAGGAGGAAAGGGACAGTGGTGATAGGTCTATAGTTGTTGGGGGATGTGGGGTCGAGAGTTGGCTTTTTTAAGAGAGGGCGGACCCAGGCTTCCTTGAGGGAGGCAGGGACTTTCCCAGTAGCAAAGGAGGTGTTTACAAAGGCTGTAAGGAAGGGAGCTAGCGCTTCAGAGCAGTCTTTGATAATGGTGGCTGGGCATGCATCACCTTTGCAGTTGGAGGGTTTGATGTTCCTCATTATGTTGGTGATGTCTTTTTCTAGAATGGGTTTGAATGAGAAGGGTTGGGGGGGTCCGGGGCTGGTGGTGGGGCAGGGGTGTGTGTGTTGGGTAGGGCTTGCTTAGTGGCTAGTATTTTGTTTTGGAGCAGGTTCAATTTATTTTTCATGGCTGTTTGTATAGCATCACACCAGGCCTTGTCTTTGGTGAAGTTCTGGGGGGCGGGCGTGGGTGTTTCAAGCTCCCTGAAAATGGCAAAGATTTCTTTAGTGCTGGATTGTGCTTAAGAGATTCTGGATTCAAAGGATTTGGCCTTAGCTAGGGTGATTGCTTTTTTATATCTAGTGGAGCAAGATTTAAAAGTCGTCTTGTCTTTGTCGGAGTGAGACAATTGCCACTGAGTGAGAGCGGCCTTTTTTTCAATGCGGAGTGCGAGGAGGTCCGGGGTGAACCAGGAGTTGGAGTGGCTGGTGGGTTTGGGCTTACGGGGTTTAAGGGGGGCAATGGAATTAATGGCTGCTTTGATGGCAACTTCGTAGGCTGTTGCGAGTGTTTCTGGGTCTGTGGAGAAAGGGGGTCTGAAGGCTGGGCCTTGGAGGAAAGGCAGTAGCTTTTCCTTAGTGAGTTGGCGGGAGCTTCTGGCAAGACAGGGTGGCAGTGGTTGGGGTGGGGGGGTGGTGGAGCGGGTAGTGAGGATGTTGAAGGTGATGATGTGGTGGTCTGACCATGGGGTGGGAGAGTTGCCAGTGATAATGAGAGGGCAGTTGTGTTGCGCAATCCAGTCGAGAGTTCTGCCCTGGGTGTGGGTTGGGCTAAAGATGGTGTTATTGTACCCCAGAGCCTTGAGGGCTGAGTCCAGGGATTTGGCTGCTGGGTCCTTTCTGTCCAGGAGACCTAGGTTAACATCCCCAAGGAGGATGGCTTTTGATTGTTTTTTGAGGTTGTCAGAGAGGAGGTGGATGAGGGAGGCTTGGAAGTCACCTGTTGAGCCTGGGGGGCGGTAGACAATGTGGACAGTAATGGTACATTGGGGGGATAGGTTGATTTTGACTTGGAGGTAGTCACTGTTGAGTAAGGATTTCTCTACCTTCCTGATAGAGAGGCAGTCTTTGGCAATAATTGCTACACCTCCACCTTTGGAGAGGCGATCTTGTCTAGTGATGGAGTATCCAGGTGGTAGTGCGAGGGCGAGTGCTGGGCCAGAGGCATCGTGTAGCCATGTTTCAGAGATCATGAGTAGATCGAGGTCATGGGTGGTTAGGAGGTCGTGGATGTCTAAAGCGTGGGCGTTGATGGACCTAGCGTTAATCAAGGCGCATTTAAGATGTGGTCCGGTAGTGGCTGGGGGGGGTGGGCACATGTGGTAATACATTTGGCACAGTAGCATTCAAAATGGTGGTAGATGAATTGCAAACCACAGGTTTTACACTGGGGGGCTCATTTTCAGTGGTGGTGGGCACAGGTGGTAATACATTTGGCACAGTAGCATTCAAAATGGTGGTAGAAGAATTGCAAACCACAGGTTTTACACTGGGGGGCTCATTTTCAGTGGTGGTGGGCACAGGTGGTAGTACATTTGGCACAGTAGCATTCAAAATGGTGGTAGACGAATTGCAAACCACAGGTTTTACACTGGGGGGCTCATTTTCAGTGGTGGTGGGCACAGGTGGTAATACATTTGGCACAGTAGCATTCAAAATGGTGGTAGAAGAATTGCAAACCACAGGTTTTACACGGGGGGGCTCAATTTCAGTGGTGGTGGGCACAGGTGGTAATACATTTGGCACAGTAGCATTCAAAATGGTGGTAGAAGAATTGCAAACCACAGGTTTTACACTGGGGGGCTCATTTTCAGTGGTGGTGGGCACAGGTGGTAACACATTTTGTATGGGGGTGGCACCCATGTGGGTGTGGTTACGTACGTCATCATCTGCTATGTTGTCAATATCCATAGAAGCAGTAGGCTTTTTGCGGAAGAGTCTATTTGAGGTCACATGTTGTGGGGGCGGCAAGATGCGTGAACATAGCCGTGCATTGCGGGTGTTCGTGGGGAGGGGATTGTACTTGAAGGTGGCTTGCAGCGTGCGGGTACGCAATCTGAGGCATCTGGTATGAGGGCATGGGTATGAGCTAGTTGACTCGTAGCTCTGATTCTTACCTCTGAGATGCCGCTTGGATTCCGGGCAGTCAGCAGACGAGCAGCAAAGAGCTGATAAGAGCGTGGGAGGCCTTTCCTTCCGGCCTTCCCTGCTCGGCTTCGCCTCTCGGCCCTCTCCCCCTCCATTTAAAGCAGGAGGGAGGGGCAGGCAGAGGAAGGCAGCAAATGGGCGCCCGGGCCCGCGGCGGTGCTAGCAGCTGGCTCCGTTGTTGTGTTCGCGTCCATGGCAACCATGGGCGCCATCTTAGGAAGTTGCAGGGCCGTGGAACACGCGGCGAACGGGGATGAGTGGATGAAGCACTCTGAGAATCCGAATTCGATCGGATCAGCTCCCTGCTGATCCGTGTGTCGGTGAGCTCGTAGCAGAGCTGATAAGAGCGTGGGAGGCCTTTCCTTCCGGCCTTCCCTGCTCGGCTTCGCCTCTCGGCCCTCTCCCCCTCCATTTAAAGCAGGAGGGGAGGGGCAGGCAGAGGAAGGCAGCAAATGGGCGCTCGGGCCCGCGGCGGTGCTAGCAGCTGGCTCCGTTGTTGTGTTCGCGTCCATGGCAACCATGGGCGCCATCTTAGGAAGTTGCAGGGCCGTGGAACACGCGGCGAACGGGGATGAGTGGATGAAGCACTCTGAGAATCCGAATTCGATCGGATCAGTTCCCTGCTGATCCGTGTGTCGGTGAGCTCGCAGCAGAGCTGATAAGAGCGTGGGAGGCCTTTCCTTCCGGCCTTCCCTGCTCGGCTTCGCCTCTCGGCCCTCTGCAGCATGTGTGACACCAGAAGTTTTGACGATTCCGCGTTGAGTATTCAAGAAAAGGTATCCACTAAGAAAACCTTAGCTGATGGATCCTTGGAAAGATGACAATCTCTTGGAAGAGCTCCCTGAAGGAATATGAAAATAAGAGAAAGAGAAGTTGGTGACGTCACAAGAAGTGAGCGTGACGCACCAAGAAGACTGGCTGAAGAAGAGAATGTATGTACCTTATAGAATCTGATGACAGATTAAAGAATCGAGTAAGCTTTTATGTGTGAAAAGAAGATTGCATGACTGGTTAGCACTGAAGAAAAGGCAAATCACGAAATACTTGTACAGCTGCAGTAATGCAAGTAGACTAAGTAATCATACAAGCTGGCTATACGTAGTGAATAGACTGCAGGTGAAGCTGCCATTATACACATAAGAAGGTGAACATTGGTGTTATAGTTTAGTAAACTCATACGCACAGAGAAAGAAGGATGGGAAAGCGGTGTCACAGCAAAAGATTTGCTGGGAGCTTGGAAGGAGCGAGAAGGGTTGTCTGGCCTGATGACAAGACTGAAGGCAGTCAAGACTGGTTATCTATTCTCAAAGGCCAAGAACGCGAGAAACTGGGTCATCGCTTATTAAGGTGCAAGGAAAGAACACCATGAGTGCCAAGTTCTTTTAATTCAAGACAATTAAATGCTACAAAATGGGCCGAATTGCGGTCTCTTGTCACGTGAGCACAGTATATATATACAGGGAATAAGTTGGGAATGTGGTTCTGGAAATATGATAGGCGTGTACCCATACTCCCCTTTTATTCCCAGAGAAGAGAATACATTGCAAGGCCAAGTTCAAAGACAATCGTCATGGCAGAAGGCATGGGTGAGGAGAGATGTTGGGCTAATTAGGTGGGGAGGTAAAGTTGAGTTCACACCCTGGTACCTGGGGTATGAGCTTACGTGCTGCTGGCGAACTGAATGTTCCAGACATGGCACGATCATGCCAACCAATTGTATAGGTTGTATAACAAAGGGCCTTATAGTTTGAGAGCCAATGATGTTCCTTGTTTCTAATTACTGTTGAGGATGACTTGCAGTAGGGGTGGGCATGTTTGCCTAACTGTAGAGACCCAATTGCAACCCGATCCCTTATAGAAAGTATGCTTAGATGTTCCCCTTAGTCCTATCACAATTCCCCCTAAGTTTTTGTTATTTGCCACATAGTATGACATCACGTATGACACATTTTTGTTATATAAATAAAAGTTTTTGTATGATGATTCGAGAGCACATTCACACGTGTGCTGATGTCCGTTGTACCTCCCTGTTTTAGACAATCGACCATAAAACAGCCACAAAGGACTTTGCCATCATCCTGAGTGGTTTGAATATTGGTGTACAGAGTTATTCTGTTTCTCATCCAACTGCATGACACGCTACCCACCTGGGCCCCAAGTTCAACTTCTTCACTATTATTTCTTGATGATTCATATCATTTGCATTCTCGTTTTTTCTCCTCTCCTCATCAATCTGGTTCTTGTCTTGGTCTTATTTTTTCATCCTTACCTTCTCCTAGTCCTACGAATGTTCAACAGCTTTATCTCTCCGTTCATTATTTACTTTCTTTCTCTCTCTCTCTTCCTCTGCCTCTTCCTTCCCCTGCTTTATACCTATTTTACTCATCAGAATCTCTGTTCTGTTAATTCATCTTCTTTTCTTTCCTTACTTCTATCATCTCTTCCTTCTTCTTTTTCCTTCTCTTCTCTTCACCTGATGCTGCCACTCATAAACTACCTCAACCTTGGCTCACTCCCGCTCTTGCCTACCAATGTTATCCATTCTAACAAAAGAGGGATAAAGATTGCATGAAGTGCCATTCCTGTCGGCATTCCCCTCCTCTAGCAATTAGCCAGGCTTGGGAGTTTCTAATGAAAGACAATGGTAAACACTGAAAGCGCTATCCTCTGCGATAGTACGTCACACTCTTGCAACAGAACCTGGGCCTTTTGAGAAAAAGTCCCTCATTGAAATTTCACACTGAACAGGGGTGGACTGGGAACCAAAAGAGGCCCTGGAAATAATTTTCAAAGTGGGTCCATATCACACATTTTTAACAAGCCCAACCCTTTTCCTATGAGAAAATGTGGAAATAAAAAAGATTCTCACACAAAAGAGGCCCAGAGTGCAGAGGCCTACCGGGAAATCTCCAGAGTTCTCTATAGTCCAGTCCACCCCAGCGTGCACCAATCAGTGACAATTCATTGTAATTCCTTCTAAAAAGGGCTCTTTAGAGTGGCTTGCAAAGGAAGGCTACGTCACCTCGTCTTTGTCCTTGCACTCTGCACAGAGTAAACACGAGTGGTGCAATGATAACGCGTTACACCTAAAATCACCCATATATTTCTCTTCTGGGATGTGATAAAGCGCATTCCGCGTTGGTGTATCTTGCTGAATTGCAGACAGGTGTTGCGTCAGCTGAAGTGACATCAGTCATTGTGTAAGAGATGCATGATTTAGGATCAATTCTCCACAGAGGATAGACCAGCGCCTGGCAATCATCCTGGTGTTTTGCTTTTCTATGTCTTGGTAATTCCAAAAGGTTTTGATCTGCCATTGAGGGCTTGGTGAGAGGGGCAGCTGATCGTGTGTTTGTATGAAAACTTGCTTTTATTTTCAGCACCTGCTCAGAATGAGATGTGAATTCATATGCTCATTAATTGTGAACAATATGCTGTGAAATGAATTTAATTGGAAGTAGGTATGATTTTGACTTGTGTAGTAAACTTAAGAAGTGGTTTATTTTTCCTAATAAAACATATTAAATTACATTTTTAATAGCACATTTATTGAGTCCAAACTCATTTCTTGCTGAGTTGATACATTGAAATGACATTTATTTGGTTAAATGTTGTTTTGTTTAGCTCATGAAATGCACTGCTCAGTAAATGAGGTACCACATTGAAAGTCTTTTCATAGAACTGACAGTGGGTCTCATTCTAAGTTTGCCTGTCCGGTAAGTTTATCGGCACCGTTGTTTCCGGACTGTCAAACTACTGGTTTACCTGCCAGAGCCGCTGTGCCAGGCAGGTCTGATCCTGCCAAGCACAGCGTTCACTGCAGGCAAAGCTGTCACAGAAGCACCGGCACCTTTAACAACGTTGCCGGTGCTTCCGTGTGCCCGCTCCCATCGAGTCGTAGTGGACTCTATGGGAATGGAGAGTAACGAAATTGCTGGCGCCTGATTTCCTGACCGCCGGACTTGGAATAGGCGGGTGGCACCGGGATGTCAGGCGGCTGTCATTTTTTATGGGTCCAGTGGCAACCTGGCGGTAGCACCGGCACGGTTTCCGCCAGACCCGTAATGAGGCCCAGTGCTCATATAGGGTTGGATGTTCTTAAGGTGGGATGGAGGGATACAAGGGTCCTTCTTACTATGAGTCATATGAGATTACATGCTGACTGGACTCACAAACTCTTGTAAAATAAATTAGTTGAGAGCATAAAAAGGGTTGTGGTTGCGAAAACACCAGGCACGCCATGACGGTCTGGAGATCCTGCAATATGGGAATCCCACTATTAAGTTGTGACATGATGACACGGACCAGAGTCGTCTGTTTATCTGTTACTACATCTCAGCGGATGACTGGTAGAACGACGCAATCGGTCGCAACACGAGTTGGCTCTATGTCCCTTTTTGATCATTATTTTATGGAAAATCATTAGACTAACAGGCATTTCTACAATCTTGAGACTGTTATGTCAGAATTATTATCATTTTGTACTCCAATGTTCAGTAAAATTACATTTGTATCAAATCAAAAAGATAACTTCTTGATCTGTCCATTCTTTCATTATATAGATGTCATTAAAAGTGTTTGAAGTATACAATATTACGCATGCACATGGACTAGGGTGTAACAAGCATTCTAATAGATATTGGAAATAGGTTTGGGCATAGCCTATGCACACCAGTCCAAGCAGCAATCAAGCATCACCATTACTATTCCGTATGTGGGGTTAGGCCAGGTTTGGCCACACTCGTTTTTCACTGAGATGTAGATGTCATCCCACTTCCTTCATCTTAGTCCCTCAAATGCTGAGGTCCTTTTTTTCCTGCTACTACGATTCTGCCTCTTCGTTCTCCTTCTTTCCTCTTGTTCCCTCCTTTTTGTCTCCCCTTTTGTGCCTCTGCATGTAACTTGGGTGTAATTGTTGAGCCTTCTCTTTCTTTCTCTCTTCATATTTCTGCTATTTCCTGATCCTGTTGTTTTACTCTTTTCAACATTCATTGCGCTCAACTTTATCTTTCCTCTGTGCTACTAAGCCTCATATTTCTTGTTTGATTTGTTCTTGCCTTGACTATTGCTCATCCCTCTGTGCTGGTCTCCCACCATCTCATCTTCTCCCTCTTCCCTCTATCTATAATTCTTTTATCTGTCTCCTTTTTTCTCTTTCTCCTCGCTCACATTTTCTTTACTTTCTATATCACTGCTACCCTTTGAGTCTGGTTTTCTTTTTCACTGCCTCTTAATTGTCTTTAAGTAACTTTAAGTGTGTTCATGGTCTCTCCCCTACCTATATTTATTTGCTTATCTCTCTTTATTCTCCTCCTGTAATCTTTGTTTTCAGATTCAGTTCCTTCTTGCTGTTCCTGAACCCCCATGCGCTTTGTCTAATTTCCATTCTTTTGCCCTCTTTGCTTCTAAGCACTGGAAATCTCAACCTCATGGGTTCTTTTTCTTCTCTTTGCACTTTCCAGACTAATCTTAAACCTTTGTTTTCTTTTCTTTCTAATAACTAAATGTCTGTGTCATTCTTAGTAGTCTTCTCTGATTTTGATTTTGATTTGCATTACTAATATTTATTGTATTGTTTTGTTATAATTCGAATCTGTGCCTTTTGCGAAAGGCACTTTATGAATCCAATAAATGGAAATGAAATTTGCAATAATAAGCATATTTCTCATGCTATCCCTTGCTTTCCTTTCTACTTCTCTCTGCACTCTCCTCTTCTCTCAATTCTCTTCCTATCCCTATAATCTCTTCTTCTCGGCTCTGAACCTCTACCTGCTCCACGACTCTCTCCTTTCACAAAACCAACTCCAACCCCAGCGTCCATTACCCTTCCTATTCTCGCCTACACATCCAGCACTGCTCTATTTCTCAGACTCAAACGTCTTTGTGCTTCTACATCTCACTCTATTTCTTTTGTTCTTTAGAATATGCAGCCTGGCTGTAATAAACCTCCTATACCTCTGACCTCTTCCATCCTCTTTCCCCTTCAGTTTACCTCATTACCCTCACCAAAGCCTGGATCTTGCTCATTCTTCCTCTTTCAAATACACAATCTGCACCATCACTTCTCCATCCAGTCCGGTAGGTCAATTCTCCAACCACCTCTCCTAATTAATTGACCCTCCCTCACAGTCACCACCTCATTGTCATTGGTGACTTTAACCTCCCCTGTCTGTCTGCTTCTCTAGCCATATATTTGAGATCTCTCCTCCTTAACCACTCACTCTCTTCTGTCCCCTCTCTGCCCACCATGTCAAATGGAAACTCCCTCCACCTTCTTCTCCTCTGCCCTCAACTATCTTCCTCCAATATCTCCACCACTCCTTCTCTCTCCGATCACGATACTGGGTTTGCCTCAAAGTCCACTCCTGTTTTGCCCTGACTCTCTCATCTAATACTACTGTTACTAAGTTAAAGTTTCCCTCTTCCAAACTCCCTGACTACCTCTCTGACCAACACCACTCTCTCTCCTCCTATCCTGGACTCACCTTTCCATAAAAAGCCTTCACTAACTTCTGTTCTCTATCCTCCTTCTCCTCTCTCTACCCTCCTTCCACATCGACTCACAAAATCTCCCTTCCATGGCCCTGGATTACCCCTCTCCTCTGCAAAGTAAAGAAAAAAAGACAATGCAGAAAAACCTTCTTACTTGGCAATGGTCAAGATGTTTTTGATGAATATTTTTAATACGAATACACATTTACAACAAGAAAGATCAAGACACTCCTCAGATCTCAAACTCTCCTCCCTCACTGTTCTTCAAAACTACACCTCAGCTCTTGACTCTGCCAAACATGACTTATATCTCTCTTTCCTTTCGTCTCAATCCTCCCAACCCAGGTGCCTCCAAAAATCCCTTAACTCAATTCTCTCACCTCTTAAACCCCTGTCCATCTCATCCACTCTGTCTGCAAATGATCTTGCTCTCTACTGTGTTTCTAGAATTTTTAACATTTCCAATACCCTTGCTACTTACCTTCTATCCCCTCTTCCTGCACACTTTTCTCCACTACCCGCACCCTCCTCTCCTCCTTTGCACCCATGAACTCTGATTAGATTATTGCCCTACTCTTCATGGCTAACCCTTCCTGTGCCCTCATTGACCCATTGTACCTGCACATTGGGAAGCATATAGCTCTCAGTGTTGCTCCACATCTTGCTTCCCTCTTTAACTTCTTTCTTGTTAAAGCTACTTTTTCCTCATCCTGTAAGTCATTTACTGTCATCCCTCCCATTAAGAAACCTGGCCCGAATCCTAAATGTCCTGCCAACTTGTATTCAGTCTCTCTTCTCCCACACTATTCCAAAGTCACACAGCGAGCAGTATTACATTGACTCACTCAGGTCCTTGATATTCATAACCTCCAGGACCCTCTTCAAACAGGCTTCTGTTGGGATACACTTACTGTGTCTCAGCCAGGCAAAATTGTTTAGGCTGAGATAAACCTTTTAGCACGTACCACACTGAGATTTGCATGGCAGAAGGCACACGTATCACTTGTAATTTGTTTGTTTGGACACCTATTAAATACCCACATATAGCAACACAGAGGAGCAACACATATATGAAGGTTGCAGTTGCAGAGGTTATAGATAGGGCAGTATCATAGGCCCAGTGTTTAGTAATTGTATACCAAGTTACGTTCTTGAGTGGGGGGCAAGGAAAGAGCTGAAGTAGGTGGAAGATGGAGTTAGAAAGGTACTGTGGTAGGAGCATGGTCAGCATGTTATTACAGCATATGTGCCGCCATATGTGTAACTGTGGCTCGGATAAACGTTAATTGTATCCAGCTGCAAGGGCCGAACATGGTGGGAATGGAATGTTAGCTCTCGGGAGGGGAGGGAGGAATGTGCCATTTGAACGGTAAAGAATAGGGCATGAGGTTATGTGATGCCAATAGGCCAAACACAATTTAGAACACTACTGCCCTCATCCAGGAGCTGTCATCCCATTTGAATGCATAACCAAAGCAAATAAATCACTGGAATTCAGACTCAAGAGTGGTTCCCAGGTCACGTAATCACTGGGCACATGGGCTTAGAAGGACATAAGGGGGATCCATGCCTGAAATGTTCTGTGATTTGGGATAGGAGGAGCAGAGGTGATGCCAATACATTTAGTACAAGGTTGGGGTGCAGCCTTTGTGTGATGTGACGCCTGGTATAAAGAGAAGGCCCATTGTCTTATCAAAGCAGAGTTGGCCTCACAAGTTTATTTTGAACATGTCTGGATGTGTGTCAATATACTTGTGAGCCAATCCCGTACCTGGATTCAATAGTGGCGATGTAGTGGGCCATGTGATGGGGGAACGGGTTTAGATAAGGTGTGGCCAATCAGTCCAGGGAATATAGGGGATTTTAGCATGTTCTATGGGTGGTAGCCAATGAGGGTGATGGCATAATATTATAACCTATGTATGCACATTTGCAATTTTCCGCTATATAACCTGGAATTTCTCTGAACATGCTGAGATCTGTGGCAGTTTGGTTCCACAGGATCATTTTAGACCGTATTACATGTAATAAAACTTGTTTTCCCTTGCAAAATGGAGCAGTGATCATTTGATTTCTTGCATTAATTTTTATCACACAGTTTTTGGATTACTATTCTCTTTATATTCCGACCTATGCATTCTACTGAGACAGCTCTCCCTATTGTCAGCAACTTCATCTCTTCCGCATGTCATGAGAACCGTTCATCTATTCTTATTCTTCTCGATCTCTCTGCTGCCTCTGATACTGTCATCCATTCTGACCTTCTCTCAACATTATCTCTCCTTGGCTATCAGTGATAAGGCCCTTGCTTGGTTTGCTTCACACCTTTCCCCTAGACACTTTCAGTTATCCTGGAACAGCTTTACCTCCGCAAACACCACCCTAACTGTTGGAGTTTCCCAAAAATCTGTCTTTGGTCCACTTCTCATCACTCTCTATACTTCAGCTCTTTGTGCCCTGATCTCCTCTTGTAGCTTCTCCTTTTAGCTCTTCACCGATGACACTCAGATCTTCTTCCCCTTTCCCTCCTTATCCATCGAGTTGTCAAACATTTTAAACTGTCTCTCTGCCATCAAATAATGGATGGTGTCTCACTCGCTCATGCTCAACTCCACTAAGACAGAAGTTCTCTACTTCCAAGCAAAACAGACTATCTCCACCTCTCCCCCTCTTCTTTTCTTCTCTCCTGACTGCATTCCCTACTCTGCTTCCTATCATAGCCTTGATGTCATTGTGTGGGGGCGCACCCTAAAACACTAGCAGGCCCACCACCTGATGAAAGAGTGCACATTTTGTAAGTACAGCAACTTTATTGTAGAATCGTCAGTTAGATGGTGTCTTGGAACCAAACTAGCCCAAGTCTCAAAGAACCACATAAGTTGACATGTTATATCTATTTTCGTAACAGTTAAAACACTCCCAGATACTTTATTACAATCCCCCCCACATGTGATTGGACAAAAGCTTTTAAAAGAAATCCCGTCATTCTCCAATTCCTTCATTCCCATTGCTAGCCGTTATCTTGAATACCATCTTCAGCTTATATGTAGAACACACCTCCTTTTAGGACTTGTCCATGGTAGGTCATGACATTATCAACCAGTTAAACATTTGTATCCAAACATAACGTATTACTTGTAATAACTGGCCTATTCCCACGTTGGACAGCACATAGTCAGGCGGCCCCTGTAAAGAGGATGACACACTCAGGTTTTCAAAACAAAAGCAGTTCAAAATGTGGATCGAGGCATGTTTGGCCTTCCATGTTAAATTCGCATATTCCAGCTTTCAAAAGTTCTTTCACAGTTGAAAAAAGTTCACGCAGGTCCCTCGGCCGGGCTCGTACCTCTCAAAGCCAAAAATTCACATAGGTCTCCCTTGGTCGGGCTTGGACCTTTCAACCAAAGAGTATCAGATTCAAGGCAGATCTCCCTCATGCGGGCTTTGACCTCGCAATCACAGCACATTCAGGGGTTCCCTTCCCCGAGCTTTATTCACATTTGTTAAGGGTTCCCTTCCCCTAACTTATCACAGTTTTGCTCTCCCTCAGTCAGGCTCAGACCTTTCACTGATGTTGAAGACTGTCGAATGTGCAAGGCTTTTACTATAGACCTCCACAGGACTACTTTTACTTTCTCTTCAGCTCACACTATTATGTTATTTGCCCCATTGTCTCTTGGTCTTGGTAGTTTAGTACCATAAGCACAAATGTTCATGGAAATCTTTCTCTTAAAGTAGTTCATTCACTTTGCTGCTTTATAACAAGATATCACATATTTTGTGGAGACTTTTGAGTGGACTATTTCCTGATGCTGGACCACTTGGCTACTCTGTATCACTGGTTTCACAGTTATCAGTAATTTAAAGTTCGCCACAGGTCTGCCTTCCATCACGTCTCATCAGCACTTGCGCAGCCTTCAGTCATGAGATATACTGTTGCAATGTCAATGGGGGTCATTCCGAGGTTGGAGGTAAGGGATTACCGGTGCCAGTAAGGGCACTGATGTCGGTAATCCCTTATCTCTGTATTCCGAGTTCCCTTTGCGGGTCCCTCTTTACCTCCTGCTTTTAGCAGGAGTAAATTACGGGACCCGCAAAGGTACCTCGGTGGTAATTATGGTACCGTAATTTACGGTGCCGTAATTACCTCCTTCCCAATTCCCATTGAGCCCTATGGGGCAGAAATGGGAATGGGGAAGGGAAAAGGTGAATGGGGAATTACCGGTCACTCCAACCTTGGAATGGGACCGGTAATTACTCCATAAACCATGCCGGATTTCCGGCGAGTTGGGAGGTAACCATGGAGCTATTTACTCCATGGTTACCTCTTAACTCGGAATGAGGCCCATTCTCTCCTTTACACACACTGGCCTTTCATGTCGTTCACACGTTCGCTGACATCCTTGAAACACAATGCAGTCTTCTTCTCTGACATTTGGCCTTCCCAGGGTATCTTTCAAAGCTCTTCAGAGGCAACAACCTCCTGCGGGGATCTACTGGTCTTCCCTACCATTTTCTCTCGTCCCTCGATTGGTTGTTCTGTCCCAGTGGGTTTGCCTTCGCCCCACAAGATTTGCTCCTTCTTGTGTTCCATCTTGCTCAGAGTGTGTCTCTATATTCCACCTTTTATCCCTGCTAATGAGTATCAGATGATTAAAGTCAAGTGGTTTGCATTGCCTGACCTGATTAGCAGGACATGTCCAATGAAAAATCTAAGGGTTAGCCTCTTAAATCTCACATACTCATCCCCTATGCGATGTAGCCACATCCGATCTACTAGGAAAACGAAAAAGGATATCCTTGTTCCCCTGTTCTTTACCTTTTTGGTGTTCCATGACTTGAGGGTTAGAGTCCTTTCTTTGACCTATCCATACCAAAGGTGAGTGGTCAGTGATGAGTGTGAAAACTCTCCCCAGAAGGTAATATCTAAGATGGACAATTGCCCATTTGATGGCAGGGGCTTCCTTTTCAAAAACAGAATAGTTCTTCTGTCGGGGAAGAGTTTACGACTAGTGAATAGGATGTGGTGTTCAAATCCATATGTATTTGCAATAATACTGCTCCTAACCTTGTAAGGGAGGCATTGATCTGTAATACAAATTCCTTTGAGAGTCTACTACTTTTCATATTGGATTTTGGCATAAAATTTGTTTCAGTTTATTGTACCAAGCATCGTCCTCATCAGTCTAATGAAATTTCTGTGGTTCCACATTTCTTAGTTTGTCTGTCAGTCTGGCTGTTCTATCTGGAAAATGTGGGATACACCTATGATAATATTCAATCAAACCTAGGAATGTCCTGAGAACTCTCTTGGTCTTGGGTGTGGGAGGATATAGGACGATATTCACTTTTTTTTGCTAGAGCTGTACACTACCATTCCCTACAAAGAAACCCAGGTATTTCACTGCTGACTGAGTCAGTGAAAGACGCCAGGTGACACGGTAAGTGGGCGAAGAATTTGTTTATTTAAGCAAGCCCAAACCGGAGGCAGCACACTTCTCACTGCCCATGCATCCTCAGCAACCGTCTCTGCTGTCAGGCGACTCTGATGCTAGAATAATAACAAGGAGTCACATGACAGCATGAGACACAAACTAGAATGCTGATCTCTACACATCTCCCTCTCCAAGGAGCAAAATGAGAAAACCAAAACCATACAACCACAAGTACTATGTAAATGGTAAACTGTAAAAAAATAGACCTAACAGAATACTCATCTATGAGAACAACTCAAAAGAGAGAAATATTATTTATTTATTTATTCTTTAATGTGATATAGGTTGAAAATAAATTCAAACTTTACACATGTAAAAATAAGAAACAATACATATATATATATATATATATATATATATATATATATATATATATATATATACATTAGTACATTAAAAACTAAGTCAAGCAAAACCAGAAACAAACCCTAAAAGAATATCACACATAAGGAAATAAAAAACAATCAAATATTTAAATATGCTGTTGATAAAAAATTTCAAATGACATCAGACGAGTGTGTATCTTACCAGTTTTCCCCCAATTCTGTACGCACTTAGAGACCTGCAATAATAGATATAAAAGTTGAAATATTATAAAACAGTAAATACTGTACTTGTAGAATTCAAACCCAAACTTAAATTTGTAGAATCAGCCAAACCCCGAAAATTGCATTATGTGTAAGTTCTCTCCATGTACATGTTGTAAATTACATTTCCTAATATACATAGGGCCTCATTACAACCCAGGCGGTAACTTCCCCACTTTACCACCAATGTGTAAACTCTGTTTACACCATGGTGGATGGCAGATTTACCGCCTCATTCCAAGGTGAGTGGGGCGGTAAATCCCCATTCCCCATTTACCCTTCCCCATTCCCATTTTTGCCCCATAGGGTATAATGGGAGTGGGGAAGGCGCTAATTACGGCACCGTAAATTACGGTGCCGTAATTAGCACTAAGGCGGGTTAGCGCCTTGCATTTTAACGGCTGCTAAAAGCAGGCATTAAAATGGTAATCAGGCGTTAAGGGTTGTAATGAGGCCCATAGTCACTCAACCAAGCAGGCTTTGATCTTGTCCTTTGAGTGCCTTCAGCAGAACTATTGTGCCTATTAACAGCATTCCCACTCTTACTGTCCGGTCATAAGCCTTCTTGCACACCATCCTCTTTCATATCCCAAGCCCTAGCAAGTCTTCCTTTTGACCATATTGCTCCTCCTTCCAAAATAAACACACTCTTCCTCACCGCACAAATCTTTTTCGGACCCAGAAATTTAATTTCCACACATTTATTTACCGATCTGGGATTTTTGACATAGACCATATTCCCAATCGACCCCTCTCGATCCTTCACTCTTTCTCTAGTGTCAAACAATTCCTTATTTTTCTCCTGACTCATGTCAATATGCCTCATAATCCAGTCCCTATCTACCTGAACAACCTTTGCCATTCTCAGCCACCCTGGGCAAAGTCTTGTCTGAGGTTCCCTACCCTTAATAGACACAAAGGGAGAGACACCCGTTACTGAGTGCGGCGTTGTTACATAGTTCCACGTCAACATGTTCAACACATCTCTCCATGGCTGTTTTAACCTCATTGGCATCTGTATCCCCCTTTCAAATACCTGTTCACTCTCTCTATATGACCGTTAGCCCTTGGATGGTACAATGCCGTTCTAATGTGTTTTATACCGTAACTACTCAAAAATGTCCTCATTGCTTCCGATCCAAATTGCACCCCATTATCTGACACCAATTCAGTGGGTACACCTTCCTTAAGAAAAACTTTCTCCAGAAACATGATTAAATCCTTGGCAGTGAATTCCTTGACCGCGTCCCACTCTATCCATTTCAAATGAAAATCTACCACTACAAATAAAAACTTCAAACCTTCACCTAACCCCGAAATCGGGCCCATGATATCTACTGCTAACTTGGTCCATGACTGATCAGGAACGGTGTCTCTCTCGTGACCTTGCCCTTGTCACTTGTCTGACACGCCATACAATTCTTAACATACTTTTCCACCATTTTGTCAATACCTGGCCACCAATAACTTTGCCTTGGGTGCCCCTGGTGTGCAAGTTCCACTAACATGGTCCTAATTGTCCCAGGAGGAACCACACAACGTCCCCTCCTTAACCTGTCCTCAAGAATATTCAAATCATCTTTGATCTCCCACCAGACATCAAATTTCCCGTGCAGCGCTTTCCTATCTGGCCAACCTTTTATTGTCCACTCTTTGATCAATTTAGGGTCATTGTCTAAACCTTCTTCATGTAACCACTTTTCCTGACCTACAGCACCATCCACCTCCGCTAATACCGACTCTTCCTCTTCCACACACTTGACCTCTACATCCCCTCCTACTGGTAACCTGGACAGGCAATCCGCCATCACATTTTTCTTCCCAGGCAAATAACTGACCTCAAAATTATAATTTTGAAGCCCTAAACCCCACCGGCTAATTCTGGGGGACCATAAAGCCCATCTTCCATTTTCAAACAATTGTACCATAGGTTTATGATCCGACCTGACAACAAACTTTCTGCCCCACAAAAAATGCTTAAAGTGATCAACTGCCCAAGACATTGGTAACGTTATTTGCTCAATCACTGAGTACTTACATTCTGCATCCCTAAGTGCCTTTGATGCAAACGCTATTACTCTTTCATCGTTGTTCTTATCATATTGTACCAGAGGAGCACCCAAACCCAAACCACTTGCATCCACAACTAGAACATTCTTGTCTTTGGGATCAAATCTTCCAATCGAGGGTGCTTTGCTCACCCCTTCTTTAATGTTCTCAAACGCTTCACCACACTCCGGAGACCACATAAATCTTGAACCCTTTTTAAGTAACATCCCTAGGGGCGCAGACACCAATGCAAAATCTTTAACAAATTTATGATAGTATTCCGCCAATCCTAAAAAAGACCTCACCTCGTCTTTATCAGTCGGCACTGAGGTACACCTCACAGCCTCCACCAAACACCTTTTAGGCCGCACCTCCTCCTTATCAATCTCATGCCCAAGATACTCCACCCTATCAACCACAATTTTGCATTTTCTCCCTTTTACAGTCAACCCAGACTCTGCCAAACTGCATAAAACCTGACTCAACACCATATCATGTTCACTCTTGGAGTCAGCATAAACTAACACATCGGGCCTCATTCCGAGTACGGCGCTAACCAATGGCGCTATTAACGCCTTGGTTGACGCCGTACCCGGACCGGCAGCGCCTTGGTGGATGGCGGAATTACCGCCCCATTCCAAGGTTGGCGGGGCGGTAATTCCCCAATCCCCATTTACCCTTCCCCATTCCCATTTTTGCCCCATAGGGCATAATGGGAGTGGGGAAGGCGTTAATTACGCCACCGTAAATTACGGTGGCGTAATTAACATCAAGGTCCCTTAGCGCCATGGTTTTTAACACCTGCTAAAAGCAGGTGTTAAAACCTCCATGGCGCAAAGGGAACTCGGAGTATGGTGGTAAGGGATTACCGCCACCGCTCTCGTTAGCGGTGGCCGCTATCCCTTACCGCCATATTCGGAATGAGGCCCATCATCCTGAAAAACTACAATATTTTGTACTCCGTCCATAATAGTCTCCAAATTCTCTGGAACACCGCCGCTGCCGAGGCCAGGCCAAATGGAATCCTACAATATTTGAAAGTTCCAAATGTTATAAACGCGGTCAGATGTTGGCAATCTTCCTTCAACGGGACTTGATGATATGCTTGAGAGAGATCTATTACTGAAAATATCTTGGCATTGTTCAATGTCGATAATTTTTCTCCAATTAAGGGCAGAGGATGTCTGTCTATGAGGATATTCCTGTTGAGGTCTCTTAAGTTTCCGCATAGTCGTATCTCTCCACTCGATTTCACTGAAAACACCACTGGGGACAACCACTCTGAACTCTCAGTTCGTTCTATGATCCCCTTCTGTAACAATGTATCGATTTCTTTTCTTAGTCTATCGCTAAAGTCATGAGGCACTGGCCTCACCTTATGCACCTTTGGGATAGCCCCAGCCGTTAACCGAATCTCATGTTCGAATCCTTTAAGCATTCCCAACTCTTCTTGGAATACCATTGGAGACTCCTAGTCCCATTTGTCCCTGACCTCAGCAATCTTCACTGGTTCTTCTGCATTCGCTTGGATTCTGATTCCTAATTTGAATTGTTTACCCCATCCTAAGAGAGAAGAACCTTCTTGCGTGACAAAGACATCTGAATCACAGCTCCTGGCCTTGTATTTTATGGATGCTTGAAATTTTCCTAGAACGTGAATTCTCACATTTCCATAGGCACAAGATTCAATTCCATGCTCCAACAACTGACTTACATCACCTTGTAGACACCCTTCAAAAGTTTGCCTCGACATCAGAGTCCACGGTGAACAGCTGTCTACCTTCATAGTGACCACCCTTCCGTTGATCAGAAACACACCTGTTGGCGCATTACCTTTATGCGAGTACTCTGATACCTCCAACACATGTTTAGCTTGACTACCTTGCAAGGTTACAGGACTTTCTTCTTGCTCAGGAACTCTTCCACTGCACTCAATATGTTGTACGTGACCTGATTCCCGGCAGACTCTTGCTAAATGTCCCCTTTGTTTGCACTTCAGGCACGAGACATTCCTCGCGGGACAAAACACACTTGTGGATATGTGACGGTTGCTTCCACATTTGTAGCATTTGACTTCCTTGTTAGCGTTTGTTCTTCTCATTCCTCTCACTGCAGCAACTTCCCCTTCTTGTTTATCACTCCTCATGGTTGACATATACTTACGTGTCTGCTCCATGCTCCTAGCTGTTTCTACAGCCACTTCCAATGATACATCTTTAGACAACAGCCTTTCTTGTATTTTCATGTTATTAGTGCAGCGAACTAGCTGGTCATGTATAAGTGAGTCCATGAGTGCACCAAACGCACACGTATGACTGAGAGATCTCAACGCTGCAATGACATTTTCCGCAGGTTCCTGCGACCTTTGAAAAAATGTATGCCTTTCAAAAGTGATATTTTTCTTCACTTCAAAATGAATCTCTAATTTTCTCTCCACCACCGAACATTGGTCCATGTCTCCATGAACTTCTTGTGGAGGTTCTGACAACCCATCATAAACACTACGACCTTCGGTGTCCAGATTGTGCAGTAAAATTGCTTCCTTCCTTGCAGGTGCAAAATTTTCTCCACCTATTGCAACCAAATAGGTATCAAACTGCCTCTTCCACCTGTCCCATGTTATGGCTGGTGTGCCAGGTTCCGATAAAAAAGGCGGAGGCGGGGACATGCTTGCTGCAGCCATGTCTGTAGCGCTGTCAGGTCCATACCCCCAAACATCAGGTACAGACCACCCTGCCCAAGGCGTTGGGTCCCATGGGGACCTTGAAGGCCCCAAGGAATCTTGCAGGGGCTTCCTGGACTCGTTCCTGGTGCCGTTGGCGCCAGGCTCATACTGCCATCACCAACATGGCACGTTTCAGACTCAGAGAGGCACGTGCGGACCAATATGAGGCAGGGTGAAGGGATTATTTGCCGTGGAACTATTTGCTTGGGTATGGTTGCTGGAACTACTTTACATGAGAACTACTTTCAGAAGACTATATAAGCCACACCCTTCAAACAGAACATGCTTTGCGTTATTCTGAACTCCTGCAGCGTAAGGCTCACCGTGTCTGCAGCTCCAGGCCAGCCATCAACCACGCCCGTCCAGTTGTCTCGAGTTACCTGCAAAGAAGAGTGAGAAAGAAGAGCAGAACAAGATACTTACCAGTCTCTGTATCGCGGCCGCTCACGCTTCTTCAGAACTGAAAAGGAAAGAACATCAGACTAGCCTTGCAGACCACACGCTCTTCATCGCACTTCAGCGCCGCACTAATACTTACGTCATCATTCGATCTCCGCTTCATCTTCCGATCGTTGCTCCGGGACTGCCGCATCTGTAAAACAAAAAGAAGACATCAGGTTAGCAGAGCAGTGGGAAGGCCTCATTCTGACTTATAATCCTGCATGAGACAGCTCTCACCTGAAGGCAGCAATCCTCACCGGCTCACAATTCTTCATCACGCAGTCTTGTTCAGGAGATTCCGCACCTGCAGAATGTAAAAGCAGCAGGTTAGTTGTGTAGAAAAACAGCATCGGGTGGAAAGACTTTTGCATAGCACTGGCGCAAATCTTACCTTGGGAAACCAGCTACCAAGAACCTCGCTCCATCGTATGCACGAAGAGGGAATCTGTAAAGAAAGGTACAGAGTGAACTTTTGCAACTTGAACTCTTAGCTATCCATATCTTTGGAATAAGACTTACCATAGAGTCACAGTTGTCTGGAACTTTCAATAGGATCAGTGAAGTAATTAGATCCTAGAACTATGACGCACCCCTGCGAACAGTGGCAGGACGGAGAGCCTGCTATTCGTAACTCAAAGGTGAGTTATAGTGGGGGGGTGCAAGAGGACACCATGGGAGGCGGGAGTCACCCTCATCCACTTGGTTTGGTTACCTGTGATTTACCTTTCTAGGCAAGCCTGTTTTCGTATCGGAGGGGAGTACAAGACACCACCCACCACCAGATCATCCAGCTCCGTTCGGCGCCCCTGTGTAGATCAGGTGAGCGTAACATGCACTTTGTCCTTGGTGCCACTGGGTTGTCACTGGAGAACAGAGAAGGCTCCAACCACAGATATAATTAGTGGCACTGCCCTAATGTCGGGGTGTCTGAATGATTTTATTCTAATTATTTCTAAATTGTGCTTCAACTAGTAAGCCAAGTTTCTTTTTTAAATACACAATCAGGTCACCAAGTGTGACAAATAAGGCACAAATCCCTCATTCATATAATAGAAATTATTTAGTACAATTTATTGATATGTTCATGTTATTCTTTTTTAACCAAAAGTCATACACAATGATTGACTTTTTTTAAAGGAAAATAGGAGATCAACACAGTATAATAAAACATTATTTCACAATGAATACTCTAGTTGTTCAATGATCACATAATTAGTGAGTTAGTATCATTAAAGTGTGTAAGATACATTGTGCAACAAGTAAAAAAGAGAAGAATATTTACATTTATACCAGGTAGAAAAAATGTAGTGGCCAATTGTCTGGTCCCCAAGTTTCAGCAAGGGCTGGTTCATAACCCTGCTTTACTCTGGGTGCCTAGAAGGTTGAGTTTAGCGGGCTAAATTGAGTTTAGTCAGGGCAGGACCGAATTTGGTCATTCAAAAAAATGCGTATTGTCAATCAGCACTAAAGAACAGAATGATAATGAGGGAGGAGCCCCGATTTGTCGGTCCACAGGTAAAGCAAGGTACATCAATTGCCTAGCTTTACTTAGAGGGCCGGGAGGATGAAACCGGGGATTAAATTAAATTTCACAAACAGAGGACCAAAAACCATCTCTGACATTACACCCAATATGCCACTCTAATGAGTATTGGGTGAGAGTCCACGTTTGTTTGTGACCTTTATAGCTTATACACCAGTTCTATAGAGCATTCACACTAGTAGTTTGCACTGACAGTGTTACGCCATCTCTTTAACTCCTCTGCACCTTTGCAGGGACTTCTTCTGAACCACTTGGTTTTTCTTTTGTTGCACAGTTCCAGGCCGATTGGCCTTGTATTCCCAAGTTGAAGCTTGGTCCACTGAGGATCTGCACACCACAGTCTAGCAGCCAATGAAAAAACTCTAGGGAGGTTTCACTGACTCCTCCCTCGACCGTGTGTTCCCCTTTAATTGGCTCCTGTCCTGGCTGCCCACTCCCTCCTCCTCCTCACCTCTGTGACTGAATCATCAATTCGATCCTTGGAGGGGCGGGGCACTCTGTTCACCCGAAACTGTTGGGGGCCGAACACAGAGCTGGGGACGTCTCCCCACAGGACTGCTGAGCGTGTCTCAGAGCGCTCCCAGAGCAGCCTTGGCCCATACGAGGTGTGCAGTGGTAACACCGGCTTCTGCTCAGAGAGGGGGGCCCTTGCCGCTCAGTAGCGGACAGTTCCTGCGGTCCCTCCTATGGAGCTTCTCACACTGGACGCTCACGCTCTGTTGCGGTCCTTTCCATGCGGCGGGCTCCTTCTCAGATACACTCATCCTCGTGGCCACTGAAAGACGCCAGGTGACACAGTCAGTGGGCAAAGAATTTGTTTATTTAAGCGAGCCCAACCCGGAGGCAGCACACTGCTTACTGTCCATGCATCCTCAGCAACCGTCTCTGCTGTCACGCGACTCTGAAGCTAGAATAATAACAAGGAGTTGCATGACAGCACGAGACACAAAATAGAATGCTGATCTCTACAGTCAGCTTACATTTTGTTGGGTTGGCAGTTAAGCTGGCTTCTCAGAGGGTTCTCATAATAGTAGAAAAATTGATAATATGGTATTCCCAGGTTTTACTATAAATGCCTATGTTGTCAATATAGGCCCCACAGGAATCGGAATAAGGCTGTAATATACTGTCCATTAGTCATTGAAACATTGCTGGGGCACCATGCAAATCAAAATGGAGGAATCTGAATTGGAATAGCCCTATTGGTGTTGAAAAAGCAATTTTTTCCTTATCAGGTCCATGCACAGGGACCTGCCAATATCATTTGGGTAAATCTAGGGTTGACAAGAATACAGCATTTCCAAATGTATCTATTAAATCATTAATACATGGCATAGAATAGGCATTGAAGGCAGAGATGGCGTTGAACAGCCTAAAGTCTATGCAAAACCTCCAAGAGTGATCAGGGTTTGTCACCAACACCATAGGGGAGGACCATGTAATCGAAGAGGGCTCAATGATATTTGCCTTTAACTTTCCTTAACCTCGTCTGCTTCTGTGAGTCTGTATGGTTTCAAAAGGACCACTTTCCCCTTTGGGGTTCTGATATAGTGGTAAGTACCATGTACCCTGGTTTCACACAAAATAAATCGAGGTAAGCAGTAATAAGGTTGTTCAAATCCTTTTGCTTATCTTTAGAAAGTTCTTGGGGAATAAGTTTGGATTTTTCTATTTCATCGGGGTACCAAACAAGACAATATCGAGGAGGTAGTAGCCGAAGGATTTTCTTTCGGTTGTATACTAATTGACCTTTTCACAATTGACCTCAGGAGAATTGACCTTGGGAGAATTTATCTAATTTAGAAGGTCAATTAGGACATATATGCGGGGGGAAACCCCCTGCAATCCCCCCACACAATTCAAAACCCCCTGCAACCAGCACCCAAACCCCTTATATCATGTATAATCCAAAACCAACCCAATACATAATAAGGTCAATTGTGTAGAAGGTCAATTAGGACCACTATAATTAGGTCAATTGTGCAAAAGGTCAATTGTAAAAGGTCAATTTGGGTAATACCATTCTTTCCACTCTTTCAGGGAATTTACTTTGTAGAGGTGGGTCATTTGCCTTCTATCAGGTTGGGCTATTTGCCACTTTGAAACAAGTTTATTTTCAGATGTAGGCAGAAGGACTAACGTGTTTTGTCCTATTGAAAATGACCACAGATTTACCTTTTGTCATAAGTACATTTTTGTTGGGCTTGAGCCTTCTCCAAATGAGTGTCGCCTAGATTCCAGATGAGTTCCATGTGCTCTTGTAATCATGTAGCTGTCTGTGAGAGAGGTCTCTTCTCTTACTTCCCATGTCTACTGGAGCAGATCTAAGACATCTCTTGGTTCTCTACCATAGAGTAGCTCAAAAGGGGAGAAACAGGTGGCTGCCTGAGGGGTCTTTCTCACTGCAAACAGGGCCGACAGTATCAAACGATCCCAGTCCTTCCCGTTCCCATCTACTAACTTTCTCAGAATTATTTTTAGGGTCTTATTAAACCTCTCTACCAATCCATCCATTTGGAGATGGTAAACTGAGGTTCTAAAGTTGGTAATTCCTTAACTTCACCCATGATCTTATTCATGAAATTCGATCCCTGATCTGTTAGGATTTCCTTGGGGACACCAACACTAGAATAAAATGGCAACAAGTGCTTTAACATTTTCTAGGTTGTGTTTTTCTGTGCAGGGAAGGCTTCTGGGTATCGGGTAGCATAATCAACAATACAAGATCATATTTATTGCCCAGTTTAGCAGTTTCCAGTGGTCCAATAATATCATCCAGCTTCTAGAGAAAGGCACTTCTATTATCAGTAATGGGTTTAGAGGGGCAGGTAGGGGAATATGTGAGCTTTTTTTTTGGCATATCCCACATGTATGAATGAAGTTCTTTATGTCAGCATAGATATCCAGCCAATAGAATTTCCCACTGATGTGAGCTCAGGTTTTAGATTGTCCCAAATGTCCCCCTGTCAAGTGAGAGTGTGCAATTTCTAACACAATCTTTCAATGAGTTTTGGGTATTACTAATTGAGTCTTACTAAGGCCTTCCCTGGAGGTTTCCCTTCTATATAGTAATCCCTGTTTCAGGAGGAAAAAGAGGCTTCACTTTTCTTGTCCTTCTCTCTCGGGAATCACTTGCAAGAAAGCATCTGCGAGCACGTGATCATTTTGATGGGCGAAGGCTACATCGGGAAGGATGGTAGGTTCTTCTGCCCTTTTTGCTTCGGTGGTATGTATCTCATCGGCCTCTACAAAGCATATGTTACCGCTCTCAGTTTCCTCTGGTGCAAATTCTTCCTCAATACAGGGAAACAGAGCTTTCTCAAGAATTCCCTGTGCACTTTTGTTGCCAGGACATATTTCCAACGGGGTCTCGCCATGGTTCTGTAAGAGAACTTTTATGTCCCCAAAAGTCTGGATCTATAACACCTACTGGGACGTCTAGACCAAATTTCCATAGGCCATATTTTGGGGCCCATCTTAAATGATATGATATGATATGATATGATATGGCATTTGTAACGCGCCTATACACAAGTGTTTCAAGGTGCAACGAGGTAAGGGAGGGGGAACGAAGGCAGGACAGACAATGCTCTAGGCCAAGTGTCATTCAGATTGCGCAAGTGCATGGGATGGAGAGGGGGAAGGGAGAGTGCAATACATGGGAATAGAATAATAACAATAAGTAAAGTAACAGCAAGCAAGTGGCAAGTGCAAAGGTAAGTTCAGAAGTCAGTTGTCAAGTGCTGGTAGTGCGACTGTTGGGATACAGAAACAGTCCCCAAGTGTGGGGGTTGCCATGCTGGCAGTGCAGGTATTTGAGACTGGCGGGGGAGGGACCAGGGCCCAAGATCAGAGGGTGACCAGGTAACCGGTGCAGTTTCAGTTCAGCCAGGAGGTCAGCAGGGGAGAGGAGGATAAAAAGCAGAAGCAAAGAGAAGGGATTTGAGCTGTTCCGGAACCGGACATGGTTCTCCTCAAGTTTCAGGGAGGCAGGGAGGCTGGTCCAGAGGGAGGCACAAGCCAAGGAAAGAGATCTACCACCAATTTGTTGCTTGGAGAAGCAACTGACCCTGAGGGAGTTGGAGGTGGATGAGCGAAGAGCTCGAGAAGGAAGATATTTAGGAAGAGATTGTTGAAGGTATTGATGTCCCAGGCCCCAGAAGGCCTTGTGGACAATGCAGAGAGTTTTGCACTAAATCCCCACAGCCACTGGAAGCCAGTGCGGAGATTTCAGTCCTGAAGAGATACGATCCCTGGGCTTAAGGCCAAGGACAAGTCTTGCAGTCCTGAACTGGATGAGTTGCAGAGGGCGGAGAGTAGAGGCAGGCAGATTTAAAAAGAGACTGTTGCAATAGTCCAGCCTAGAGGGAACCAGAGCTCTGTAGACAGTGAGCTTCTGGGGGAAGGAGAGGAAAGGAAGAATATTCCTGAGGAGGTGCAGCTGGTAGGGTGACTTCTTAGAGATGTCAGAGATGTGAGGGGAGAAGGAGAGTGATGAGTCAAAGATGACTCTGAGGTTTTCAGCCTCGCAGGTGGGAGCAGGAAGAGGGCCAAGAGAGGCCGGCCAGAGAGTGACAGGAAAGGAGGGAGTGGGTGTGCCGATGAGGAGAATCTCAGTCTTACTGGCATTAAGGCAGAGGTCATTGGCGGCACGCTACTCCTGGATAGCAGAAAGACAGTCAGTGATGAGAGACGGAGAAGACGTGGCCGAAGGTAGCCTGAAAAGGAGCTGAGTGTCATCCGCATAGCACTGAAAGTTGGGACAGAGGGTGGCAATGCGGTGAGCAACAAGTGCCAGGTATTGGTTGAACAGCCAGGGAGAGAGGTTAGACCCCTAGGGGACACCACATGTAGAGAAAAAGATAGCAGAGAGGAACAACCCGCAGGGGGCAATAAAACTAAGGCAGTGGGAATCATCCCTCTTTTTCCTGGGAGGGATAATGGCTTCTCTGCTGCTACAAATGTCAAAGCCTATGGATTGTTTTTGGCAGTAGAGGGGCCTGAGGCTCTCTGACTACGTTTCTGGAATTTTGGGACTGGGACAAGGAGTTGATTTTGGGGGTTGGAGGCAGGGAGTGGGAGGGAAAATGTGAGAAGTGTGCAGCAGTAGAAGGTTTTGATTGTTTGTTTGTTTGTTTGTTTATTCATTTGTTATGTGCACCCGATCCGTAGGTAAAAGGGTGCAGCAGTACGAAGATGCAAAGCTTACATAGTTACAAATATACACCAGGTACACAACTTACATAAATACAGAATATACAGAATGTGCAAATGTATACAGAAGTAAGATGGCCTTTATAGTTACAAGAATAAACCATGAACAGTGTGCAGAAATACGAATCACATAGTAATACCCTCCGTCTGTCACTAAGGCTCGCAGGTAAGCTGGAATAACGGACATAACCTAAAAGGTCTGAGGCTAAGGGTCTGTAGCGATAATGTGTTTTCTAAAAAGAATTCTGAAGAGTAGGTAGGGTTTTGCAAATAAATAATGGTCATCAATGATTAAAGAAGGCATGATATGCATTTGTGGCTAGACTGGAATGTTGGTACAGCCAGTCTAGTCTTTTCTTACTGTGGCATGACATTTTTACTGGGCATCTATAATAAAGTAAGCATGATTAGTGTTATTACCTGTCTGGACTGGCATTTAAGTGCAGCCAGTATTGCCTTTTCTTACTGGGTCATGGCATATGTTTGGGGCATTCATAATGAAATAAGCATTATAAGTGTCTTTATGTGGCTAGACTGCATTTTGGTGCGGTTAGTCTAGAAATGTATTATTGTGGCTTGACATTGTGTACTGGGCATCTCTACTAAGGCAATCGTGATAAGTGTAATCACCTGACTAGACTGGCATTTGGGTGCAGCCAGTCTAGTATATCCTTACTGTGGCATGGTATATTGTTCTGGGCATCTATTATAAAGTAATCATGATAAGTGTCGCTAGGTGGTTTGATTTGGCATTTTGGTGCAACCCACTAACGTATGTCTTACTGTGGCATTTAATGTTTTACTGTGCCTCATCAAGGCTACAGCAAACATGATGAGAGTTACTATGTGTCTAACCTACACTGTGCAGCCGGTTCTGACATGATTACTTAGAGTTGCATTGCATTTTTAATAGTAAAGCAGTGAGATATCTCAGCAGGTTGAGCACTCGCTGCTGCGATCTATGTGTGATCTGCAGGTTGATCCTGGCAAGGCCATCTCAGCATTTCATTCTTCCACAGTTCATAAAGGCATACCAACTTTGGTTTGAATGTTAATTGCATAATATGATGTGCTATGTATAGTCTTTGGCGAAAGCGCTATATAAATAACAAATCATTATCATGAATCAATGCACTAATGCTTGTGTGCATTGTTGGTGACTTGTAACTATCGAATTTTTTGGATACTGTAATATTGCAACATTTGGCAATGTAATATAATTACAATACTTTACATGCAGCTACAACTGGCATAATATGGAAGTAACTGGCCATGCAATGCTGAAGTAGTGTATCTATGGCAGAGCCGCATCCTTTGGTGATTATATTGTACCTAACCCTATCATATCATGACCCCATCCATGGCATATGATAAAATGTCGATGGTATCTAAAATATTCTTGTCTGCTTTAGTACCTATTTGGTATTTTATAAAGTGTACATGTATGGACTATTTTTATGCCGACAAGCCACTTCTGATGATGTCATCAGGGTGAAAGAGGAACGGATGCCTTCTAGGTCAAATGTCATGTGACATCACTTCCTGTGATGCCAACAGGTATGTGATATCACTTCCGCTATCACTGGCATTTTGGTGAATCGACGTCCCTGGCACAGAGTCATCTGCTTTCATGGGAAAAAGGATAGAAGCCTGTCCCAGCATAACTCACCATTGTCAATGTTGTAAACGCATTTCTGTTACACCTGCATGGCCTAGGTGGGCTTGGCATCATTCTTGTGCATAATTGAATTTACAGAATATTGGGTTTGCAGAACATGCATTGCGATTACCCAGTATATGATTACATTCATTACAAATTGTTCATTAATTTTAATGAGGGCTCTTTACTCATTCCAACATTTAACACATCTCCTTCTTTGCACAGCTTCTT
The DNA here is from genome assembly GCF_040938575.1 of Ambystoma mexicanum. Taxonomy (NCBI): domain Eukaryota; kingdom Metazoa; phylum Chordata; class Amphibia; order Caudata; family Ambystomatidae; genus Ambystoma; species Ambystoma mexicanum. The sequence goes on along the minus strand of NC_090925.1, from coordinate 62,950,050 downwards.
TGAATTCTTTGTTTTTTAGAGTGTAAATTATGGGGTTACACATTGTGATCACCCCGCTGTAGACTAAGTAGAATATGTTGCTCTGATTCACTGAATACATTGAGGCTGGTTGTAAGTAAACAAAGATGACAACTCCAAAGAAAAGAATGACGACTGTAAGGTGTGAGGCATAGGTGGAGAAGGCCTTGCTCCTCTGTGTATTGGTCTGGATTTTCAGGATGGCTGAGATGATTTTGACATACGATGACAAGATGAATAGGCATGAAGAAAATATGACTAATACAAACATAACAAAGGTCATTCTTTCAATGGTGATTGTGCCGGTACATGAAATCTTCAGCAGGGCTGTGAAATCACAGAAGAAGTGGTTAATTTCAAGAGTCTTACAAAAAGAGAATTTAGATAATTGCACATAGTGTAATATTGGCTGCATGAGGCCAACAATCCAAGCCCCAATGGACATTCGTAAACACACAGATTTATTCATGGTCATTGTGTAGTGTAAGGGATTGCAGATAGCTATATAACGATCAAAGGACATAATGGTCAAGATAATGAATTCTATCGTAATCATGGCTGCAAAAAAGTACAGCTGCAACAGGCATTCCAGAAGAGTGATCCCCTGCTTCATTATAACAAAGCTGCCCATCATTTTTGGGACCATAACAGAGGTGTAAAAAATGTCCACCAAAGACAGGTTGGTGAGGAAGAAGTACATGGGCGTGTGCAGATGGGAGTCACAGTAAATAACTGACATGACAAGAAGATTTCCTGCAATAGTCAGCAGATAAATCAGCAGACATCCAACAAGAAATGGAATCCGCAAATTAGGAATATCTGCAAACCCCACAAGAATAAATTCAGTCCAAGATGTCAGATGTCCTTCATCCATCTGTCCAAGGCTGCATCTATTTTGGTTGTATGTGATCAGTTGCAAGAAAAGAAAAGGTACGTCTTAATAATGTGCAGAATTGTGTGTACGTTTATGCATTTATAACAATATCAACATTTCAACCTACAAATTGACATTTTTAAATAAATGTTAGTGTGGGAACCTAAACATGTTTTAAGGTATTGATTTAACATATTCCACTGTGCAGTTGTGGTTTGTGTTGGTATCATAATTTGCAATAATATTAATGTGCAACTCAGGATCTCAGAAATTTAGAAGAATGGGCAGAGGCTTCCGGGCCATCATAAATGACTGCAATTGTCGTATAGTAACAGGCAAAGCAGGAGAGGTGAAAACAGCAAAAACTCAATTATCTGGCAACAATGTGAGTACAATGGTGCCAGATAATCAAATATGCCAGATCACTGAATGTCAGTCCTATGGGAGACAGAGAGCAAAAACGTGGATTGCAAAGTCTCCTGGCTTTGGCTCTGCCTACTAGCACTTTGTGATGCAGAACCATCTGTGAGTCGGCCTCCAACATGTGGGGTCCGGAATTGCCTTAACTGGAACCTCTCTATTACCAGAAATGGGAGAGGGTGGGTTGTAGAGGATTATGTTCAAGGCAGTGTCGGTTAAAAAATCCTCAACTGTGGGACGTTTCTTGCGGAATTGTTTAAAAGGTTGGCACTGCTGGAGATATAGATATGGACAAATCTCGCAGGGGGGTCCCTAAATTGCCACTGTAAACCCACTACTCTCTCTAGCTTGTGTTGCTGTATTCTGGTAAAGCAGGGGAAATGTGTGCTGGTTTTCTGGACTTGTGAAAATGGGCTGTTAGTGGAGGATGTAATTAATAGGCCAATAGCTCATAGATTCAGGCAAACCCTCTATCGCTTAACTACTAATATATGGTTTGCCTTCATTCTGGATTTTAAAGGGTGGGAGTGAACATGGATTCCATGTAGCTGCTCGTATCTGAAAATGTTTTGAAGGGTAATTTCAATGGATCTCTGCCTGGATCCATCAGATCACATATTTCCATTATGTGGCAAGCAACGCAAGAGCAATGCCCAATAACCTATGACCGACTCCTGCTATAAGAGCCGACTGCTCAGTAGTTTGTATGGTTCACTTTCTGTTTCTAAAGGACCATATAGTAGAGGTTTTGTGGAGATCAACTGGGGAACCCCTTTACCGAGAATGAACATGACTCAGGTAACCTGCTGTATAGGATGTTTCTCAATCATGAAGGATGACGATCATGTTTTAGCTAACTGTACTTTCACAGAAGAGTAATATCAATTTGCATATCAGCCTCTTCCCAACCACAAGCACAGTCCAGCACAAACATACAAGATAATTCTCTTCTGAACAAGAGTACCATCAGCAAACCCAGACATGTGTTTCAGCTTTTTTGGGCAATATCAGTGAGGTGAAGCAGAGCCTTCCTAAGCACAGTGAGCAAGAGGTCCACTTCTGGATTACCTTTACTAACTAAGGGTTAAACGTCAAGTGTTACAACACGTTATAAAATGTTGGAACTCCTCTATTGAGAACAAACATGACTCAAATAATCTGTGTTAGGCATTCTTCCAACTCAGGAAGTTCTGCAACCATGTTTTAGCTCTATATGCCTTACACAGATTAGAAATAGCAATTTGCATATCAGTCTGTTCCCACCACGCTGAGAAGGAAGCAATGCATAGAGAAGGGGATTTACCAATTTTCATTCTTAATTTTGGGGCATCATCATAGGACATGTAGTCATTAAGTGGCACATTTCAGTCGACATGGACACAAAGTACCATCAAATGCACTTGGGATACAACTATGTATTGTTTAAAGAATAACTCCATGTATATATGTGGTTACATTTTGAAAAATGTAAGGATTTCAGAGAGTATGTTCCATGTAAGTCATCATAGTATGTAGGGAAGTTAACATGCCTCCTGCATGGCGTATATCAGTCTCCATATCATGAAACATGATATGTGAAGTTGGACACAGTATGGCAGAAATCTTTAATGGAAAATAGCGGACTTAGTGGAAATCACAATACATGAATAGACGGACAAAAAATCTACAAATAAATTATGAAAAGCAGATCAACTGCATGACATCATTTTATTATACACAATATTTCTTAAGTTCCCACTTTAGAGGTTGTATAAGAGTGTTTGTGATCATTTGAAGATAGTGATTCTGTAGGCAAATCATTGATCTTATAATGTACAGAATTGGCTCTTCAACATATCTATTTCCAGTTTAGGAGGTCCACATATCGAAACATTGAAGGCACAGCTACGGGAGCCACAATTGCTCCCAACTCGGCAAACATCTATAAAGAATATTTTGAGGAATCACTCATTTACGTAAATACTAGCCCCAATAAAATAACATGAACACATGGAAATGATACATAGATGACATCACCTGTTTCTGGGGTGGTTCAAAAAAACAATGTGGCTGCTTTTCTTCAGATGGAACAACAACCACATTTCCTTCAATTTAAGGACAAGACTGATGCAAATACTAAGATAAATACCATACAATTTCGAGATATTATCATACATCAAAAATATGGCAGGTTAAGAATTAGGCCATCCCATAAAGAAAGTGAATAAAATGCCTTATTACATTTTCAAAATCATTGTGCAAGAGGTGAGAGAGAAAACCTACTATTTGGGCAAATTCGTATAACTGTTTAGAAATAGCAGTACTAGGGAAGCCTACAAAATTGAAGCCAAGATTTTAAGTAATAGATTATAACGAAGGGGATAGACCAAGGAAATTGTCAAGAAGGCAGCAAGAGGAGCATTTAATAACAATACAGAAGTGTTCATACAACCAAGAGAGAAACAACTCACAATGATAGGATTTCCACTAAATGCGATGCTCGGCTGCTATTTTTCAAGTAAACGTTTCTTGAGTCCACCTTATGCCATGATATATCCCTGCTTGGTAATTAGTGCATCTTCCAATATGGAAGCTGATTTGTGCCAGGTAGGAGGAATGTTACATTCTCTACATACTAAGATGACTTACATCATATGTCATTTTTTAGACCTTACTTTTTAAAAATGGAACTGCTTATAAACATTTCACAATTATTTTGAGTAGCACTTTGTTTTCTCGAGTAGGTGTGATGCTACTATGCATTTTTAAAGTGCTCCTCTTCCAATATTGCAACTGAAATGCACCAGATAATGATAGCATGCACTGCAAAGATGTCCACTTAACTGAATGCATAGATATTATATATGATGCCTACACACATGGACAATATTACCGCCATTGGCTTCTTTGCTTTACTGATTAATTAATGTAGACAAAGGTACCAGTCTTAGGTATCTTGAATTGTTTTTCTTATTAATGCACATGTTTAGGTGTGATTTATTTTTAGCAGCTTGACAACAAGCACTGGGGTTGGAGCTACAAATAAAACCTCTACAGGAAAGTTGTTTTTTCACTCTTTACTTCTGTTGATTGGTGTTACTAACAAAAATGATATTAATGTGCAACCAATAGAGATTCCTTTCTATAATAACTCACTGTACATAGGGTAAGATACCATTTTTTGATGATCCATGTATGTTTTTTAAAATACAAAAGAAATAAAACCCTAAAATAGTGACTTTGTGCCACAGAATGTAGCCAGAAACAGGGATTAAAAAGTGTTTGTAATCTATTATTTCTTAGAGACATCCCTTTTGCTAATGACTAACTCAGGCTTAATAATTTATGATGGAGGACTTGGTTAGGATTTTTACATAATATAAAATAATCTAAGAGTTTAAAGAACATTATGATGATAAGGCCAGTTGACAAAGGCAAACACTTTGTAAGCTAAAAGAACCAATTTGGGTATATATTTTTTATATTACCTGGTGCATTCCATTTCTGACCTAATGATAAAAACCCTTATGTGATCATTATTTTTTCACAGACAGGCTTTATCTCTTAACACACATTTTTCAAAAGGGAAATTGCCCTCATGAAACTGGTTTTACTATTTAAAAAAGGTTTGTGGTATAATAACTATACAGCATTACCCTAATTTTCTCTGGCATTATGTGATATGCAGATGTTGCTGGCTTTAATCTATGCCAATAGAGTGGATTTCCTATTAACGAAGAACATTGAAAATATCTCCTGATGAAAGTTCAAAAGCAAATTCATACAGACACATGTTGAGCATTTGTAAAAATAATGTATATATAAATATATGTTACAGTATTCAATTTATTGTATAGTACACAGCACCTTTTAACTGCAGTATTTTAGGTATTGCTGTGTCCATTGATGGATTTAATGGTGCTAATGTAGTGATTTTCCCACATGAGGATTTACGGTAAAATGACTCCATAGAGGAAGCGTTGTTGAATATTACATCTAATATGAAGTATTCTAAATAATATTGTAACTTTACATTTGTTTAAAAAAACTATTGCATTTGCCATTCAGAAAGATGGTTATCAATGCCTAAGTGTACGAATGGGTATGGGATTGGGTTGAACATTGCATTCAGTCTGTGTTGCACAGACCAGACAGGTGTGTTTAAATTTTGTAAATAAAACTCATACCTTGGATTAACTTAAACCGAGAGTATTAGGGAACAGCCAGCACCTTGTCTCTTCCCACCATTAGCAAATAATATTATTAGGCCACACAGATGGGCTTCGAGAAGCATTCTCCAAATTCAGACAACTTAACCAACTACTCCACAGTTGGTACTGATCCCTGCTGAAGATGAACAAGACAGATATGCATAAAGATGACACTTGAAAGCTGAAACCTAAACGTGGATATCATGCATTTCATTAGGCCATGCCCGCCCCTGTTCTCCCAAGCATTAGATTACTTGAACATACAATGCCTAAGAGTCATGTTTGTACATATGATTCGTTTTAACAGCTGGAAATGCTCATCTTAGTAAAAATTGCAGGAATAAAAAGTGCTTATTAAGATGGCTACCCCAGTAGCTCTTCACACTGCCATTTATATGTCAAGATGCAGAGGATTCTTGAGAAATCCCCACTGCTCCCTCCATCTTCTCTTCTCCTTGTTTCATCATGGAGAATTCCCTGCCACATTGCAGCATCGCTAATACCGAAGGTCTGGAGCCACGTCACAACTGGGTGGGTTTGTGACTGTTAGTGGCGGTGGAGGTGGGAGTTTGACAGCGGATTGTGTGAGAAGAGTTTGGGACTTGAGGGAGACTGTAAGGTAGACCTCTGGCCTAAATGACATGGGGTTCTAGCCCCTACCCTAGCCAATGCCAGATGTACGCCTGAGAAAGGCTTTTATTGCCCTGCCCAAGACGGGTCTCGCCCAAGACGGTCTCTGCTAAAGACGGGCCCTGCCCTGACATGCAGAATTACCATCTGACCACTGAACACGGCACCTGAGCATGGTCGAGTGAGCTTTGAGCGATCCCGTAGCCTGCCAATCAGCAGACTAAGCTAAGCAAAATGGGTGACTGCGGACCCAAAATTCAAGTAGTCCTTTCTCTGAACCAAATGTTCTTGCCCCAATAACCCTTAGCTGTTTCTTATGGTAACATACTGGAGTTTACAAACTGACCAACCATTCCCCCTCATCTGCCATCTCACAGATGCTTGTTTTTCTGCACATGGGATACAATGTATCAATGAGAGAGTGAAAGAGAGAGAGAGAGATAGAGATAGAGAGAGAGTGAGCAAGGGCAGAGTGAGCTAGTGTAGTGGGACATGCATGCAATAGACCTGTGGTGGGAATGCAGGGTTGCAGGTGGTTTGACTTGACTACATGTTATTCAGTGTGCACCTGTTCTGCATGTAAAGTATAGCAGACCACTCAACTGTAGGCAGTTGCCCCAGCATGGATAGACTATTTATGATATCCAATCCCTCTCTTGCACCACATCCATAGAATACATATGTGTCCGACAAAAAATGAATGTGGTCCAGCTGTCACAGTCACTGACATAGCAGTCATTTCTGCACCTGAACACAATGTCCTGCATGATTTTTATAATATTTTAAACTAGTCATCTCTGCTAGTAACTGAAAAGTCACCTAATTATAATTACTAGGTGTGTGCAATGTAATGGCCTTTTATTTGCATGTTTGCACAGACTACGGTCTTCCGAAGGACCTTCAACCCAACAGAGCTTCGAAGCCATAACAATGGCAGGAGGCGCTATACAAATATCAAATAACATAACATTTTTCAGCAATATATCTTAATTTAGAACATCTGTAACTCATGATATAATTACTGTTTTTTGTAGTAAAGATTTCACATGTTTTTATTCAGATGCAGCACTCCACAAGTAGCAGTTCCTCCTGTCTCTATTAACATGTTTTACAACTTTCCTTCTCGGAGGTATTGCATAAGCTGACTAGGGGAAAGTCTCCTATAAGCAGAAATAAGCTATGTGGATCGTGTCATCTTTTTTAAAATTAGTTTGAAATATTTTAATTAGAGATGTTATGTTATGTTACTTTGCATTTATATAGCGCCGTGTGTATCATTGGTATGATCTCAAGGTGCTGGTAGGTTGAACACCCTCAGGAACCGCAGTTCAAGTCAGTAGAGAGCGAGAGAGAGAGAGAGAGTCATAATGTGCATGGGTACACCAGATATGTGTGCAGCCAGTGTGGGAGTTGCATGATAGCTGCTTCATAGCGGTAGGTGAGGGTTTGGGGCAGTCAGTTGTATGTGTTCAAGTCTGGAGGGTGGACACTGTAGGATTATCTAGCGTGTTTTTGGAGTGCAGCACCACTGCATGAGATCAATGTATTGCTATAATGCGGTACAGCAAGCCATGTGTTGCCGGTGTAACATATGGATATGTAAATGAAGACAGGCTACTCAGTCAATCATTTTTCACTGTTAGAAACGCACCATTTTTTCTTTCTCACCTGAAATGCCTCTGTTGCAGGAGACACATTAGAGGATTAATGAACTAATATAATTAACAGTACTAACATGATTCTAACTTATTAATATCATAATGTGTTCTCCAAGTGCAAAATGAGGCAGGCTGAAACTCATGTTAAACGGACATTCAGAATGTGTTTTTCCTTTCGCTTTCTCTGTGCTTTTCACGGTCCTTGCTAAGGGAACAAAACTCGAATAAGCAGGAAATTAGTGGATACAGTTTCTTACTGAAAGGTGAGCTATTGTTTGAAGAAGGAGGGTATGACATGATAGATTTTTATTGGATGCACGTCACATTAGGGGCTGTAACAGAGGTCTCTTGGTGCATCTCAGGGAGGAAGAAAGGCAGTGGACATTTTGCACAGCTTCGGTGAGGACTTGCCGGGAGTTGCTGTGGGGCTGCCTGATTGAGGGGCGTCGTTCCAGTGTACTGCTGACCTTCACAGGCTGGAGATTCCAGTCAATTGGCACCGGCTTGAGGACCAAAGAGTGCAGATTGGAACTGCATGTCCTCGCCGGGTGCTCTAAAAGGAAGCCCCGAGCCATTTAAAGAAAGCGACCTGTCCAGAGAGTTCGCATGCTAAACTGCTACAATTTTGCTGTTAATTATCTTGCACAAAGCGAGAATGCGGTGTGTGAATTAAATCTATTTCAGTCAGGCAGCGTAGCGATCGCTGCATTCTAATGTTGCCATTCATAAATGCAAGTCAACTGATGCACTGTTCTTTTTATTGTTGCGAAGAATCTAATGAAATGCCATGTATTTTGCAATTGCTTCTCTTATGTTTATTCTAGAAAAGACTGCCTCGCAAAACTGGTAATGTATGATTTTTTAAATGAAACTGATGTAAATCACAATCTGTGTAAAGGCTTCTATTTGCTTCTGTTTTTTCTCTGGTGCAGTTAGCCCATATCACCTGATAAAAGGGGAGAATATTAGGTAATATATGCCAAGCATCCCATGTGGAAAAAGTTATGTTATGAGTAGTTATAAATAGCTGTGTGCGTGGTTCCACTCAGTGTATATGTGTGTGTGACTTCTGAGTGGAACACAATCTGATAGTCTGCTGGACGTACATGAGTCAGCAGAGCGAGAGGCATCTGGAAATAGTTTCACTAATGTAAATAAAATAGTGATTATACCACATGTTATTGTGAATACTTTATGGAAGCATAGCTCACTGGTGTAGACAAATCAGTGATAACAGCCATAAGTGGCGCTCCATATGAAAATGTGGTGTTCTTGAATAATGTAGAAGTCTGAGGCCTCTAGAGATCACAAGAACAGTCTAAACAACAGAAAGGGGCTTCGTATGTTGGGGTCACAAATAAAGCAAAGAAATTATGCTCATCACTATACCACAACAAAATGCATACCAACTAAATGTATCTGTGTACTGAAATAATGCATAGCCACGATACCACTATAATACCAAACCCAATCTGAATGCAGGGAGTGATTATTGCTAGAATACTTTTATTCTTGGTGGTAAGAAAATACCGCTAGGCCCCAAATCTACACAAAATACCCTACAACACCTGAATTCTGGCTGCGTTAGGCCTGAGGAGATGCATAAACTAGCGGTGTGTGCTATCTGTGTTTAATTAGGATGATGTGGAGTATGCGGCCGGTGTTAGTATGAGAACAGCTATACCGAATGTGTCATAGTATCTCTGTGTTCTAATTGAGTGGTGGTGTATAGGAGAGAGTAAGCGTGGTAGTGTGATATGGTGGTTTTCAGTAAGGCGCTTGAGATCGAGTGTTCATCTGTACCATCTATTTTATCCATTTTATTCACTTTGTCCGTTCACTCGGTTTCGTATGTTCATACATTTTGTCTGGTTCATCATTTAGTTTACTTGTTTTTCCATCCATTCGATCAATCAATCGTTCATCTACATATACTACTCCATCCAGTCTGTTAAACCATTTCATCCTTCCCATCTGTTTAGTGTGTTCCATCTATTCTATCCTTTTTATTTGTTCGAACGATTTCATGTGTTTTACTCGCTTCATCAGTTACATCGACTCGATCCGTTCCATCCACTCCATCTGTTCCATCCACTCCATCTGTTCCATCCAGTCCATCCGCTCCATCCCCTCCATCCACTCCATCCACTCCATTCATTCCATCCACTCGATCCATTCCATCTGTTCCATCCACTCCATGCTCTCCATCTACTCCATGCACTCCATCCACTCCATGCACTCCATCCACTCCATGCATGCACTCCATGCACTCCATCCGTTCCATGCACTCCATTTGTTCCATGCACTCCACCCGTTCCACGCACTCCATGCATGCACTCCATCCATTCCATGCATGCACTCCACCCGCTCCATGCATGCACTCCATACATTCCATCCACTCCATACGTTCCATCCACTCCATAGGTTCCATTGAATTCTTCCGTTCCATCCACTTGTTCTGTTTCATCCACTTGTTCCGTTCCATCCACTTGTTCTGCTTCTACCATTTCACCCGCTTCTACTGTTCCATTTGCTTCTTCCGTTCTATTTGTTTCTTCCGTTCCATACACTTCACCCGTTCCATCCACTTCATCCGTTCCATCCGCTTAATCCGTTCAATCCACTTCATCCATTCCATGTGAGAGAAGGAGAGAGTGGAGCCGAAGATTACCAAGGTGTCTTGCTTTGCAGGTGGGTGCGGACGCAGGGCCAAGGGAGGCCAGCCAGAGCAAAAGTGGGAAAGTGTGAGCAGGTGTCCCAGTGCAAATGATCTCAGTCTTAATGGCGTTGAGGCAGAGGTTGTTTCCAGCACACCAAGACTGAATATCAGACAGGCAGTCAGATATGAGCGAGGAGGGGGCGGCGGCTGAAGGTAGCATGAAAGATAGTAATGACTAGAGACCCAAGGGTGCTTTAAAGTAAGTTACATCGCACTCTTGTTACATGTTGCACAAAAGCTGCAACATGAGGAAAGGACTAAGGGAAACAAAGTCTCCCAGTACTGACTGTCTTAAGAGCATGTAAGTTTCCCCATAAGAATTGAGCGAAATCCCAGAGGAGTGCAGCTGAGGGCAAAGGTTAGATCAGGGTGTAAAACAGCAGCAAAAAGTTTGGGAGTTGGCACATGGAGGGAAAATTACATTCAAATATGAAATCTTTCCTAACAAATACCATCTCTCTAATCTTAATCCTGACTAAATACTAGTTAATATTCTTTAGTATTCCCTCTCTGGCTCCGATCCTGAACTATGTTTGTCTTGTTTTAGTCTTTTGTGTTTTTGTGTGGCTTGAGGCCTATGGGCATGTGGCGCCCTACAAGAATCAAATAATAAAATTATTAATAATAATAATAATAATAATAATAACAATGAAGGCTAGTAAGGAGGACAAATTAAATGCTCTACAAGTTGGGAGATATTCAGTGGATGTCTCGGTGTTTTTTGAGTGGAATTGTCACTTTAAAGAACTAAACGTCCTTATCTACGTAAGATACAATGCACGTGTCTGACGACATATCATGAATCAGAAGAAGGTTGAGAATTTAGACTAATGTGCATTCCACTACTGCATTACAGAAAAATAAACTTCCATGGATTTTATATTATTTTGTCGTTAGTACGTAGATAGTAAAAAGCACTAGCCCATTCCCTTTTTGAGAGGTCGTAATTTTAGGCAATATCACCCCCTACCACTATTCTTGGTGTCAGACAGAGCTGTTTGCTGGGCTTTACAGTTCTATCTAGCAGCCACATTTTCAATTAGACATAAATATATGATGTTAATATAATGTAGCATGTACTTTATTTTAAATAAGTAATGAATTTCAAACTTTGAAAGTTAAGAGTAAGAAACGTATAGTCTGTGAACATGAGATGCAGTATTTTTGCTCCACTCTAACTGTAACATGGCTGTAATCAATACTGGACATGCCTTAAAGAATATATTTAAATAGAAAAGGATAGGACAATCTACTCTGCAGAACTTACAACACTCTGGGCCTCATTACGACCTTGGCGCTAAGTGAAAAACGATGGCGGTAAATGGTTACCGCCATCGTTTTCCGCCAGGCACGATTATGACCCGTGACCGTTAACTACGATGCCATTAGCGCCATCGTAGTTAACGCTGCCGCTAACTGCACCAAGGGAGCGCGCACGCGACCTCCCACACCGTACTTAGCGCCATGGCGGTAAGGTACACGAATGCCGACACGAGCGGACATGCACCTAACGCCATCACCCAGGCCGTTAAGTACCTTACCGCCATGGTGCTAATTACGCAATCGCGAACCAACCGTAAAGGGACATGTAAAGTGAATGCAGCTGCCACAGGTGCACAGAAACAGCACAGGTGAAGGCAATACAGACTCAGGAAGTACAAAAAGTGCACACCCCACCCCTTCCCACACCCAGTCACACTCCACAATGATACCAATACGACTAGCAATGTTGGGGCTGGAGGACCTGATAGCAATGCGAGTGCTACAACTGCAGCAACAACAACAACAACAACGACAACAACAGGCTGCACGGAGGAGACGCAGGAGGAGAAGGAGGGCAAGGCAGGGCCAGCTAGCCCCACCAGCACAGCCAGTGGCACCACGCAGGCAGCCCCCAATCCCACGCATCAGAGCCAGTCCATTCAACCTCACTGCAGAGCAGATCCATACCCTGTACCGTTTGGACCGGGACACCATTACCGCCATCGTAGACATGACACACAACGACATCGTCAGCATGATAGAAAGTCCAACCGCCATCCCACCCCTACTGAAGGTAGTGTCTGTACTCCACTTCCTGGCCACAGGCACCTATCAGCACACAGTGGGGCACTTGCATGGAATCTCACAACCATTATTCTCACGTACGCTCATCCAAGTGCACGATGCCCTCCTCAAGCACACAGATGACCAAATCTCATTACCACGGACTGCCCAGGAGATTGCAAACACCAAAGTGGGATTCCATGCACTAGCAGGCATACCTGGTTGCATTGGTGCCATCGACTGCACCCATGTGGAATTGGGTGTTCCACGTGCCATGGAGGTACCGTACCGTAACCGGAAACAGTACCACTCAATTAACGTGCAAATGGTCTGTGACTCCAACAAGATCATCACACATTATTGTGCCCGATTCCCCGGATCAACCCATGACGCAATGGTCCTGAGGAACTCCACAATACCACGCTACATGGAGCGACATGCAGGCCCAAGATCCTGGCTACTCGGTGAGTCCAATGTCATGACCATGGAAATGTGAAGTGGGTAGGTGAATGACGTACCGATGCATACCCCACCTGGCTGAAAGGGGGGGGAATGATGCATACTCCACCTGGCTGAAAGGGGGGGGGGAATGATGCATACTCCACCTGGCTGTGAGTAGCAGAGAGAACTGAGATAGATGATACCCTAGAGCAACCCAGACTCCACCCAACGCCAGTAAAGCCAATACCCAATGTATGCAGCCCTCCCCTGTGAATGAGGTCGTGCCCCAACCATGACACAACCATCTGCATGTGCATTTTACCAAATCAGACCCCATTGCCAACAATGAAGAACACCTAAATGCACCAAACACCATCAACCGACAGGCCTGTCCCCCACAACTGACCACGAAGGAGGCACATGACGGACAGAAACATCAACACACCATTACACAGACAGCAGGGCCCCCAAAATTGCCCTGTCCACATCACCATCGCTCACTGGGGCCATGATGAGGCGCACAGAAATGTTGCAATGATGTGCGCATTGCCATTACAGGACATGTGCCAGGCCAACTAACCAAACGGCATGAACGGACACAGTGGATGGGCACTCACAATGCACTCCACCCCACTGCATACATTGGGTGATGGCATGCAAGACAGGCCATGGGAGACATGAGCATATACTTGTTGCATTGTGTGAATTGATCAGTGCATGTAGGAGTGATGTAACAGTTGGATACAAGCCATGGTGGCACATCATGTTTTTTGTCATACGTCATGACTGACACATACAATCTCGCCCAAATACAGGTGATGCAGGCTATCCCCTGAAGAGGTGGCTCCTTACACCAGTCCGGAACCCACAGAACCAGCATGAGGAGGACTTCAACCGTGCACATACACGTACCCGTGTGGTCATAGAGCAAACATTTGGCCTATTGAAGGCACGGTTCCGATGCCTCAGCAGGTCTGGTGGTGCACTCCTGTACCGCCATGAGAAGGTGGCAAAGATCGTCATGTCATGTGTCATGCTACACAATATGTGCGTCAGACGGAATGTGCCCCTGCCCCCTGACGCAGAACTGCAACCACCTGACGATGAGGATGAGGAGGGTGCAGATGGGGCGGCACCCTATGGAGGAGGCGATGCCCAGGAGGGGCGTGCAATGCGCCAAACTATCATCGACCACTGCTTCTAACACACACGGCTGGTGTGTACCACATGGAGACTGCACTTGGGCCACTGTGTGTTCCTGGGACATGCACACTGTGGACTGTACACCAATAAAGCACACATATGCAATGAAAATGTCGACAAAATTCATTTTGGAGAATCAAAAAGTGTATTTCGGAGATAACATGTCGTGGCACACCCCCTCCCCCCTCCCCCCTGAATACCCCAACACACCCACTCCCCCCTCCCCCCTCCCCCCTGAATACCCCAACACACCCACTCCCCCCTCCCCCCTCCCCCCTGAATACCCCAACACACCCACTCCCCCCTCCCCCCTCCCCCCTGAATACCCCAACACACCCACTCCCCCCTCCCCCCTCCCCCCTGAATACCCCAACACCCCCTGTGATCAAGTGGCTGATATATTATTGCACCGGGCAGGCACTATTGGCAGCCCCCTCTCCCAGACCCCGGGGCACCCCTGCCTGTGCTCCGCAGGGTCCTGCCTGATCGGCGGACGGGGCTGCTCGGGACGGAACTGGCAGCGGAGGATGTGCTTGGCTGCTCAGTTGGATGCATGTCCCGAATTGAGCGTGCAAGCTCAGACAGCACGCGCCGCATGTCAGCAAGTTCGGCACAAATGTCCTTTGTGCAGGACTGCATGTCAGCCCTCAGGGTCTCAGAGGTTTGCACCATCGCTGCCCTCAGGGTCTCGGTGCTTTGCACCATCGCTGCCCTCAGGGTCTCGGTGCAGTGTTCCATTGATGCCCTTGCACCCCCACATTCCGTGACATGCTCATTAAGGAGCGAGGAGAGTTGCTGCTGGCGAGTTATGATCTCCTCCAGGCTCTGTTGTTCCCTCTGTGCCATGCCTATTGCCTGTGGTGTGTCCATGGGGCTGCTCCCCTCCTGCAGACTTACAACAGGGCTTGGGGGGATGGCCAATCGTCATCATCGATTTGCACCTGTGTGGCATCCTCATGTGGGCTGCTTTGGGACAGGGTGGGGGATTGGAGGTGGGCAGTGGGGGGTCCCACATCAGTATCCTCTGCATCCCCTGCATCACTGTCTGAGCAAGCTGGTATGGCAGCAGTTTCCCCCATAGTGCTGCTTCCTGCTGAACCTGTCCCCTCTGTGGGAACCATTTGGGGGATGTTTACTGCTTCTGCTGCAGCTACCTTGCTACCTGCTGGGGTGCCGGTCAGTGGCCTGTCCTGTTGTCTGGCACCGGCTTTTGGCTGCTGTGGTGTTTTTTTTGCTGCAGCAGAGGTGGAGGGTTGTAGTGTTGGCCCTGTGGTCCTGGCCCTCTTGACAGGTGTGGTGTCAGGTGTGTCCTCATCATCGGGTTCTGAGTTTGAGCCTGTGGTGGAGCAAAGGAGGAAGAGTGTTATTGATGGGTCTGCGTACATTGCGTGTGCATCGTGATGGATGACATCATTTGGGTTACTAGATGCGGCACATTTGAGGCAGGGGCATACAGTTTGTCTCACTTTTGCGTGGAAGTAGCATGGAGGTATGTGGGTGCCTGCAGTTAGGGTGTGCATACTGCATGCGTACTGGGTGGAGGTCAGATGTGGCTCTAGGCAGTGCCCTGCTGATGTGTTGCATTTACACTATAGGGTAACATTGGGCTTCACATGAATGGACTTCAGTGACTCTAGCATGGCTTCATTTGAGGCACCTACCTGCATCGCCTGATGCCGGTGCTCCTCGCTCCATCCCTCCTACCCCTTCAATGGACTCCACCCCGATTGTTGAGGCGCATATTTCTTCCCAGGGCTGTAGTTTGATTGGGGACTCAGATCCTCCCCCGGTCGCCATGCCCATGTTGCGGTTCGCCGAGAGGATGCTCCTGACGCGGAGCCGGAGATCGTCCCAGCGCTTCCGGCACTGCCTTGCGTTGCGGGGGACGGTCCCTACCGCACTAACCCGCTGGGCAACTAAGGCCTATATGGCCTTCTTCTTCACAATAGCCGGCCGGGTCATCTGTGTGGAAAAGACCACAGCGGAATTCTCCTGTAGGGTCTCAGCAAGTATATTGAGCTCCTCCCTTGTGAACCGGTCTTGCCGCTGCCGGTCACAGGCTTTTCGGACAGATTTGGGCATTTTCGAGCAGGGAAATGGGTAGGTATTGGTTTTTGCAGGGTCTCAGGGTCAGATGTCCAGTGGTTGCGGAGGATGCCGATGGATTGTGTTTTTCAAGATGGCCGCCGTGCTCTTTCCCGTTCCGGCGCGATGGCGCTACTTCCGGTTCCGCTTATTTACGGTGACCGTAAAGTACGCTGACCGCTAATTACGGTCACCGCTAAGTACGGTGACCGCTAAGATGGATGGCGGAAGTGTACCTAGCGCGGCAGACGACGCCGGTGAGTGCCGTTTTGGGGTCATTTCCGCCATCGCGTACTTTACATTACCGCCATGGCGTAAAGCTTGTTCCCGATGGGTCGGAATGAGCCGCACTTTACGCCATCGGGCCAAGCCGTAAACGCTATTTACGCCATGGCGGTAATGTCCGATACTTACCGCCTGGGTCGTAATGAGGCCATCTATGTCGACAAAATCTCACATATATCTATGTATTGTCTTTTAGAATGATTGCCTAGATAAACTTTCAAAGACAGGTATTATGAAATAGATATATTGGCATGTTGGTATTATATACAAATGGTGGTAATTTACCTGGAGACGATATATAAATCATTTTTGTGAAGTCGTTTATGAACTTCCTGTGTTCTGCTTATTGATTTTTGTTATTTTAATAAACATATTTTTGGATAGTTCCAAAAAGCAGTCTGGTTTGCACAGCATCATGCTTTTCAGTTTGCTTCTAATTGGCAGCCTTCGAAGTTTCAGTGACACCGCTCTGTTGAACATGTTCATAGCATGAAGTCTCTGGTAATGGCAATTTTCTTTATTCGGATTGTATCCAGGATGCAGCCACAGATGTGGCAGTCAGTGGTTTCTTCAACTTATGTAGCCCCATATCCCTGGTCATCTAACAGCATCCCTCAACCTGTCCTTTGAATAACCATCGTGAGGTCAGCCCTTTATAGCCCTCTGTTACTTGATTTAGAGTTGGTCAAGTCGTTGGATGAGGATGCAGGAGAAGGATTGGGGTTGTTGCTTCTAAGGTCATGTTCTTTCAGGTTCTCAGTGAGGACACCAGTTTCCTATCTAGCTTAAAATCAGGAGAGATGTATTACACTAACAAGGGAATCCAGACCAAGTCCAACCATTACTGGGCTGGCAGAGTTCTTCCATCACCTTTCAGGAGCACCAAATATTTTCAAAATATCACAAAACACAAATAAATGAAATGGTCTAATAAAGTTATAGTCAGCAAATTCAGCGGCTTAATGTGTGTGTGTTGTGGTAGGTCAGACAGAGGAGACAGGCACAGAGGCATAGTTTAACACTGCTGTATTAAGTAATATAAAGAAAAAGCTGTTGTAGTCCCTACCCCAGAGATGAGTTCCCTCACCTATAAAATAACAAAAAGATGGTTGTCAGGATGTCTCACAACTAAAGTCAGTCCTCTGTCCCAAAACTAAGCTAACCTAACACTATTCTTCTCTATGGAAAAGAATATAGGAAGGATCCTAGGATGTGGCTTAGCTAAGGGTTATTCCACCCCAGGAAGTAGTGTTGGATGGTTTCTGACCTTCAACCACTGAATTTGGAGATTATCTTGCGTCTCAAAATCAAAGTGTGTTTCAAAGTCGCTGTTGTGTTAAACAAACAGTGTACTCATCCAACATTTGGATTGGATCTCTTCTCCAAAGATATGCAGATTTACACCAGGACTCTCAATATCCCAAGTCCAAGAATGTTCGTTCCTGGGTCCTCTTGGCCTCTCACACCTGCGGTTATTGGATAGACACTGGGCTTCCTCAATCCGGTTCTCTGTTTCAGTATCTTTCAGTGTTTTGGTACTTTTCTTTTTTGCCGTGGTTGGGCTCTGGAAGGTTATGGCCTAGTTTGCTGTTCACTTTCGGTCACCCCATCCTGAGTTATGTTCTCAGTTTGCCCCTTGCGGACTACAGGTTTCTCTGACCCTTCTGCTCTTTTGGTTTTGTTCAACCCGTCCTTGGGTAGGCTTAGGGTTAATCCATTGAGGGATCCAGGCTTCTCTAACCCCTTTGATTGTGCTGTTTGTTTCCTCCCTTCCTGGGTTATGCTCTCAATTGACCGCTCAAGGGTTATGGGCTCCTCTAATCCCTTCACTTGTTTGGCTTTCTTCACCCCCTTCTGTGGTATGCTCTTGGTTGGCCCCTCAAGGGCTTTGGTCACCTCTGGCCCCTTCAATTATTTTGCTTTGGTCACCCTGCCATGCATTGTGTGTTATCTATTAACCCCTTACTGGTTATGGGCATCTCTGCCACGTTTGCAGGTTCGGTTTTTGGTCACCCCATCCTGGGATATGCTCTCAGTTGGCCCCTTCAGTGCCAGTACTCTGAGCAGTCTGAACCTGCTGGGAGTGCTGGAGGCGGTGCTCCAGGGCTGTGGTATCTCTCACCTTCAGTGGTGGTGGTGCTTCCTGCCTCAGCGGCCCCTCAGTGGGTAAAGGTTGTTCGTCAAAGCTACAGCGTTTTCTTTTGCTTCGTACTCGGCTCCTCTTCTGGGAGCTTGTGTTCCACACTCTGCAGTGATTGCTCTCGCTCTCTCTCTCTTTCTCTCCCTCTGCTTGTTTGTCTGTGTTTAAGTTTCTTCCTGGCATCGAAGATGAAACATTCATGGGTAATGGCTTCCACACGAAAGTGATGATGAATACAGGTCAGAAACCAAACCTTCCACATTATAGGGGCCCCTGCACATAATGGCCATGTTCACTTCCCATGTAACCGATACACATATAAGACATATGGGAAAGAGAAGGTGAGGAGTTATCCATCTTGTAGCATTCCTTGTCCCCAGATGGGTGGTACCGTCCAGTGGGATTCCGCTTTCCCTGTCCGCTAGGGTGGGTGTTGCATAGCAGTTTCACCTCCCTCGTCACAAAGAAGATGGCTCCCCTTGTGGAGAAGGGACACATTCTTTGGATTCATCACAGCAGGAGTGTGTGTTTCCAGGGCACAGAAACTTCATTATTTAAGCATTTAAGCATAACTTCATATGTTCCTGGCCAATTCTGATAATTCCCTAATGTGATGCAACCTTCAAATTGTGAAGAGTAGGAAAAGGTTTTAAAGAAAGTTCCCACCATCAATATGTGCTGCACGGCCTGCCGTAGCTGAGCCGTAGCCCCGAGCAGTGAGAGCTGAGAGTGTAGGCAGTGTGAGTGACTCTGCACTAGGTCTTCTGGTGGATGTGATCTACATACTTACATTCTGCCCCCTCATCAGCACGCGTGGCAGCAGTGGAAAAGAGGTTCCGGGCAGTTCAGGGATAAGCAGGGCTGGATAGCTCCCCTTCTGTTCTTCTTTTTCCAAATCACTAGAAAAAGCTTAATCCATTTAACAACTCTGCAGTGTCCTCTTGAAAGCGAAGGCATTGCGGCAACTTGCTCTGATAAGACGCTGACATTTCATTGGCGAATTGCAGCATATTCAGATTGAAATACTCGTCCCAAGGAAAAAAAAGATCTGCAAAATTGATGTGTTGAAGTCCTGTATGCTGGCTGCACCGCCTGGTAATTTCTCTGCATGAAAGAAGTACTCAGCAGCGTTTTAGAAAATGAAATATAGCTGAAAACCTATTCCTTTCTAATTAATAGGCTGCTTATTAAACGTCTTAGTGGCATTTCGTTTGGAGAACTTATCAACTTTTCTTTTCTGGCAGTATATCATCATAGAATCTTTTTAGCAGTCTGCATTTTCAAATGTAAGGAAAAGAGTTATCAAATTATAACACTATGCCAAATAGCTCTTCCTCCCTTTTCCGATCACTCAAGGAATGTGTGATGTCACACTCGGCCGAGCAGCGCGGCGAGAGTAGTGGTGAAGCAGAAAAGGTGCAAAGGTGTGCGGAGGACTGGATTACGATCCTACTAAACTTACATCTATATCTCAATTCACTATGCAGTCTCTTGTCTAGCTGAAACTAAACTAAGACACCTACGCAGAAGAGAACTTTGTCTGAGAGGGTTTTATTGAGAGTGATCACATTACATCATCTGCTTGAAAGAAAGGGAGCACTACAAGATGGAGGGCAGGATTCATCACCTGGTGCAACTACTGATTCGAAGACTGTGTATAAACTCGGCCACGTGAACTTATCACCCAATAGATCTCCACCAAAGGTAGGAACAAGCAAGGTGCACAGCTGCCGCCAATGTTTTGAGTTGTCCAGCGACACTGCCTAAACAATGGGACAGGTGGATCAAACTCTTAAACATATATTACAGATACTGTGGTAGCGGCCCTGTAGTTATGGTTAAGTTGCTCAACTCATGAAACTTTGCAAATACCGTATATGGCCCCCTCGGAATGATTATGTGAAGTTTGGTGGGGTTTTGTCTAGGGGGTCAACATTAAAGGGGGGTCCCAAAATGTGTGGAAACCCTCATAGATGCAATGGAAAACAATTTTGCTCACAGCTACAGCCCAAACCTCTGGATGGATTTTCACCAAATGTGTGCCAGGATCCACAGACAGCGACCAATAATCCCTGATGGTGCAGGAGAAACATATTTAAAAAACACTTGTCCAACTAATTAAACAATCTCTGGGGAAGTGAGGCGTGATGAGGATGGGATGGGATATGGCCATAAAGAGCAAAAAAAACTGTTGTTTTCACCTCCGAAGTCTGGGAACATCAAAGATGTTCAGGGACATCCATTCCTATTTCTGAATTACAGGGTTGGTGAAAAGTGTTTTTCTGATGGTTTATAACTTTTGCGCCACTCAATGAAACTACATAAAACATTGCAGTTTCATTCCAGATCTGACCCTGAATGGTTCTACAAAGTCTTCTGATGTTATGGCAAGAAGGAGCAAAATTAGAGGGGGAGGTCCCTAAATATTTGAAAGGCTTATAAATTTGGTGCCATTTGATGAATCTTCACAAATGTTTGCAAACAGATTTTAGACCTAGGTGTCTATGGTTTTGAAATGTTTGGTGGGATTTTGTCAAGAGGCGGCAAAATTAGAGGGGGGTCTCAACATTTGTAGATGGTTTATAGCATTGTTGCCGTTTGAAAAATCTGCACACAGGTTTTCAGTAGGATTATAGACTCCACCTTGAATGATTGTGCAAAGTCTGAAAGGATTTTGTAAAATCGAGTTTAAGTTATATGACTATATTATGTATGTACATTTAAATTTGCAGCAAACATGTATAAGGAGCATTGTCAAGGCCCTGAAACCGTGGTTTTGCAAATGTGTCCGTGTTTTATTTTTTGAAAAGCGTCATAATGTAGTGATATACCTTTGACTGAGGTATAGCCTGTGGGCATGCCAGTGGACAGATTGTCCGGATCATGACCTTTGACAATCTGGCTACTGTCCATGACCACGAGGAACCAGCAATGGGGTTAAAGTGGACATGGCCACCAGGGGCCTGCTAAGTGATAACTTTTTTTTTCAAAATCGGGATAGGTTTGAATGGGAAAAGAAATTCTGCTCGTGGCTACAGCCCAAAGTGCTGGACAGGATTGCAGCAAACATTTGAGAGGAGCATCGGCAAGGACCTCAAGGTATGGTTGTTTATTTCTTCTAAAGTTTCAAAATGTAAGTATAAAAATAGTGCTATAACTTTGATGCCTGGGCAGTGGGCCTGGCCCTCTACAAGGAAAAATGTATACTCTGATTTGCCTATTGGGGAATGCATCATGGCTGAAGCCCATGCCCAATGGATTGTGGAAACTGCCATGAGCACTGGGCATTGGTAGCATTATGAGTGTATAGTGGACACTGAATAAGGATGCAGGATAGGTGAAGTGGATAACAGGGGTGGTTTTTTGGGGCTGTGTTTATGGTCAAGCTTCATGCCGTAGACAATTCAATGATGATTTGCATCCCCAGCATGTGCTGCTGACATTTGTGATGTCATTGTTGATGTCCTGGGTGTTAGTGTTAGCAGTGCACCCTGGTGGCACGAGTTATAGTTGCTTAGCTTACAATAACTGTTGAATTTCTGAGGGGTTTCGGGTTTACTTGCAACAATAAAGTCACTATAACACAGTTTTTCAATTTATTTCATTGGTTTTTATTAGTGCAATTTAAATATATATATATATATATATATATATATATATATATATATATATATATATATATATATATATATATTACATGGCCACGGTAGTGGTCATGTAGTTATGGTTAAGTTGCTGTTTCCATAGGAAGAGCACTTTTTGGGTGGCTTATAACTTCGCTCTACCGGGACGGACGGATCCTCACCAAACTTTGCAAAGTTTGGTGAGGATTCGTCCAGGGGGGCAAAGTTATAGGGGGGGGTCCCAAAACTTTTTTTCCCCATAGACTGAATGTGAAAAAACTTTGCGCACAGCCACAGGCCAAACCGCTCGACGGATTTACACCAAATTTGCGGCAGGAGCGGGGGCTTGGTCCCGAAAGCGTGCTTTTGCAAATTTGGTGTAAATCCGTCCAGTAGTTTTTTATAAAATGACCAAAACGTAAGGCACAAAAATTAGTGATATCTGTGTTTGCTTCGCGGACGGACTTCCCTGTTCGCTCCGCGGACAGCACCCCGATTGGCCCATGGCCTTGCGTCATGTCTGCGGACATGCGACTTGTTCGCTGATTGGACGGCGAGGGGCGTGGAGCGCGTCAGATTTTCTGTGGCGCCAGCCATCTTGTATTCACCGTCGACCCGGTACAGCGCAGTGAAACGTGGATAAAAAATTGTATTTAGTGCCGTGTGTTGGTGTGTAAGAGTGTTTGGGGAGGGTGGGGGAGTATGAGAAAGGTTCAATGTTTTTTTTTTATGTGCTAGACGTTTTTGTTGCGTTCGATTTGTCCGCGGAGAACACGGCTGTTCTGACATTTTGTAAATAAACTAAATGGCGGGGTGTTTAGAGGACGGAGTATGTGTCATTTTTGTTCGCAAGGAAGGTAAAAATGAGCTATGAACACTGTCAAGACCGGTGGGGGGGTCTGTACTTCTGCTCTCTATATGGTAGAGGAGAGGCACAGAGGACCCCAGCCAAGATTCTCAATTATGGTAGCTATGGACGAGCAATCAAGGCCTAGCTTCTCAGGAGGTGATGCAGGCTGGTTCTTAAGTACAGTGTATCCCCAAGCCCCCACAAAGGAATGTCCACACACTGTATTACTGAAAACACAGTCTTTATATAATTAATATTCAAGGGTTATGTACACTTATCACAACAACGCACTTTGTGCTCAGGAAAACCAATAATGATAAATATCTACAATTCTAAAGTGGTACCACTAATATTAGACCTCATAAACGTGCATTCACAATACTGTAGAAATGGCACGCAGATCAATAAGAAGGAAACCAGCAATAGCGAGAGGAGAGATAACAGATGGTTGAAACAATAGGCAGAAGACTGGCCCTCGCTACTGGACACAGTTCTGTGTGGAGATCCCCCCACCTGGGCAACCTGTAAAATAAAGAGATATAACACAAGCCCAGTCCATATATTGTTCAATAGTCTTCTTCTCTCCTACAATGTTTTTACCCCCCCAATGTACCTGGTGGAGTCGAGTTCTTCGAAGAGGCGTCGACAGATCCTTCTTGAGCGACCCCCTTTAAAGCAGGAGTCACGGATCGTCGAGAGGCGTCGAGAAACGTCGAAGACCTCGGGGTTCGGCGACGGGGAATCGACGGCCCTTCTTGAATGCCTTCCCTTTCAAGCGGGAGGCACGGGGCGTCGAACGTCCGTCGACAAACGAGGTTGAACGATGTCGAAGAGGCGGCAGCTTCGTCCGAGCGGTGCTCGTCGGCGTCGGGGCGTCGGCGTCCTGCAAGGCGGAGGTGTGCGGGGCACCTCGATGACAATAGTTCTGGACCGCAAAGATTGTAGAGACGGAAGCCCAGCAAGGGCGTCAAGTCGCTCGAGTCTTTGGGGTCGTGAGGTGCAGGGAAACCCACCGGCGGATTCTCCTCGGCGCGTTGGTTGTCCTCGACTTTCTCCGGCAGGATAAAGCGGTCGACGGTGCGGACGAGGGAGTCCTTCGATTCGAATGTTCTTAGGCAAAGGAGCGGACGGCTCCGGTCGTCGGCGGCACGGCGTCAAGTGGTTCCCACGGCTGGGCAACACAACTTCGACGGGCCTCCAGCGGTTACACAAACCTGCGAACCCTGGTCGACGGCAATGGACTTCGACGGCGTCGATGTCCGGGTGCTTCACTTCGATCTCCTCGGCGGTCCCGTCTCGGGTCGGCAGCCTTTCGAGGGTCTGACTTCCATGGCGCTTCGGCGAAGATGTAGCGGTGCTCGATGGTCCCTCGGAGCACGGGAAGAGGGCGCCTTACCAGGTCCTCTCTCGGGTCAGTCCTCGACGAACACGGCAGCCTTTCGATCGTCGAAGCAAATGCAGCAGCAAGTCTTCTTCTTCCAGCTGGGCGTCGAGGATCAGCAGTTCCAGTTACTCGTAGAGTGGAGACTCAGCTCCAGGATGCTTCTGAACGTGCTTGAACGTTCCTGAACAATTTCCAGTGGTGAGAGGTCCCCAGATATACTATTCTGTCTCTCATCCACACTGCTGGCACACACACAGCAGCCAATCACACAGAAGGGCATTCATGCAGTCAGTCAGCCAATCAGGCACACAGTGCATTCAGGCCACACTCCTCCCTTTCAGACACTCACAACAAGGAATGTGGATTGGGACAAGTACCCAGCCATTCAACACTACACACTGCATTCAGGCCAGTTTCGGGCAGGGCTGTCTCAGTCTTTGTCTCACATGCCAGAAACCAGACAACCACAACAAGGAGTGTATATTGGTCACCCACTCCATTCACCCAGGTCCCACCCACAGGAGGTACCCACAACATACAGTGAATGGGAAGGCTCCAGTCAGTCTAGCTGGGCCTTCACAACAACACCATATATGGAACTTCCACCCAACAGCCAGTCAGGGGGAAGGGACAGAGGCAGGGCTTCCCAGGACTTTGGGAAAACAAGGTAAGAGGCAATAGAAAGCAAGAGGCCACAGGGGCCATCTTGTTTTCCATCAGGAATCAACTGATTCCAATGGCAGGGCCTGGGTATCCCAAAATGGAGGACACCCAGAGCACCTGTCAATTTCAGCATGGAGCTGCCACCAGCCCATACCCTGCTCTGTGGGCTACCCACAGGTGCCCAAAAACATACACTAGGGGCACAGGGTTGTACCCCTACCCATGGGTGCCATAAGGGTATCCCATGGGTCTGTTCACCAAACCAAAAGAGAGCTGCACTGCCAGGAGTCCCACATGGACTCCTGGGCAGAAAACACGACAGAACACACGATAAAAACAGTAAAGGACAAGGATTCAGAGGCCCTGTCCCTCTGATGCATTTCCAGCATCACAAACACTCGCGGTGTACTTAATTGTTCGTAAATACACAAACTGGGGGTGTCCTCAGGACGCTGTCCGTATTGTAATCTCTCTAGTTGAATGTGTTCTAAGTACACTCGCGGTGTCCCGAAATGGTTGCAATTACACAAAATGGGGGTGTTCTGAGAACGTTGTTTGTATTGTTCGTTGTCAGGGTGAAAGTGTTTTAAGACCACTCCTTTTGTCCGCTAATAGTACAATTTCCTATGGGCGTCAACCGACTTTTTGTTCACTAAAGAAACGATAAATCCGGCTGGTGTGCGCCGACATTATGTGATAATCCTATGACTGGCGCTAGTGACCTGGCTGACTTGCTTTTGCGACACTAAATCAGATCTCCCGCCCCTAAGCCTGATATTATCAAAGCATTCATCTTCCCCGCCTCCCTCCGTGACGTTACAGGGTGCGTCATCAAACGCGCACAGTCCTCTGCAGTCCTAAGTGACTTTACACAGAACCCGGAAGACAACACATATTATGTCACAACACATCGCGCCACAATTCAGAATATGAAACAGTGATTTAAAAGCAAACAGCAAGATTGTAAATTTTGTAAAGTACATTTATTTGACATCAAATGTTTAGAGAATATTCAGCAATTTGCATTTGTCTTTGTTGTCGATCCGCAAAAGTTCATGTTGAGGCACGCGATGTTCCTTTGCGGTACAGAGGGTGTTAGATCAGCTTACAACTCAGTGCACCACAATTCGGAATATGAAACTGTGGTTTAAAAGTAAACAGCAGGATTGTACATTTGGTAAAGTACATTTATTTCACATGAAATGTTTAGTGAATATTCAGCGATTTGCTATTGTCTCTGCTGTTGATCAGCAAAAGTTTATTTAGAGCCACGCGTTGTTCCTTTGCTGTTGGTTTATGATAAAAGCAGTAAATGGTTGCTCTGATAATCAGAAGGTTGCTCCAACAACGAGCCATTAGACCACCCTATTGGTTGGTATGTTGTTTGTAGCCGCTAGTACTGCGTAAGGGCATATTGGTCCTTGGCGATTGTCCCATAAAATGGTGAGGGTCATGAGTTGCATATTTGGACCTGCACCTGGCAGTTGAAGACCCCATCCGCTGGAGTCTGTAAATCGTGACATAGGCAAAATGGGGCCATGTACCTGTTTTAAAAAACATAAATTAGTCTCACCAGCCGATCTTCATTAAAAATCATCATTTTATTTATTAGGGCGTGAAACTATTTTCTATCAAAGATAGTGCAACGGAGCATATACTAATAATATGTACATTAGAAATTCTTGTGGATCTTCTTGTGAGTTCATAGTGAATCTGACTATTCCAGCACAGTCGTCCAATTGTTGTCTTACTCCATAAACACTGTATGGGTAGTCAGGATTGCTTGTTGCGTTTCTATGCAGCACTAACATTTGCAAACACAATTGGTCTGTGCTGTGCAGGTAAATATTGTTAACAATTGGTGGCAATTGACATAGAATATTAATTGCTACATTTGCATAGCAACTTACCCCACTTTCATTTGTAAATTTGAATGGGCCAACAAGTTCTGTACCTGAGTGCATTTTTCTGTTGCTTCTTTGCTGATGTGCCTGGTTTACATTCCCTAATAGGTACTTCTATGTTTGCGGCAATTGATGAAACTTTAGCTTCTTTTCTTTTTTTTGCGGAATTTCCTGTTGCATTTTGTTGCATTTCTGTTTCATTTACTTTTCTTTTACCACGTTTCACGTTATCTGGAACAGGGTATTGTTTCAGATGAGGGGTGTACAGTGAACGCAATCTATTGTATTCTAGAATGCAAGGAATATCAGCTTTGACTTTACTTGAATCAAAGTTTATTAGCATTAGACTGTCAAGTGTACGTAAGTGTGATAATGCTACGTAGCTCATGCCTTCCTTAAACACTGTCTTTCCTATATATGCATCATTGCTTTCTCTATGGTAAGACCTTGGGATTTATGAATGGTAACTGCATATGCAAGAGATAGAGAAAATATCTCTCTACGTACATACATGTCTTTGAAGAGAAGGAATTGAGCCATTGAGCGCCCTATCCTTTTTACTTCTGAAACTTTATCAAAGCGAATAATGACAAACTGAATGCTGCCATCACGTGGGTATGATTGAAAGCCAACAACTGTGCCCAGTGCTCCATTAACTAGCCCTTTTTCTACTTTAAGGTTACGTTTAAGCAATACTCTACAATTTAATGATAATTTCAATACTTTTTCCAACAAAGCTGTGTTGGAGATTGAATTTTCTAAACTATTTAGACTTGTTATGGCTTGCTCACACACGGGTACTGTCAAACCATGTACATCTAGTTTGTCTGTGGCACTAATTTCTATTATTGCTTGCATTTTCTTCTTTAACATTGTTTCATTGAATTTGAAACAGCTTGCAAGAGTTGGCATTAAGACCATACAATTGACATTTTTGTGTGCTCTTTGTTCAATAACATCAGTTGCACATGCATTATCACCATAAAGTGCATGTATATGCTGCTTTTTCAATACAGCTTGTGCTTCTTGCGATAATACACCAACTCTAATACTTTTCAAGATTTTGGCATAAGTGAGATCTGCAGATTGCCACATGTTCTCAGTGAATTCTCTGTATTGGAAATGTTGCCAAAGGTTAACATTACCTATGCTACCAACAGTTTTCCAGCAGAGTTTGTGGCCTGAGGTTTTAAAAATCGGTTCACCTTTTACTGGTGTCAATTGTAGAAGATCTCTGAAAACGATAATGTGTTTCCCTGCAAAGAGTTCTCCGTTATTACTTTTATGTACTTCTTGCAATCTGAGATGAATCAAAGCCAACATTAGATTGGTGACCATGCTCACTTCATCTATTAGTAGCATTTGCATTTGTTTCAATACTCTACGTAATTCCATTGCAGCTTCTGCAGAAAGTTTGTAGTAGTATAATTTATTTTGATGCTCTACTGAAAGCAGTAGTAATCGGTGTAAAGTCACACTGCCTATGTTGTAGGCAGCTAACCCTGTGGGGGCTGTTACAACAGCTGACAGTTTATTGTTTGTCAATTGTTGAAGGAACTTGCTGATAACTTTGATTACGAATGTTTTCCCTGATCCAGCTTCACCACTGACATACAGCAGTATAGGTTTGTAATTTTGGCAGGTACATTCTATATTTTCGTGTTGTACGCCATGCACAATTTGTTTTGTTACCTCTTCAAAAATGGTGCACTGATCGTTGTTAAGTTTTCCTTGTTGTACAGTTAAGTCCTATGTATCTTCTTGATACTGATAAATGGTGTTTTCTTATTCTGCCATAGCAACTTCAGCCTCATTTGCTATTAGTGGTTGTCCTAATGGTTCTTGACGTCCTCTTACAGAAGGTTGACTACTGTCGGAAGAGTCTTTATCTAGTTGGGCCTGAATTTCTTCTTCCTATTGCTGCTCATTGTGTAACATTGTTTTGTACTGCGTAAAGTTAACATCAGTGATAGTGCTTTCATTTGCTTTGAAAGCATCTTCATTGCACTCATAATTATCTAGTATGTCTTCCTCTTTTCTCCATGGTTTGAAAAGTTGTAACAGAGGCATGTAGTATAGTTCTTTCTATTGAAGAGTTTTTAATGACAATTTCACATGATTAATTAAGCTTTGTTTGTCAACTTTCACTAAACTCCCTTCACAATCGGTCACTCTATATCGATGTTTGCTTTCATCGGATTTTACATTGTTTTTGTATGCAAAGTTTTGAGCTATGTGGAATAGACACATGCTTTCCAGAGTGGTACTCATGTTCAGATAGTATGTGTCCAGTAAATTGTTTTTTAGAATGTCTTGGCTGTTGGGATCATTTCTGGCAATTGTTACTATGTCCTCATATGATTTTAGCACTTTTTTCTAGATTTTGCAGGACCAAGACTGAGCCATACTATGTTGTCTGATTTTCCATACAAAGCAGTGCCGGTTAAACGATCTGCTGCTTCATAGGCCCCACATTCTCTATGAGAGAGCATTTTTATGCCTAGGCTGTACAATTTCTGTGATAATGTTTTGTCTGATCCTAGGCCATCCCAGAGGTCTTGAAGCTCTGTTTTTTCTGCATTTGTTAAGTAGGCTGTAACATATTGTGCAACAGCTGTTGAATTGTCTGCAATGTACTGCACAACTATGTTTGCATTCCATAATATGGGAATGATTGCATTGTATTCATTGATATATTTCGATTCTTCCCTTCTTTTATGTAATGCGTGTTTTTAGGTGATTTACCTTTAACACTATGTCGAACTGAAGACATGAAGTTGTTTACTTCACCTGTTTCTGTAACTGGTCTAGGGAAACCAAAGCGGCATCTGGTGTAGTATTTATCTTTGTTTTTGTATTTACGTCGACAATATTTGCCACATTTGTGTCTTTGAAATTGTAAAATCTGCCCATGCAGCTCACTATGTATCTGTTGTGAAGGGATTCCACATGTATTGTAGTAGTTTTGTGTCCTATCGCTTTGCTTACATATATTGTGATACTCCCTAAAGGTAGAGATAGTGAATATTAGGGGTAAATCCTATTTGCCCTTTTTTGATTTACTGGGATTTCACATGTGACATATTTTTGGATAAACTGCAAAACAGTGCTATCACTGTCGTGCCCAAATTTCAGAGCACCTTTGATCCATAACAGCATGTGGTGCTCCTCTCGCTTGATATTCTTTTCTCCAAAAGAAGTGTTGCACTCCTCCAAGGGGAGAAACAGTGCTATTGCAAATAAAGTGTAGCATTGCAATGAAACGATTATGGAAATATCTTGAGGCATTAACTGGATCTAGAGAGCAAAGTTCTCTAGGTGTTAATATATCTATGTTGTTTTTGTTGCTGTTTGCTATGCATAGGACTCATGCAAATCTTCCCATGCATATTCTGCACAACTTAGCGTAACAAACAAAGTTGGTGGTCCAAGGTTTCTGATCATGCAACGCACGTCTCAGTGCCGTCTGAACCAGTATTCCTTTGTACCACGCATGTTTGCCAACACATTTGTTATACTTGATTTTAAAACCTCATCTTTTTCTTGTACTTTTTGTATTAACTGCATAGCTGACATATTTTGAAAGTGCGTTGCAGATTTAAGAATGTGTGCAACTCCATAACATAGTGTTGCTAATTCACTTTCATAGAGTAGGTGGAATATGTATTCCACATTTTGCCTAAATCTGGGATCTTTCGAATACATTCGTAATGTGCGGTATTATGATGTCCCAATCTGAGTGGGTCTATCAACGTATCTCCCACCTTTTGCCCGTTGGAAATAGCAGTGGAAAAGCATGTGGTTCTATACTTTTTTCTTAAATACTCCTTGATGACCCTTTGGTTTGTCGCATTTGGTAAGTTTCTAGTGCATCATCTATGCTTTTATTGGAATGCAATGGATGAATTGTGTAATGGTCCAAAAGAGTGGATACTGTATCTGGATCCAGACATTCGAATTGCCCAGTGTCTGATGGCTCTTGAATTATTTCAGTTGTTTGCCTTAAGCTTTCATCAATATTTATTTCCTTGTAGTATTCATTGTTATCTTTTAGATATTGAACTGCTTGTGTAACTTTGTGTAAGTCTACTAATTGCTGCCATTTTTTTTAATCCTTTGTTGGTACTCCATTTACCAAGACTATTAAAGAATGGTCTATTGAACGTTCCACTCCTAGAGTGTGCACATTTTCCGTTAGATCTAATGGCAAGTAATCTCCTTTTTTCCACAAATTCCTTTCACCAATTCAGAGGAAGGTAAATTTGCTGTTTTTGGATGAAGGCGTATAATTGCTTGAAATGGGTGAACTGTTTCAATTATTATACTCTCATACAAATTGAGCTGTTGCAGGATTTTTGATAATGGAAACAATTCCAAATTATTTGTAATTGCACGAGAAGGAGTGTGGTTGTTGTCTAATTTTGCAGTAGTGTAACTGCAACATATTAGGCGTTCAGTTATTTCATATTTTCTTTCAGCTAAAATATACAAAGCTAATTCAAACCATTTAGAGTCTTCATTGTTTTCTATTCTGTATACTATGTCCACATTTTTTGTGTTCCTTTTGTAAAACATTCTATGGCAACATACACACACATGGTTTGGTACTTCAGCCGATGACCTTTTAAATTTTAGTATTTCTTTTCCATATGTGTGTAATAGAAGGTTGCTATGTGCAGAACTGTCGCTACTATGCTATAAAACTGTTGCATTTTCTATGTGGCTTTCAATTCCAAAATACTTTTTCTGAATATGGTCCATTTCTTCTTGTAAATATTTGGGTGTACCATGCAGAAGAGTGGTATTTAAATTGCCCAATTCTAAAGCTGGACTTTTTGCACAATATATTTCGTACACTAAATTTCTTACTTTGGAATGATGTACTGCTATTCTTTTGATATCATGGAAGGTTTTTTTGCAAAAAGGGCCAGAAATGCAGGCTAATGAATGTCCTTTTAGTCCTGTGACTTTCCACACTACACGAATATCCATATTTTGCAGCACTTTCATTTTACTTTTGTCTTTACCTTTTACATATTGATTGAGGAACTGATGTAAAGATTTTAAAGCTTTGTTTGGAATGGCACACAATGTGCACGGCCATTTGTATACTGGACGGTGTGGTTCTGCTGAATCAAGAGGTAATTCGGAGTTTTCAGAAGACAGTTTTGTAAGCAGGTTTTCTTGTTCCATGAAGGTACTATTGATTTGCTCATGCCCTCGTCCACTGCTATGTATGGCAATTGTGTTTGTTTGATTTTGTTTGTATGCTTCTTCATTAAAGTATGGATCCATGCTTGTTGTGTGACACCATTCACCACCAAAAACATGCAAAGAATTATTTGTGCTCACATTCCGTTTATTGTCGAGTTTCATTTGTAGTTTGGTACTTAGTTTTGTTAATGCTTTCATCCTTTTCATCACTAATATGAACAACTTCCTTTTGAAAAGGATGGCACTGTCCACGAGTGCTTGTAGAATTAATTTTCTATGGTACGTTTTAAGGGGCGAGGATGATTTCGGTCCACTTCTTAGTAAATTCGGAAGGACTCTGTGACGAAACATTTTTGCTAAAATACTTTTTTTACTATGGGTTATTCTTACACTATCTGGATTATTAGAAACATTGTCAGCTGTACTGGCAGCCGTTTTTTTTACTACATTTCTGTGTTTTGTGACACTTTCTGATGGAGGAGGTACAGTTTCGGTAGTTGAGACTTCTTTTATTATGTTACCCAACTGCATTAGGTAGTTTGTACCAAGATTCTCCACTAACTCTACAACAGGTGGATGTTTACATTGGGCACCTTTATTTTTATTTGCTCTAATTCTGCATCCCTTTCTACGGAGCTGCTTTTTGGTAGGCATTCTTTGGTGTCTGTTAAGAAAAAATAGTATACTTTGGTCTGATTTACAATGTATGTGTGCTGTGTGCATTTGTGCATAAGTGTGATGGGGAAGCTCTTTGGCATAGTGTGTCAATGCACAGTGACCTCTAACTATCATTTGGTAAGGCTACTTTACTGTTTGCATACTAGTACAATGTGCTTTAGGTGAGAGCACAAAGTGCCCTGCTTGTAACGAGAACCATTATTAATAACCGAAATGCCAAACACTTTCTACCACAACTTACTTTCACAATCTAACCTTCTAAGGATTCCCTGTTATTTCAGTACCAAACACACAGGGATTTGTCAGCCATTCCACCTGATATTCTTTGTTCAATAAATGGATATTTGTAGGTAGAATGGTTTACAAATGAATGCTTGCTTTGGTGCCCAAAATAAACAAATAACCCACGCAGCCTCTTTAAGGAGTAGTTACAATATGAAGGTTGTACTGTACTTTCTTTTTTGTACAAGATGACCAGGTTTCTTCGGATATGTCATCTGCAGTGTAGATGCTGTGGGCTCTCTGGATAGTAGTCTTCACTGTGAATTAAAAAAACAATATCAATTACTTTGTGTGTTTGCAGCGGTCATGATACTGCAGACTTTACTTGTACTTCTTTTGTCAGAGGATTTAACTTTCATATTTCAACCCAGCCCACATGCACATTTCACTTCTCTCTATGCAGTCTTCCCATACTACTTTCAATATGTTACTTGAAAGTCCTTCAAAATAACTACATTTTTAAAGGGTTTGGAAATACATTGTTCTTTACATAATATAGTATGCATTGGAGAGAGGTTTGTAAGTGATAGGGCAAAGTACTAGATGGGCAAACATTTTGTACTTGTTAATGAAAAGCACAATGTCCAAAAATCGGGAGACCCTCCGAAGGACATGTGAGCACCACAATCGGGAGCGATTACTATTCTCATACGATCACATTGCAAGTAGAATTACTGTATGCAGTACAGAGTACAGAACTCTGACATTTTCACATACAAAAATTAGGTCTGCCCTAAATTCTACTTCTCAACTCACACGCTTTTGGCAGGTGTTACCCGCCTTGTAAAGGGCAGACTCACCCGCCAAGCCTCCTGCATGCCCATTCAATCCAATGGATGTCTCACCCGCCAAATACAAAATCGACTGATTTCACCTGCCTTTAAGACAAAAATGGTTGAGAGCTATGCCTAAATAGGCATGCTTGCAAAGTATGCACAGGTTATGCAGAGGACAGTAAGCGGTCATGCGATTTGTTAATGACAAATCGGCATTGTTGCACTTTAAAAGGGGGAGCGTTGTTGTGTGTTCCCTATGGAAATGTACTGCTGTTATTTTGTCTATTTTACATCATAAGGGTTCCACATGTACTCTGATTAAAATGTTCATACCTGTACTCTATACTGATGCATGTACACATGCATGGAGCTGTACGTAGAACTTGGCTATCATTGCACAGTCACTTGTGGAGTAGGTGCTTTGCAATGGTATGTGATTTTCATTAAGAATCATCGACAGTCATTTTGAAGTGTGCAATGTTGATGACGGAGTTAAAATTAGCAATGTTCTATGTGATTGGTGGATGATTGTGCGCCCGCTCAGTTGTGTCCAATGAGGGACTCACTTTGGTACCGCTGTAGGAAGGGTGGAAGGACTGGGTAAGAGTATGTGCCGCACGTAGGCAACGCTTGTCCGCTGGTAGGGGGTGTCACATAGAGGTTTCTACAGCAAATCCTGCATGGCAAGACGACTGTAAGCATCAGCCAGTCAGATGTTCACATTAGTCTTTTGTGTCGAAAGACAGTGCGCACACTGAAAATGGCAGAGGAGCAGAGGGTCAGGGTTTTGCCACTTGGAGACATTTTTGTGCAAGGCTTACAACACTATGCCGAGAGTAGGCATGTGGCACACCATTTCGATGTGCAAGGAGTGGAGGTGGTGTGGAGCACTGACACTGATGCCAATGCTGCGGCAATTCTGCAAGTTTGCAGAGACATGCGTCGAATGATCAGTCCTCATGTGGTAATTTTGCACTACGGTGTTTGCCAATTGGGATACCTGTCTTCACATACTTTGTTGGCAGATTTGGCACAGTTGGTTGAAGCACTGATGACCATCTTCCCAACATTGACATTTATTTTTTCTGCTTTACTCCCGAGAGTGCAATGGAACAACACTTCTGTTTTCTGTCCAGATCAAAGCATCGGGAGGTGCATCATCAATCGGGGCATGCGTGCATTCATGCTACGAGTTGGTATGTTTTTTGTAGCCAAGATAACATTGCTCCAAGCAATGCACATTACTTTGAAGGAGATGGTGTTGCGTTATCCTCTTTGGGAAATGCAATGTTTTTTGGAACATAAGACTTGCTTTAGAGAAGGTTCTGTAATGTTTGCAGGAGTAAAGCAAGGACAAATAATACAAAAACATTTATAAAATCCCACATATCTGTACGATATGTGGCCAAAAATAAAAAAAAAATGTCTCTTTTCAGAGCCTACCTTAAAGGGGAAAAATCGGAATAGTACTTTAATGTACCGTCGTCACGCTCTGATCCTGTACATGTCCGCGAACATGGTGGTAGTTGAAGGGGATTGAAGGGTGGAGCAACATGTAAATGAGAATAAGCGGAGCTAGGAATTGGTCCATAAAGTTCAGTAGGTGTGTTCTCTCTAACGTACTTTAGTAAGACCGTCTTCTCCCTCACAGGACACCACACAGCCATGGCTTTCCATGCTCGAAAACAGATTATCTGGATTGTGGGAGACTCATGGATACATTGGTTGAAGGTGCATGCAGAAAGCTGCAGGTTATCTACAAATCTCGGATTTCCACATGCGGAAGTGCACTGGCATGGCGTGCATGGCATGAGATGGCTGGACTTTTTGTGTTACTTTACAGACAGAGCGTCCTCCAGATATACTCATCATTCATTGTGGAGGAAACAGTTTAGGCCATGTATCTGGCATTTCTTTACAATTTGCCATGAAGGAAGGACTTGCGAAGCTCATGGACATGTTTCCAAATTGTCAAATTATTTTTTCCCGTATTGCCTAAAGACAAAAATGGTTGCGTTCTTTAGCATTTAGTCCACAAATGGAGAAAGCGAGACGCGATGTGAATAAGGCTGTGTGTGCCTTTTTAAGAAATGTTGGCATGTCCTCGCTCCACAATGAAAACATTTTGTTTCGTAGCACTTTCATTTTCCGCAGAGATGGAGCCCACCTCACATATGCTGTTAATCAGATGTTTCTTCACAATTTACAAAATGCATTGGGCCCTCTTTTGCAATCACACTAACCTTTCTGACAATCTGTTTTCCCCAATCCACTGTTTTTCACCCACAAAACACACCACCAAAAGGCTCTTTTCAGAGCCGCCACTTACTCCCGACGTACACTTTATTGCGTTTGCGCTGCTTGCACCCTCCATTTTTCCCTTCTTCGACTGTCTGCAAACTTTTGCTGAACTCCGCAGGGGTCTACGGCCTTCACTTCATAGTTCTATTGTTACACTGAGAAAGGCGGCTCTGAAAAGAGCCTTTTCTGTCATTTTTGTTGTTTTTACGTTCATTAATTAACAACACTCGACACACTAGGAGAAGAGGCGAAAGGAGGGTAAGGAAGGGACACCAGCCACTGGGATAAGAAAGGGCAACTCAACAGACAAATATTACGGGTGATCTTTATTTAGGTAAGGAGCAAATCTTCTGGTGCTCGGTGACTTCAGCCTCAAATGCACTTCGAAAACTCTCCCCCTGCAGAGTACTGCATCACAATACGTGCACACTACTGTCACCTTTGAAAGGTAAGGGTCCAGAGCATTGCGAATGGCTTGTGAAGCAGCTGGAGGGAGGCGCTCCCCCAAAGGAGTGTCTCTTGTGGTGGGAGGTGCAGATTCCGAGGATGCTGTGGAGGAACTCAAACGACTACACTCTTCACATGGCACCACCTTGCGAATGTCCGCAGTGTGGAACGAAGTGAGGTGTCGCTTCATGGTTGTTGTACCAAAACTTTATGCTCCAAATCTCCCCCAACTCAACACCACATCACACTGGTTACACTTCACCAGGTTCGCAATGCTTTTGGTACGTTCCCATAAACGGAAAACAACCGCCACACCCACGACTCCCGCAGAGTGATCCTAGTGCGTAGTTCCTCCACTTCATTCTTTTCCTCCTCTTCTTCCTCATTCTCTACATCCTCACCCATATATCTCTCTGCAGGCCCTTGGTGAGGTGGTGATGGTGGCGGGTTTGGGGGTGGTGCACAGGCTAATAACCCAACAGCAGCCATGGGAGCCATACCGATTAGTTTCCTTTTCATCACTACAGCAGTAAAGGCAATGCACCTCTATCTATTATAGCTAGAAGAACAATGAAGATGCGCTCGGGGGTGTGGCCTTTTGAAGGGATGCAGGGGTGTGCCTCGCTACCATATTCATCCCTTCAAAGAGGTACACACGTTTTACACAGCAACTCCTGAGGTGGCCTATTGTTTGGGATGTGTGAAATTACATTTTTACACTCCTCAATAGTTTGCTTTGTGTCTACAAGTTCATTTTTAGTGTTGCAGAAGCACACAAACCGCGGAAACTAATCCCCACGCGCAGTGTAGGTGCGGTCACAAGATAACGTCCTCAACACATCCGCCCCCTTAATGAAAGTCCCCTGGATAGCAAATGCAAAGAATCAAACATGCGCATGTGTACAAGTGTGATATGGACAGTGTTCGGGTTCTCAAACTACTTCAAAGTGCGACACAAGTGAGACGGAGAGTTAGGAACTGACACAATGTTGGCAATCCTTTCCTTTGTACGGTGCATGTACACGCATGCAATGTTCACTGTACGGACAGTTCCAGTGCCCTTAGAACAACGCCATTTTGTTTGCCTACGAACTTGCCGCCCACCGTGCCTGTTCTACGGACGGCATCATTTTGACTGCGCCCAATATGGACCGCTATAATGTCCTTCACACACTCCCTTTTTACTTATTTACTCCCATTCTGGAAATCTTGTGTGTTCTACGACCATGTATTATCTCGTTTCCAAGCGGTACGCCGAGGTAGTATAACCTTTGGACACCCCTTTTTGTTTATGTACGCACATTTTGAAAAGATGGTGCAGTCACACATCACATCTGTCTTACTTGGCATTAGACAGCACCCACATTCCATTGCTTGCGGATAGGTCGAACAGGCGCGCTGTTCGCGAACATTTTACATCTTTAAAAAAAAAAAATGTACACACAAACTCTTTCTCTACAACTACTGTACAAAACCATTTACTACACACATACACACACATCACTCTAAAGAAACAGCGGGACAAGCGGACACGGAAACAAATATGGGGGGTTTGGATTTAAAACAGGCTGGTTATGAGGGGAAGATTTGTGAGGTGAAGAAGGGATGGATACTTCATCAAATCGTCTTTTTTCCTCTTGCAGGTTTGGGGATGGGTCACTAGGGAATGGAGAAGCAGGGCAGATGCAGGTGGGGCAATGGTACCAAACTTTTCCTCTCACAACGTCCTCTACAAACTCCCGTAAACTTTGAAAATTGTCTTTCTGCTCTATCCTTTTTATCCTGTCTTCTATCTCGTTTGTTGCGCTTTCCTCTTTTTTTTCCTGGTCTGTTGAAAAAAAAAACACCATAAGTTAAATGCCTATAAAATACTGCTCACTATTCTCCATATGCAGACCATTCTGTATCAATGTTGTCGCTGTCTTCAGACATTTCCCCGTTCAGGAAATACTCCTCCAGCCACTCCAAAGTACTAGCCATTTCTGAGTCAAAACAACAGAAAGAAATTATTATTTCTGCACCACATACAAAAAAAAAACACACCCACATAAAAAAAATGGCCTGCACTTCTGATGAAATCTCTCTTCGGCCTACTGCGGCTGTCCACTGTCGTTCCAGGCTGCCCAGTTTCTGTGACGTGTTTACGCTGGAGGCATCCTTTCTTTTTTTTTTGGTACCATCCACTT
Organism: Ambystoma mexicanum; assembly: GCF_040938575.1. NCBI lineage: Eukaryota > Metazoa > Chordata > Amphibia > Caudata > Ambystomatidae > Ambystoma > Ambystoma mexicanum. The sequence continues at coordinate 62,911,033 of NC_090925.1, read as the reverse complement.
CATTTTATATGGTTATTAAATGTTTTTTTTCTTTTCACACCTTCAGGTTTCCATATTTACTTATTACGAATTACAATATCTTTATGCCCTTCTTTAACGTTTCACACTTTTTCTGTAAGACAATAGTAAATTTTCAGATACCCCCCACCTCTTTGGGTAATGGAGATCCTGTCCGCCCCCGTCCGCAGATAGGCGCTCAGTCCGTCCCTTTCTAAAATCAATAGGGAGGGGGTTCTGTGTGTTCTATGTTAAATGTATGTCAAGTACATAGATTATACTACATATCTCTCAAAATCACAGGATTACAGTGTACATTCTGCTCAACAACTTCATTGCCACAATGTCATGCTTAGGTTCCACCTTCCAAAAACGTGTACAATTCCCTACAAAAAAAAAACTTTGCTAAGGGGACGTTATGGTTGAGTTGCCATCCCAAAAACCAGTGAAATTCACCACAAAAAAACTTTGTTGAGGGGATATTATGGTTAAGTTGCCCTAACAAAAACCTGTTCACTTCACTAAAAAAAACTTTCCACCTCCCCTTTATGGTTCAAATTAAAACCGAAAAAAACCTGAAATTCGCCAGTATAGACAATAAAGTACTTTGGTGACTTTACCTTTCTGAAACCCATGTCTTCTGCATAGAAGGAGAGTGTCCATAATCCCAAAATAAGTAACCCTAAAACGCTGCTATTCAAGTGAATGTTGAGGGTGCAAAACGAAATTTCCCATTCGTTTACCTGTATCCCAATACAATGTTCCCAAAGCCCTGCATTTCATGCAAATAAGAAGCCCAAAACGATCTTCCTATTGAGGACCTTTCCTGACTTTGCCTTTCAAATAAAAATATTTTCCTACTGTATTCCCACTCCCTGCACCTTGCCTTCAGATCATAGGAGTCATATCTAATTGATGCCTGGATGGTTGGAGTTGCTGGGAGAAAGGAGTACTGTGCCAAGCTAAGCAATCACTGTGTGTTTTGTATGTTTCCTATTGGTTAATTTTCAAGAAATCGGACATAAATTGGGACTGCCAACTTCAAAGTCTTACCTGTGTCATTTCAAAACAAACTGGAAGTCCTTTAAACCTGTGTTAGTCGATTGGTGGAAGAAATTGGAATTTGTGATATTGTGTAATGCCACAGCATTGGTGGTTGATGTTTTAGTTGCTAGTCCTTGTACTTTTTGGGGTGGTGCAAGATGGGCTGGATGCCTCAATAAAGTTGATCTGTATGAGCGCTTTGGGTGCGCGCCACCTTGCTTGGGGGGGAAAGGAACTCCCTGAGTTGAGAGTGACCGCCTAATATATCATGACACATTTTAGTTCTCTTTGTGTTTTGTGTATGTTGTTCATGTCGGTTGTATGTATACCCTATCTATGTGTTATGGAGCCTCCTCATTCTAGAAGTGTAAACTACCTTGTGCCTTACTTGTGTCATGCACCATCTCCACTCTTATTTGTGGTTATGTGATTCTTAGTGTTTCACTGGCAGTTCACTGAACATTTCTGAATTTGTATTTTCATTCATAATTAGGAGCAGATGAGGGTGGGCCTGGTCTGGTGCAACTCTTGCCTTTCACAAACAGTATAAAAGATATACATCATGGTGTTACAAATGTCACATAAAAAACAATGTATAAATATACAAACTTATTTTAAGGTTGTCTATAATCTAATTCAGAAAATTACAAAGTGCTAGAACTAAGGAGATATTGTCCCCCACATAAGGCGATCCCAAAACAAGTCAGCCATAAGTTCTCTTCCCACATGTCCCTCAAAATATCAAGTTCTGCGCTCTGTGAAACTAGGGCAAAAAAGTGTGAGATGTTTCAGTGTCTCCACGGAAGAGGCATGCTTACAAAGTCGGCAGAATTAAGGACCCCATAGGGGAGCCGTTCCCTTTACTAGTATGGTCCAATGCAGACCGTAAATCAAAGCATCTTTCCCTAGGAGATAGAAACAGAGATATGTGTGTGCAACTCTCATCTCCATTACCACCAAAGCTGTTGGTAAAACAGACACATCGATGCCAAGTGACCATTTCCAAGACAGTGACAACTTGCTGGAGTTCATTTTTCAAATTGATGCCCTTGGGGGCGTGGCAATCAATAGCAGGGTCAATTCGAAATGTGCTCTTCCTGAACAAGAAGACCCAAAAACAAAATATGAACCAAACGTCAAAGAAAATCTCTTTGCAAAAAAAAAAGTGAGAGTACACAAAAATGCAAGTTGTATGGTAAATGGTTTATCGCATTCTGTTCTCATCGTAAACGAAACTGTTCCTACGATTGTGATCTTCACTCTAAGACAGAAAGACCAAAGGGCCATTGATATTGATATTGTTTTTTTATTTCTATCGCGCTCGTACACAAGTGTTTCAGAGCGCGACAAGGCAAGGGAGGGGAACAGGGGAGAACAAAACAACGATCTTACTAGGCCCAGTGACATTGAGAATGCACAAGTGTATGGGAGAGGGGGAGGGGAAAAGTGCATGAAAGGGGGAGAAGTAGAAATTGCAAAGCAGATGAGAAACAGATAAATAACAATAAATAAATAATAAAGGCAACACACGGTGATAGCGCAGCCAGCAATTGGCAAGTGCTAGGTTTAAGGCAGCAGACAGGGTAGGTTTGATAAGTGCAGGAAGAAAAGGGGGGGGCTGTATGGGTACATATACAGACCCTAAGGGGTGCCCCAGAGGCAGTGCGGGAGGGTGGCCAGGTGCACAGTGTCACGCGAGAACAGATCAGCAGGGGAGAGGGGGAGCGAAGGCAGAAGAAAAGAGGAAGGTCTTGAGGTGCTTCCGGAACCAGATATGGTTCTCCTCAAGTTTTAGAGTGGCAGGGAGGCTGTTCCAGAGGGAGGCCCCAGCCGAAGACAGAGATCTACTCCCAGCTCTTTCTTTGAAAAACGACTGACCCTGAGGGAGTTAGAGGTAGAGGAGCAAAGAGCTCGAGAGGGGACGTATTTGCGGAGGGAGAGCTGAAGGTATTTTGGACCCAGGCCCCAGAAAGCCTCAACTAAAGTGAACAATGTAATTAGAAAGAAACTAGGTGTATGGTCTCACAGTCTTAGAACATTGTGGGACATCTTCCAAGGATTCATCAAAATTAACTAAGCCCTTAACTACGTCTTCTTCAATGGTAGGTCCCTAGAAGAAAAACATAGATTAGTAACAGGTTGTTAAGACTTGCTTTGTGCCTGAAGGGTCAAAGCAGTAACATTCTTACTATACATGGCAGCACGCAAAACATGCGCAAAAGACCGTTCATCAATTTTAGATGGATTGTATCCTTCTTAACCTTATTTTCTACAACACACGAGACGATTCATATGCATTTTTATTTAAACGAAACAGATTGCACAATTGATTTTATTTAACAACAACAGGAAGATCTCTTACAGTGGATTATGCAAGGTGCTAGGTGTTAGAGGGGAAGACAGTGTGTGGCCAGGTATTATACATAATATAACACCCACTACCATATGGTATAATGATATTGAAAGTCATCTCTGAGTTCTGTGGCCTCATCATTCGGCCTCCTTCCTCTATTTAGGGTCAGAACTCATCATTAGTTACGCTATCCTTATAACGAATAGTAACATTAGGCCCTATATCGCTAATAAATACTACGGAATTGATATGTGAAGAGGTTTACTCTGACTTCTCCACTTTAGAGAAGCCACATTTTTCGACTTTTGAATGAGATCTCGTCTCTTTGTCTTATTACTACTGCTGACATTATGAAATAAGTATCTCCTGAACAAGCCATCCTTTCTGGGCCCAGATTGTCAAAGAATTATGTGTTTTGTGTTCATACCTGTGCCAGCAGTATCGCTAGTTTTTCAAAGATTAGCGTGTATTTTGTGTATTTTGTGTGTAAAATGACATTTTGTTGCACTTCCCATGGCAGCACTGTGTGGGCCCTTTTCAGCAAAAAGAAGGCAAACATGCTTATTTTTGAAGACTGTTTACTTAAGAAGGCTGCCACGTCATTAGCGTTCCCTCTTTGAACATTCTACATTCCGCACTGTAGCATGGCTGGTTTCCAGAAGACGGATCAAATTAACTTCGGTGAGGATCACAGCAAAGTAAAGAAGGATTACAGTAAAATGCTGACCACATTATTATTATACTTTTATTTCATAAACTTTATGCTCTGGGTGATTCTCGGGGCACACTGAAGTGCAGCACGCCGTGTTTCAAACAATGCAAACACAACCAGCAAGAAGACTTCCGTTTGTGTGGGGCATCTGACTATTTAGTAGCCGGCGAGGGACTATCAGATTGTTTCAAATGTTCTGATTGGGTCTAAACGGGTCCTTAACAGCCCCACAAAGCACTGGTCGCAGCCACGTCCATCAGTTTTACTTTGGCTAATGGCCACCATGGAAAGGGAGAAGGGACTACATTGATAATTTGACCAAATGATCATTGCATAGGAGAGTGTGAACGAACATTGTGGACTGAGTCATATTACCTGTTATTTCAATTAAAAAGTGTATAAGAAATACACTGGGGCAGAAATTGACAGATTGTATGAAAGGGAATGAGATGTATATGATAAATGGTAGAGTGATGGGCGATATATCAGGCAATTATTCTATGTTCTCGGGTAAACATTGGTCTACCATTGATTATTCATTTATGAAAGACATGGGGCCCGATTCATGGAATAAATCTGTGCCAAAAAACAGGGTGCATGAGCAGTGGCGTAACACAAAATGTGGGGCCCCCCTGCGAGACCTCCTGATGGGGCCCCCCAAGCTCCGCCCCAACATAGTTATACCCCGCCCACCAAATTAGACCATGCCTACCACCATATGCCCCACCCATACAAATTTGCTCCACTCTTACATTTAAGCTCCACTCATACTCAAAGCCGTTCATCCCACTCATACTCGACAAGCCTCTGCACTCAAGTACAACGTAGTTACTTTTATTTTGTAAACATTGCTACCAATTCAGGTATAATGTATTGTATCTAATGCATAATACGGTCAGAATATAATGCAATACTTATGTTATCCTATGAAACATACACACTGAGCAAACATAAATAAAGAAGTGATAAAGATAACAAGCCAAGTTGCTTAAATTGTCCCCATCCCGATTTCACCATTTAACCAAAGTGTGTGATAGTGGGCAAATCATTTAACCACACTGTGTTTTTTCTGCAACTCTGTGAGTGATTCACTTCACAGTTTATGTTAATATATCATGCTGTTATATAAAAAAAAGACTAGTGACTATAGAGTTGCTCCATGTATAATAATAGTGCAATTTAGGTATTTTGCACCACAAAGTTATTTGCTATGGCTTACTTATGGCAACTTATTCTACAGTCACTTCAATGGTGCCTCTGAGTATCAAAGATGGATGATGCTCCTTGCAATGTCCTTTTCTGGGAAGTCACTTTTGTCGGTGCAATCCATATGGAAATTTGGAGGTTTGCATTGGAGGTTTGCATGTATTTATCGCCACAGAGACTGCACGGCGGAGCTCTAATAGTTGAGTTTCCTGCATCTGTAATTGTTTTGGATTTGGATTCATCTTTCTGATAGGTATGTGTTAAAATGCCATATGCTACTAATGTTACCAAAAAAGTAGTTAGGGGAGGGGGGGTGGGGGGCGAATGAGACTGTATGGATCCTGCAGCGGACTGCATTTGGTGGGAAAGTAGCAGGATTTGTTTTGTGGCTCGCCACCCCACGCTTGCATTGCTCTATACCCCCCTGCCACTAAGCCAAGACAAATACAAAATGATGGCATGAAATGATATCTAGAAAGAGTTCCATAAGTTTTTAACCTGGGTCTGTGGCTCGGTGGACTAATGTATCCAATGCAACTTTAATAGAACATTGTTTGCCTGCTTTTTTTATCTCGAAAATGGGCATACAATATATTGTATATACAAAAAATATATAAGCTACATCAGGCTTCAAACAAGGTATTATTGCATGCAGCCCTCTTAATGATTTGCTATTTATAGAGCTTTCACCAAGGAGGTGTGCATAGAACATCCCAACCAAAGTTGGTACTCATTTATCGACCTCAGAAAGATGAAAGGTTGAGTTGATCTTGCCAGGACTCAAATCTGTGACTGCCGATCACACATAGATCTGCAGCAACGAGCGCTCTACCCATTGAGCTATCTTACCGGTTTAAGAATGTAATGGTGTTGAAACCTAGAGAACCCAATTAATAACAAGTTGATGATTTGTATGCCCACCTACCCTGACTCCCTGCACGCACCATCTATGGTGCTTTCTGTCTCCCCTATATTCTCTTATTGTTATTCTATCGACTATCCCATCCCTCTCACTAAGTCTGGTAGGAAGAAGCTCAAAAGGGACATCCTGGTCTCCAACCCAGGCCTCCCTATCACTGATAACTACACCAGTGCTTCTTCAAGGCAGACCCCACAACATCCTCTTTGTCGTTCTCTCTCCAGGCCAATGGACTCCACATATGGTCTCTGTTCTCTCTCCTCTCCCATAAATGGCGGCACCTGGTGAGAGGCCCTCCTGGCCCCCTTCCACTCCTCCAAGATCATCCTAAACGTCTACTTAAATGGCACCGTCTTGGTCCAGGGCCATCAGGCCAATATCCTCCTTTTCGATAGATGCTTCACGCGTCTTATCAACTTCCTTCCCTCTCCTGCTACTCCTACCCACCCCTCCCTGGCCCCTCTGTCGCCACCTTCCTCCGCCACCTCTCTGGCACCCGCTGCTGCTTCTCTGGCCCATGTGAGAAACATGAAGGTGTCTCACCCACTAGTCACTGGGGATCTGTCATCCAGGTGGCCAGGAAACGGCCATCGCTTTTGGATCCAGTTCCTGGGTGTGGACCAGTGTAGGAGGATCACCTGGGTGAGGGGTCATCGTGGAGTGGGTGTGGAGATGCGGTATCCCCTTCCCTGTAACACCTTTACACCATCCTACCAGGTAGGATACTTAGGAACACAACTCCCCCCCCTTCACAACATGGGCACTTTCTCACAGGCAGCTTGCTATGAGAGAAAACGGACCAACACCCGAGCCGTTTACAGGACATATCCCAATACAATGGTCAGGCAGGGTCAGGCAATTACTGACCATCACGCACAACTGACTTCCATTACTCTTCCCCACATGGTTAAAAGGCGGAGTATGAGATCACACTATGAGCAAGGCAAAGCACACGAGGAAACAGCAGTTCCAAGATGGCAGTTTAACACAAGGAGAAAGAAGGAGAAACAGAAGTGGATTACACAGAGGGAAGTGCCCTGGACCTTTTGGACAAGGAACTGTTACTTTCACAAAACCTTGAGAATAGGAAGCGTAAGACCAGGAAACCAAGCTGAAGAATCCTGTATCGTGTGTCGGAGGTAACCCGGCCCTCCTGCGTCGATAATCAAGGCAGGGAAAATCACCTGCTGCTGTGGTACTGTCCTTGGCTCCCACAACAAAGCAGCACCAGTGAAATCCACACAGCCGGTGAGTTGGGGAGGCTGGTACCAGACTGGTCTGTGTTGAAGCCAAGGTTGCAAGCAGCAACATTGTATGGTAAGCACTGAAGCAAATAGTATCTAAAACACATGTGATAACCAACGCGAGTAAAACTGAACAACGGATGAGTGATAGAACTTTGAAACAATGTCTAGCACCATGTGCATGCTCATTCGAAGGTCTCCAACGTATCCAACTGAACAGAAAAAAGGGGATTCCACAACAAGCTACCCTTTGACTGACATAGCACTATAAGTTGTAGACTTAACATGAACCCAGGCAAGATTTACACAACATCTTAATCAACATATGTTAAAGATGAAATGGTCAGGTATAGCAAAAATATATCAAGATTTAGTTAATACAAAACCAATTTTAAAAAAGAGGACCTCTTGGTCAAATAAACAAATCAAAACAAAAGAACAATAAAAGACAGTTTTTCACCACAAAAACATAGTCTGGTAATTCAGTAGTGGTATCCTTTAGCTATATTAATATGTCCAACTAAACATAAGAAACAGTGATGTTAGTAGTCTATAGGTGACTTATTTCAGAGAATTTATTTTACACGTCTTGAACAAGTTCCCAATTTGTTATGTCGACAGGATGTATCTGTTTCTAGCCTTCTTATTGGACACACGGTGGCCTTTAAGACTTTTTCAACAAAAATTTGGTCACACGTGTAAGGCTTTCTTCAGGACAAAAAAAAACCCAATTAGGGTGTAAGACGTTATGTCTAAAAACATTGTTTCAAGGTGTACCCACGTATCTGCAAGGGCCAATGACACTTCTTCTTTGGTTCACCATCTGTATGATCGGCTTGTTCATTGGAAAATCAATGCTTCTTTACTAATGCAGCGGTCAGGGTCACTGAGAATAGTGCAATCACTGGTTGCTGGCTCTACACTGCTGCACAGAGAAACAGCACTTCAACTATGCACCTTACATCTGGTGAGGTGGCAAAAGTGAAAGAGTGGCAAAGGATTGTGAATCGAGGTGGTCCTGCAATGGGGTCAAGCAAAATCCTGTGCACAATCGAAAATCTTCAATGTTGATAAAGTACTGAAAGTTGATGACAAAGTAGATAAAGTTGGTCGGAGCCCGAACGAGGGAGATCAATTGAAAACTTTGGGTTAAAGCTAGTTTGTGTTAAAGTGAATTAAAATTGGTCCAAGCCTGGCGGAGGGAGTTTGATTGAACATTGTTTTGAAACATATGTGAGCCCGGCTGAGGTTGAACCGTGAATCACCTGAGAAATTAGGTATGTGTGAAATCCTAAGAGGAAAGGAACTTATTGTTTGTTTGTCTCATCAGGCCCTCTGAATGAAGAGACTTTGAAAGGCAAAGAGACTTGGGCACAGAAGGCCCTGATGCTAATGTTTGAACAGCACCCTCAAGACCTTCCTTTTCGCTTCCGCTTTCTCTCTCCCTTGCAGATGTCCCTGTCTGCTGTGCATTGTGGTTAGCTGGCCACCCACTGAATCTACGGCTACACTACCATTAGCCCCTTGCACTGCCTCCAGGCCTTTCAACCACATAGGGACTGTACCTGCAACCCTACAGTCCCTTGACCCTCTTCAATTATGAGCCTCCTCCCTGGCAGCAATTATGCATTCCTTTGCACTCTCCCCTCCCTGTCCCCCCTGGCACTTCTCCCCCACTGTCCCCCTCACACATATGTGAGCTGAATGACACAAGGCCTAATAAGATCATTGCTTTGTCCTCCTTTTGTCTCCCCTTCCTTGTCTTGTCGTGCCTAGAAACACTTGTGTACAGGTACGTTATAAATGACATATCATATAGCACTTCATGCTGGATTCTGTCAGCTACTAATCATGGTAATAGCTGGGGATGGGTGTGGCAGGATTGAGGGGCAAAGGGCCAAAGGGCTGAGTCGCATTGACCAGGGGTATTAAACCCATGACACACAGCATTGTTGCAACGGAAAGCTATTGCACAGCCACTTGGGGGATACAGTTTGATGCAGATGCAGGACTACATTTGATACACGCAATGGTCAGTTGTTGCATAAAAGACATTTACTTGCCAACAAGGTAAGAACTGAAAGTGTGAACTATCCTCTTCTACCAGGAATTGCACTTTAATGCACATGTTTACATTGAGGTGTAGCAAAACATTGACAAATCTACCTTAGAGTTAGAGATTACATTATTTTGTTTTAAATCCTTGAAAGGCCGTAATAGGAAAACATTTGCATAATTGACTCCCAATATACTCATGCGATTTACTGGAGAATTAGCTATTATTCACAGGTGCTGCTATTAATGATCTACTTGATTCACTTTTTCTGCACTTGTTACATTGAACGTTTGAGACGGCCCAGTTTGGATTCTAACCTGTGCTCTGCTGGGTGCACAGAATTCAGCGATGTCTGTTAAACCGACTGAGCTACAATCATAACGTTTGAAGCAGAACCTGATCGAGTCCACTGGGCAGACTGTAAATGACCCACCCCGCCCCATTAGTTGTTGAAAAAAGAGTGTTTTTAATATTTCTTAAATGGAAAAGAAAACATGTCTTTAACTGTTGTAAGACATTGTTCAACGTTTTTACTCCCATCCTCCTACCCCATCATTTTGAGACAAGTCCTTAATCAAGATATGCCCTAGCATTGCTGCCCCATTTTACCCCATAAGCCTTTGTATCTAATGCCTACACAGATTGCAAAAACTACAGGGCACTATTCCGTTTTTCAAGAACAAACTAAAGGATACGTGATGTACGTTTTTGTGGGTGTAATGCAGCCTTGCAGTTAGTGCAATATTGAATGTATGCCATTGTTTTTTGATCACACAGCAAAACAGTTAGAAATTAATAGCAATTACCTCCTGCATTTGGTTTCTCGTGATCCTAGGAGGTCATTCAGGACAGAACCGTAGCAGCAGGACAGAATCTGAAGCACTGTCCTGTCAGGCAAGTAGCGGCAGTCTCGCGCGATCAGTCTTTGCCATCTACTCTAGCTCTGCGGGCTGCTTCATGCGACTTCCCATCCAGACCCAGGTCATCCAGGGGACAACACAGGACTGGGTCAGAAGGGTAGAGGACTTAAAAAAATGTATTTTACAATAAGCGCGGTGCTCAGTGGCCTTGAGTCGTGCAAACATTGTACCAAATGTTATTGCCATGCCCATGTCAGTTACCACAGTTAATGCCTTTCTCCCAGGCATGCAAATATCTTTATTTGACATCCAAAGAAAACCACAAATACCAGTCAGCCCTTCAAGCTCTGTGCGCCACAATCATCGATGTTGCTCAGGGCGGCCGCGAGCCCCACCCCCACCTCCCTCAGTACCTTTGCGTAGGGCTGGGCCCCCCCGCACCGCGGGGGCTGCGGGGGCCCCAGTTACGCCACTGCGCATGAGTGCAAAATGCGCAAGTGCCCGTTTACCGAGACATGGAACACACTGCGCGTGGCTTACCTGAGACCTGCGTTGAATCCGCACGTGTCCAACACATCACTGCGACTCCACGAACGCCTTGCACAAGATGCCCAGTGAAGGCGCACACCGACCAGCCCACACACGTAAAATGGGGGCAGAACACGTGAAATGGAGAACAACAAGCGTAAATGTGGACGTTACGGGGGAAATACCACAGTAAAATACTTGCAACGCCCACACGCGCGCTAACAACACGTATTCATGGAATTAAACACGGCTCATTGGCGTGCAGGAAAAGACACGCAAACCCAGAAACATGTACGTCATGCGAAAGATTAAGCGTCCCCGCGCACCAAAACCAATGCACAAAAGTGCACGGGAAAACTAAACACGCGTATACAGCTATGATGAATGTACCATTCCTCGCAGCAGTGACACCACAGGAGGAGGAGGAGGATAGCCAGGCCCTGCATATTTTTACCCAGGACATGCCTTTTTGGGATGCCTGATGAACAGGTCTATGGCAGGTATAGTTTTCCACCTCACATCATCCTGGCCACTGGGTCATTTCAGCGGACAACTACCATAGTTGGGGGTGTTCACAGCCCATGCAGTCACACTGCCTACTCCAGGTGTTGGCAATCATGACTGCATGCCCCTCAGTCCGCAGGCACATATACATGCCCAGAACACCCGCAGAAAGGCAAGATGTGGTCCAGGACCTTTATGGGGTGGCACACTTCCCCAAAGTGCTTGGTGCCATTCATTGCACCCATACAGCCCTACGTCCAGCTAGGGCCACAGAGCACATCTTTCTCAGTCGCAAGCACTGGCATTCCATCAACGTGCAGGTTGTATGTGATGCCAAGGCAATCCTTACCTCGGTATATGCCAACTATCCAGGGTCCAGCCATGGTAGTTTCATATTCAGAATGTCACCCCTACACCGGGACCTGGAAGCTGAGAGGCATGGCAACACATGGCTGATTGGTGAGTATAAATGCCTGTGCACATGCATGCATATTAGACACAGACAAAGAGACAAAGCCAACTAATGACAACCATTTTCACCTCACCAGGGGACAGTGCCTACCCTCTGAGCACCTACATGATGACGCCAATACGGAAACCCACCACACCACCCCTGGTAAGATACAACACAGCCCATATCGCAACTAGGGCCATAGTGGAGTGCACATTCAGAGTGCTAAAGTCACACATCCGCTCCCTTGACCATGCCGGTGGATAGCTAATATATGCGCCACCAGTAGTGTGCAGGATCATTGTGGCAGCATGTGTCCTGCACAATGTTGCAACACAGTGTGTCGTACCTGAGGACATGGTGGTGGCCCCACATCCCCAACCACATGCACGGCCGCTGTGCATGGGAGGGGAGAGGGCACGTGGCGAGGAAGCCTGTACCCAGCTTGTGGCTCAATTTTTCACCTAAAATCCCACCCCTGCTGAGTACACACAGGCCTGCCACATTCCAAGTGACAATTGATGATGACAAAGGGACAATCAACAGTCCCAACCTTACCACCCTCAGAATGTGTCCTTGGAAGTGCTACATTGTGTGCATCCCTAGCTACTTAAAGTAACCCAATCCAGTGTGAACAAAAGGCACACATTGAAGATGCAGTATTCCACTAACCCCATGGAAAACAGAACATCTAAATTCTGGTAGGTCACCAAAACCCTCCCAAACTTCATGTGACCCGGTTGCCACACCATGCCATGGCTCAATATCAAAAGTGACAAATAAATGGCCAACACAGAACACTACTGTCACAAAGTGCACTTTGACAAATGGAACTAGGTCAGAAATAACTCACTCTGACACATCAAAATGAAATTGTACACAGGAACATCCATCTTCCAGCATAACATATCACAAACACAGGACCCAACAGTGACAATGTCAGACAGTGACCAATCACAATAGCACAAGTGCCTCAAAGTGACAAAGCTACCACATATCCTGAGTGTGTCTCTGCTAGCTAAAGGGGGCAGGGTAACGCACACAGCAGGAAGGGCATCAATAATGGAGACGGTCAAGGTACTACATGAAGATGTAACATGAAAAAATGCACGTTTAGCAATGTCCAAACAAAAAGGCATGCTAAACATGCACTGGACAAACAATCACGAATCCCCACTAGGGGTGTATACACAGGATGGACCACAGAAATGATGGAAGCCCAATGCCTCTGTTTAAGTTACTTTCACACGCTGCCCTCCTTGCAAGCCCATGGAAGCGGGAAGCAGGAGTGGCATATGTGACTGGACCCTAAGACACAAACAAGAAGTATACCAACACGAGACAAGTCTGTATGGGTCCATCCGGAACACACAGTGGATGCCTTTGGATGCCACACAAAGCAACACACTGTCACATGAATGCACAATAGACAAAAAATAAAGTAAAACAAAAACAAAAATGTCCATGGTGGACAGGGGGGTGACACAGGAGTGAGGAGGTGCAGGGTGCACCTCAGCACCCACATGTGTGGATGTTGAGAATAAAAATAAAAAAATATATAATCCCTCCATAAGTTCATGGCCTGCATGGCTAGCATAGAGTGGGAGAGCTGTTGTTGCAGTCATCACCCTCTGGTGTAGCATTAGAAGGTGTGCGTGGTAAGGGAGGCTGCCAACGTATAGCCCTGGTCTGATCCTCAATGGCAGAGACCATGCGGGCCTGAAAGGTTTGATTCTGCATCATGATGGTCCGGAGGTCGCATGCAGCACCTCACGTGATGTACAGAGTTCCACCTGCAAGACCTCATGGGATGCACATATCTTCACTTGCAAGACCTCATGGGTTGCACGCAGTTCGACAGAGAAGTTGTGAATCACCTGCTCCATCTGCAGTTCTGCCCGTCTACTGCGGGCCAACTCAAGTGCAGCCAGAGTAGATCTGAGGGAGGTATTCTCTTTCCTCAGGGCAGCCCTGTGTTCTCAGCCTCAGCAGTTATTGCTGTGCTGAGAGCCCCCAGTTCAGCCCGTCGGTCCCTGTTGCTGGCCGACATGTCCAGCCTGTGCGAGCGGCATGTGGACTGCAATGCCTGCTGCTGGAGCTCCATCTGTCTTTCAGGGAGGAGCATGGATTTGGCCACCCCATCCATGCTCTGTGCCAACATCTCACATGAAGCCCCCTGTTGCTGTGCAATAGCATACATGGATTGCTCCCACAGGGTATTTCCGGGTGGCACACGGCCACAGCGTTGCCGGACCCCACACCTGCCAGACCCAAAGAAATCTGTCCCTTGCTGCGCTGGCGCTGCCTGTGGCTGCAGGACTCCATTCCTCCCTTGATCAGCTGCCCCATGAACAGGAGCCAATACTGTAACCTGCAACTGTAACCACCACAGACGGACATACCAACACAGACTGATCCCATGAGGGGTCTACCGCCCCTGAAGGTGTTTGGGACAGAACAGCATCCACAGTAGAATCACTAACCTGCAACAACAATGAGATTTCCATGTCTGATTCAGCACCAGAGGCATAGGTTTCCTCAGAGGTGTACTCAGAGACACCCCTGGCCAGGATGGTCTGCAGCACCAATGGATTATCATGGGCTACCACACCACATCCTCCCCTAGTGCCTGATTGGGGCTCAGAATACATTTCTTCCTCAACCATCTTCTCCTCCTCCACTTCCTCCACTGCATCCAGCGCCTCATCACCTGCACAAATGCCAAAAAAGACATGAATACATATGAATTGCATAGGCCACACACATAGGCATTTCAATGTCATCAGACAACACATGAACCTGCCATGTCACACATGACACAAACTCAGGCATGCACAAAGTGTCAATGAAATGGAAGGGGAGCCTGAAAGCAGACATGGATGCGTGTCAAAGGGCAACATAACACATGTACTGCATGGTGCATAGCACCTGCATCACTCACAAGGATTTGACTGGCATAGTCCTTCCACAAACATGACTGACACCAATACACAGATGGCACGTAGCATAGCCATGCCAGAACTGTCAACCAGCCTCAGATGGAAGTTGAATACTACTGTTCATGAGCCACGTACAATGCATGTCAGATGACATTTTTCTGGAATTCACTATGATAAAACACACATGCGTCACAGGGTGCAAAGACATTAGGGTGTGGTAATACAGTGAAGGCAGGCACATTAATTCAATATTGCTAGGTCACATTGACATCACACAAGTGAATAGGCATGTTGAAGGGGATAACAAGGTTTAGAATGTGTGGGTGCAGTGCAGTACATGGGTACAGCCTCAACTATGAATAAAAACATAGATCCAGTAATGTCAATGACGTGGCCTGGTGGCAGTGTAAGGGTAAGTGCTGTCATCATGTGTAAAGTGTTGGAAGTGGGTTATAGGGATACAGTAAACCCCACCCCCAAGGGCGGGGGATGGTTGGGAGGCAGTGCATGGGTTAAAATGCTTGCGTAGAGGGTTGTGTTGTAGCAGACAGTGTGGGCAGGCATTCTCTCACTCATCTGGGACTACAGCAGGGGAGAGGAGGACAGAAAGCACAACACATGAGGAAGCATCAGAAGTGCCTCCAGACCCGGAGAAGCCACACCTCCAGTTACTTAGAAGCAGGAAGGCTGTACCAGAGGGAGGCCCCAGCTCAACACAGATGAGAACCACAAACACAGTTCCAAGAGGAGCAACTGACCCTGAGGGAGCATCAAAGGGATGATCAAAGATCATGAGAAGGAAGTAAATACTGGAGATTGAATTGAAAGAATTGCAGGCCCAAGGCTCATAGGGACTTGCTGAGAATGCACAGGGTTCAGGAATGAACACTCATAGCCACTGTGAGCCTGTTCCATCATCACAGTCCTAGGCAGAGACCTTGCACCAAGCCTATAGGACTTTTCACACAGTCCAGGTCTGGCAGAGTTGGTGAGGGAAGATTGTAGAATCACAGAAATCTGGTATAGCCTGTGCAGTAGTCCATCATAGGAATTACCAGTCCTCTGGAGACAGTGAGCTGCTGGGGGATGGAGAGGAAAGGAAGAATGCCTCTGAGGAGGAGCAGCTTGCAGGGGGACCTCACAGAGACGTCAGTCATGTGACGATAGAAGGCAAGTGTTGAGTGGAAGGTCATCACAGGCTATCCACGGCCATAGGTTGGAGCAAGAATAGGGCCGAGAGAGGCTGGACAGAGAGTGTCATGGAAGGAGGGAGCAGGTGTGGTGATAAGGATTGCCTCTGTGTGCAGCACATGGTTTGCAAGCAGTCTGCATGACAACAAGCACGTCCAACATCACATGGGTCACACATGGCAGTCATGTTAATGTAGCCTCAACTGGCAGACAATCATAACACATCACTCAAGCAACATACACATGGCATGGACACACACGCATCATCACTCACTGGACATTGGCTCATACATTGCCAGGTCTTCCACACCTTGGACCTGCTCCACTGCAATGAAATCACTAGCAATCTCCTCATGTTCAGTGAGTTCATCATGCTCTGGTGGTGACCCACCACCAGTCACCATAGTAGAGGTGAACTTGGCAGCCAGCTTGTCTTTTGCTCTGCGTCAGAGGTCATTCCAACGCTTCGCAACATCACCAGTTGTGCGCCTCTCATGGCCCAAGGCACTAAAACGGTCCACGAGGCACTGCCAGTGGGCCAAACGCTGAGCAGGCGCATGTGTGCTCCCTGCCTGCACCAGCATGTCACAGCTGTGTTCCAACACGTAGTCCATGAGTGTGTCCAGTTCCTCATCACAGAAACTCCTCTTTCTCAACAAGTGGGACTGCTGTGCCTTGTCTGGGGTCTCAGCCTGTAGCGCTGGAGCACACTTCTGCCTCTTGCGAGGTGGTGCAGACCCTGAGTGGCTTGTACCGCTCTGGTCAGTAGGGGCTGGAGCAGAGGTGGACTGGCCTATGGAATAAGCCACTAATATAACTACAGAAGGTCAGCTTGCAGGTATCGCTAGGTGGGTGCTGTTGCCAGGACCCTGCGCCCCACGTGTCTTGTCCTTCGGGACATGGAAATCGGGCATTAAGTCACCCTTTGCCTGGGCCAGGACCACTACAGTCCGGGCTGGCTGACCCTGAGTCTGGGTGGTGGTAGCCACAGCTGCCCCTGAAGCTCCCACATGCTGGCTGCTCAGGACAGCAGATGGCACTGCTTGTCCCGGACCACGGATGCTGTGGATGTAAGCAGCAGCTGCATCTCCCTGCCCCGGTTGGGTGGGGGGCATAGCTCTCCCTGTATGCTGTATGGGCCTGGACCTCTTGCCCACGTGGACCACCTTGCCCCCGTGGACCACCATGGCCACCTTGGCCACCCTGGCCACGTCGCCCACCTTGGCCACCTCTGGCCGGTCGCCCAACTTTGCCTCCTTTCCCACTTGTTGCCCTCCCAGTCATGGCAGTGGTTGCAAAAATCAGCAAGGGCTGGAGCGAGGGTGTCAATGTGGTCCTTGAAGGTTTTAGAGGAACAGGGATGAACCTGTTTTGACGAGGCTTTCATAGATCGGACTTGTCTAGCGACCTTGTCATGGGAGAAAACAGGAAAGGACGAGAAGGATGGTGGGGGGGTGGCTTAAGGAGAGTCAGCAAGCACAGATGGAGATGGGAGAGGAGGGGTGGGGATGGGGGTGGAGATGGTTGACAGGATGTCCTGGGTTTTTTAAATGAATTGATAGGCAAGGGCATTGCAAAGAGCCTGGGAGGCAACATAAGGGGACTGCAGCAGGGTTGGCCAGCTCCTTGCAGATTTTAAAGAGTTTGGCCAAGTGGTGAGATGCCGCAGAGACACGAGATTGAATGTTGTTAGGGAGAATTCTCTGTTTAGGCTGAATTTCCTAACCTAGTGAGTCCCCCAGCAGCTTTGCTGGATTTCTGGAGTTTTTTTTTTCATACTGCCAAGAGTGAGACTCTTTTTCTCCCACTCTTGGACATGATTTGTGGTATTTCTTTGAATATTCATGTGTTCGATGGGCTATGGTGTCTTTTACTCCATAGGGTCTCATGTGTTTTGCTATGTCTGTTACACAGCACCCTCCGTGCCGTAACACTGGGGTGTCCTAGGTGACCCCCACCATAGACTCCATACCCTGGGACTGACTACTGTCTCCCAGGGCATGTAAAGTCACCATTGGCTTTACTAGACCTAAATTTACTAACAGAACCAGTACAAACCATATTATTGTGGACGTACTGGTAGGGGTAATTCAATTACCCCTGGGTCTGTTGTTCGAGGGGGCACTGTCCCGTCCCCCCTCGTCGAGTTTTGGCTGGTGGCAGTGGATACTACTTTTTATATTCAACCGCGAATATATTCCTATGGGATTTTCCCATTGGTCGAGGCTAATACTTTTTCTATGTAGCCTCGGTCATACCGCCGGTTTATTAAATTAATATTAATTCACCGGTTGGTATTTTCTGCCAGGACTCGGTTTTTAAAATGGCGTATGTGTTCGCCTCTGTAACTCCGAACCAAAGGTTGAGCCCTTTGTTCCACTTTTGGCGGGCTTCTGCACAGAAGCCCTCCAGAGTGGTGCCAGTCTGTCTGGGTACCACAAGGGGTGTGGGAGGGGGTTTAGGCACCCTGGACTGAGTTGCCTTGCCAACTCAAGTCGCACTCTGGTGTGATTGGCCAAAGTGGTGAGCCGCCCCGCTCACCACTTAGCATGTTTGATTGACAGCTAGGCTGAATGAATGGAGGTTTTCTGCATAATAGCAGGGCTTTTGGGACTGGAACTTCAGAAGTCGCCACAGGACCTAAGAATCCGATGAGGGTAAAGCTGAGCCGACCTGCAACGGTGAGACCTCCGGTGGAGCCCTGCTGAACCGACTCACCACTTCCCAACGACAGAGGAGATCTCCCTGCCTGGAGAGTCTTCTTCCCTTTGACTGGTGGGAACAACCAGTCCCTTGCTTTTTCTTCGCATCCAGGATGTCTAGTGGTCGAATTGCCCGTGCTGAGCACCCCGGAAACCGGATAGCCACTAACCACTGTACCGCGACCAAAAAGTGGTGCCTTGTGACTGAGCACGCCGCGGCTGGTCTCTTCCCTAGTGGTGCAACGATCTTCAACTTTCCTCTACGACAAGATCATCTCTTCTTCTGGCAAAGCCCTGACTTGCATCCACCACCAGGAACAACTGCCCCCGCCGGAGCTGTCTCTTCACTCTCAAGGTACAGTGTCCGCCTGGCTTCCCTTGTGACGGTTAGCGTGAGGTGTCTTAAATCCTTACCTTTCCATTGGGTCGCCTCCAGATCTTCTTAACTTTTGTTCTAAAACTGGTCCAACCTTTCTGTGACATTTTGCTACAAAGACTTGAAGTGCATTTCTACTGTGATATTTTTGGGACATACCGCCTTGCCTCTCTCCGAGTGGGCCTGGCCTCTGAACTTTGTAATCTACAGTAGACCCTTCCTTGCTTGCCTTGCATTTGCTTCGTAAAAGTGTTGGTACTGAGTTGGTTTCATACCCTGCTTTTTTCTCTCCCTTTCTAACGAATACTAGAGTGCCATCTAGGTTAAGCACTCACCTCTGTCTGCAAATAAGTGGTGTCTTTGAACCAAGACTTGTCGAAATATTGTTATGGGATTGATATATACTTATAGTAACTGTGATTGAAGTTGTTTGCCATGTTAGTGCCAGTGTGTTTTTCATAGATGTGTTTTTAAATAAATAATTATATATCTTTACACCCAAGCTCTGATCCGTGTCTGCTTGTTCTACTGTGTAAATTGCCCTATCTTGTATACTCCACATACTGCCTAACTCATCTTGAGAGAAGTCTGACTGCTCAGCCACAGCTACCAGGTATATCTGGGTGGTGCAGACTGCTACCAATTGGGTTTACTGCTAACTCCTGTAGTCTTAAACTTTTTGCAGTGGTCCCAGAGGGAACTGCACAGGTTTCTGCCTAACACTGGTGTACAGCGGTGGGATTTGTATCGAGTATACAGTTTAGAGTGCTTTTTAACACTTTAGGATAACTAACCACAAAGCTTAGCACTAAAAAGCAACTTTCAAAAAACATGTCTACTATGGAAGCTTACAGTCAAGAGTCCTTGTCAGGTAAAAATACTGAGAGTTTGAGAGCTCTCTGTAGACAAGAGACAATTTCTGAAAAAGGCAAGACAATAGAACTGATAGCAAGATTGCTGGAAAACCAAAGTCTGGGTACTGGTTCAGAGGAACCGACTTCTCCAGCAAATGTAGATGACATTAATGGTGTTGATCTAAATCAAAGTTCTGATGATAGTGATGAAGAGGCTGAAGAGGAAGGAGAGGCTAATGAAACTGTCTCCCCTACCCCTCTGTCTGCCTTACCAGCTGTACCTACTGGGCCTATAGCAGGTCCCACACTAAGCCCTCAAGTCCTTGAACTAGAACAAATGAAAATAGACTTGGAATTCAGAAGGATTACTGCTCAAACTGAACAGAAACACCAAGAAATGCAACAAATTCTTAGGCTCAGAGAAATGGAGCTAAAGCATGAGTTAGAAATGAAAAGGATGTCTGTTGAAACTGCTTCTGTCTCTGGCTCCTCTAGAAGTTCCAGTCCCAAAAGACCCAGGATGCCTAAGGAATTAATTGGTATGTATGAACCAAAGTTGGATGTGTTAGATTGGCTGCGTGTGTTTGAGTATAATCATGGGCTCCAGAACTTCACAGGTAATGAGCTACTTACCTGGTTGTTCTCTAGGCTCCCCCCTGTTGCAACTGATGCGGTAATGGAGTTGGGGGAGGAGGATAGGAGAGAGTATGAAAGTGTGAAACTAGCTCTGATAGCTAGATTTGGGAAGACCCCTTCCCAGTATCTTAAGAGGTTTAGATCCCTCAAAAAGCCTGATGATACCCCTTGGGCTACCTGGGTGAGTGAAGGGTTGAAAAACTTAGAGGGATGGATTAAGGGTTACAAGGTGAACACTTATGAGGGTATGAAGAATATTTTTATGTTGGAGTAAATTTATGATGCCTGTTCTCCTGAGCTCAGACAACACTTGGCTGATTCAAAGGAATTGGATTCCAGGAAGCTAGCTAATGCTGCTGACTTGTGGGTTGCCAACAGGATTCTGGGGCAACTCAGAAAAAGGATGAGGGAGAACAGCCTAAAAAAGACTCAAAAGAGAATTCTAATAACTCAAATTCCAAAGAGGGCCCCAAACAAAACCATAAGGGTAAGCCACAAGGAAAACCACAGCAGAATAGTGTACCTTCTGGTGCCAAACCAGAGGGAGGCTAGAACAAGCCACCATTCCAGAAAGCATTTGGTAAATGCTTTGTTTGTGGCTCTTCTGACCATGTGAAAGGAGATCCCAGATGCAAGGGTAAACCTTCAGGGGTCCAGCTTGTCCCCTTAGCCTTCGCTCCAGGGGAGGAAGTCCAAATGGCAAGTGGAAACTTTCTACTGCTGGCTGATGAACCCATTGGAGTCTCAGCCAGTGTTTCTTTAGTGTCTCTGGGTTTGTGGGAACAACAGAATTTAGATGTCTGTAATTCTATCCCAGATAATACTAAAGAGTGTTATAAGGACAGTGTCCAGGTGAATGGTCAGGAGACTCCTGCCATTATGGACACTGGGGCCAGCATAACTGTGGTGGATACATCTTTTTTTCAGGCTGAGGATGTTGCTAAGGCACCCAAACGCCTCACCAAGTTAGCTGGATGGTCTGTGCAGATGCTTCCCCAATGACCAGTTCTCATCCAGTGTAATGACATGACTGTGAAGATACCTGTCAGCATACAAAGTGAGGTACCAGGACGAGTTCTTTTGGGTAACGATTTAAAAACTCTCAGAGTTGTGTCTCATACCCCCAGACCTCCTAGTAAACGGTTACATGAGCTAACCAGACCTGCAAGGGAGAGAACCATGACAGGTACTCCCGAGGAGATGATGAAGAAGGATATCACTCCTGCTCCACTGGATTTGTCAGCTGCTGTCTCAAAGAAATCAGAAGCGAAAGGGAAACCTAAAACTTCTAAACAGAAACCAGCAGCCAGCACTTCAGTGCAGCAAACAAGGACTTCCCCTCGGTTGTCCAAAGTTACACCAGTAACTCCCCTCCAGCTGAGGCTGAGAGGGTGGTACAACCCTGTGTGGTAGAATTAGACTCTGAGGAAGAGCTAATGGAAGGCCAGGAACTCATTGGAGATCTGCATCCTGTTGACCATCATGAGCTGCAGTCTTTACTGGCAGAAGGTGGACCCAACAGGGCAGACTTCAGTAAGGGACAGAGAGAATGTCCAACTCTGGAAGGTCTTTGCCACCAGGCAGAAGCTCAGGCTGAAGGGCAAGAGCCTGGGAAATACAGGTTGCACTGGGAAGATGGCCTCTTCTACAGTGAACCGACAGAGTCTGAACCTGGAGACTACAAACGACTTGTAGTACCCCAAGAGAACAGACAACAGTTCTTGCAGTTAGCCCACGAGATTCCTTTGGCTGGTCACTTGAGTTTCAAGAAGACTAAGGAAAGGCTCTCTCTCTACTTTTATTGGCCAAAGATGGGGGCCGAAGTAGAAAAACAATGCAGGAGCTGCCACACCAGCCAGACCTCTGGTAAGGTTGGCTCCAAGAATGTGGCACCTTTAGTGCCTCTCCCCCATTGTGGGAGTCCCATTTGAGAGAGTAGGGATTGACATTGTTCGTCCCCTTGATCCTCCAACCTCCTCAGGCAACAGGTTTATACTCGTTGTAGTAGACCATGCTACTAGGTATCCTGAGGCCATTCCTATGAGGACTGTTACGGCTCTGGCTATGGCTAAGGCCATCATTGGTATTTTTACCTGGTTTGGGTTTCCTAAGGAAGTAATCTCTGACAGGGGGTCAAACCTTATGTCCCACTACATGAAAGCCATGTGGAAAACCTGTCGAGTTACTTACAAGTTCTCAACATCTTACCACCCACAAACAAATGGATTGGTTGAAAGGTTCAACCGAACCATGAAGAGCATGATAGGTGCTTTAGAGGACCCCCTTAAATGAAAGTGGGATCTTCTACTGCCATGCCTTCTCTTTGCTTATAGAGAAGTCCCTCAGGAGGGAGTAGGTTATTCTCCCTTTGAGCTTCTCTATGGCCATCCCGTCAGAGGTCCATTGGCCCTGATTAAAGAGGGGTTGGAGAGTGCTCCTTCCCCCAAGCTAGTCAGAGTGACTGACTACGTGATAGGTCTCCGGAGGAGAATGTCACACATGATGGCAGAAGCAAGTGATAACTTGAAAGCTGGACAAGCATTGGTCAAGCACTGGCATGATCAAAAGGCTAACATGGTTGAGTTCACTCAAGACCAGCTAGTTCTCGTTATGATCCCAACAAGGCAGAGGGCCTTGCAAGACAAATGGATGGGACCCTTCAGAGTTGTGGGTAAACTTGGAGAGGTCAACTATCTGGTGGACTTGGGCAATCCCAAAGAGGCTCCAACAGTCTTCCACACCAACAGACTCAAAGCGTATGTCTCAAGACCTGATGTAGGAGTGTTGCTTCTAGCATCATCAGAGGAAGAAGAAGAGAGTGAAGCGCTTCCTGATCTCCTCAGAGGTTTACCTTTAGACGAAAGGATTGAAGGAGTAAATCTCTCTTCAAATCTGACACCTGAGCAACAAGAAGAGTGCAAATCTATGTTGAATCAGTTTGCCTCTCTGTTCTCACTTTCACCAGGCTTGACCCCTTGGGGCCAGCATTACATACTCACTGGTGACTGTCTGCTAGTCAAAAGCAGAGGATACAGAATGTCAGAAAATGTAAGAACCCACATCAAAGGTGAGGTCAGCAAGATGCTTGATCTCGGGGTAATAGAGCCCTCTACTAGTCCATGGTCTAGCCCAGTTGTGTTAGTATCAAAGGCAGGATCTAAAGAACTTAGATTCTGTGTACACTATAGATCGCTTAATGCAGTCACCAAGACTGATGCCCACCCTTTGCCAAGAACAGATGAGTTGGTGGATAGACTTGGTTCAGCCAAGTTCCTCAGCACATTTGACTTGACGTTAGGCTATTGGCAAATAGCCCGGACAGATCATGCCAAGGAGAAAACTGCATTTTCTACCCCAGCTGGCCTATACCAGTTTAAGGTAATGCCTTTTGGATTGAAAAATGCACCTGCTACATTTCAACGGATGGTAAACCAGGTTCTGAATGGGATGGAGGACTTCTGCATGGCATACTTGGATGACATAGCAGTGTTCAGCAATTCCTGGGAAGAACATGTAGAGCACCTGAGATATGTTTTGCAGGCTCTTGGATGATCCAATCTGACCATAAAGGCGAGTAAATGCCAAATTGGACAGAGTAAGGTAGTCTATCTTGGACATGAGGTAGGAGGTGGAGAAATAAGTCCTTTGCTCAGTAAGATTGAAGCTGTGCAAAATTGGACAACACCTACTACTCAGACCCAGGTGAGAGCCTTCTTAGGTCTCACCGGGTATTACAGGAATTACATTGAGAAATATGGGACCATAGCTTCTCCTCTGAATGTTATCTCCTCTCAAAAATTCCCTAAGAAGGTTAGATCGAATGAGGAATGCAATCAGGCCTTTGAAAACCTGAAAAATGCTCTTTGCCAAGCCCCAGTACTCAGAACTCCTGATTACACCAAACTCTCATTGTGCAGACAGATGCTTCAAATGTAGGAATAGGTACAGTACTCAGTCAACTGGATGGGAAAGGTAGGGAGCACCCCGTGTGCTTCATCAGCCGCAAGCTGAAAGACCGTGAAACAAGGTGAGCAACAATCGAAAGAGAGTGCTTTGCTATCGTTTGGGCTTTGAAGAAGTTTAGGCCATACTTGTATGGATCTACTTTTGTCATTCGGACTGACCACCAACCCTTGAGATGGTTAATGCAAATGAAAGGGGAAAACCCAAAACTACTGAGATGGTCAATCTGCCTGCAAGGGTTTGATTTCACCATTGAGCACAGGTCAGGGTGTCACCACCAAAATGCTGATGGTCTCTCTAGGATGTATGTCATCGACTAGAGGTATGAGATTCATCCAGGAGTGAATTAAATCCTCCTGTCCCTTAGTCTGGGGGGGCGAGTGTTAGGGAGAATTCTCTGTTTAGGCTGAATTTCCTAACCTAGTGAGTCCCCCAGCAGCTTTGCTGGATTTCTGGAGTTTGTTTTTTTCATCCTGCCAAGAGTGAGACTCTTTTTCTCCCACTCTTGGACATGATTTGTGGTATTTCTTTGAATGTTCATATGTTCGATGGGCTATGGGGTCTTTTACTCCTTAGGGTCTCATGTGTTTTGCTATGTGTGTTACACAGCACCCTCCGTGCCGTAACACTGGGGTGTCCTAGGTGACCCCCACCATAGACTCCATACCCTGGGACTGACTACTGTCTCCCAGGGCATGTAAAGTCACCATTGGCTTTACTAGACCTAAATTTACTAACAGAACCAATACACACCATCTTATTGTGGACGTACTGGTAGGGGTAATTCGATTACCCATGGGTCTGTTGTTCGAGGGGGCACTGTCCCGTCCCCCCTCGTCGAGTTTTAGCTGGTGGCAGTGAATACTACTTTTTATATTCGACCGCAAATATATTCCTATGGGATTTTCCCATTTGTCGAGGCTAATACTTTTTCTATGTAGCCTCGGTCATACCTCCGGTTTATTAAATTAATATTAATTCACCGGTTGGTATTTTCTGCCAGGACTTGGTTTTTAAAATGGCGTATGTGTTCGCCTCTGTAACTCCGAACCAAAGGTTGAGCCCTTTGTTCCACTTTTGGCGGGCTTCTGCACAGAGGCCCTCAAGAGTGGTGCCATTCTGTCTGGGTACCACAGGGGGTGTGGGAGGGGGTTTAGGCACCCTGGACTGAGTTGCCTTGCCAACTCAAGTCGCACTCTGGTGTGATTGGCCCAAGTGGTGAGCCGCCCCGCTCACCACTTAGCATGTTTGATTGACAGCTAGGCTGAATGAATGGGGGTTTTCTGCATAAAATCAGGGCTTTTGGGACTGGAGATTCAGAAGTTGCCACAGGACCTAAGAATCTGACAAGGGTAAAGCTGAGCCGACCTGCAACGACGACACCTCCGGTGGAGCCCTGCTGAACCGACTCACCACTTCCCAACGACAGAGGAGATCTCCCTGCCGGAGAGTCTTCTTCCCTTTGACTGGTGGGAACAACCAGTACCTTGCTTTTTCTTTGCATCCAGTACGTCTAGTGGTCGAATTGCCCGTGCTGAGCACCCCGGCAACTGGATAGCCACTAACCACTGTACCGGGACCAAAAGGTGGTGCCTTGTGACTGAGGACTCTGTGGCTGGTCTCTTCCCTGGTGGTGCAACGATCTTCAACTTTCCTCTACGACAAGATCATCTCTTCGTCTTGCAAAGCCCTGACTTGCATCCACCACCAGGAACAACTGCCCCCGCCGGAGCTGTCTCTTCACTCTCAAGGTACTGTGTCCGCCTGGCTTCCCTTGTGACGGTTAGCGTGAGGTGTCTTAAATCCTTACCTTTCCACTGGGTCGCCTCCAGACCTTCTTAACTTTTGTTCTAAAACTGGTCCAACCTTTCTGTGACATTTTGCTACAAAGACTTGAAGTGCATTTCTACTGTGATATTTTTGGGATATACCGCCTTGCCTCTCTCCGAGTGGGCCTGGCCTCTGAATTTTGTGATCTACAGTAGAGCCTGCCTTGCTTGCCTTGCATTTGCTTCGTAAAAGTGTTGGTACTGAGTTGTTTTCATACCCTGCCTTTTTCTCTCCCTTTCTAACGAATACTAGAGTGCCATCTAGGTTAAGCACTCACCTCTGTCTGTAAAATAAGTGGTGTCTTTGAACCTAGACTTGTCGAAATATTGTTATGGGATTGATATATACTTATAGTAACTGTGTTGAAGTTATTTGCCATATTAGTGCCAGTGTGTTTTTCACAGATGTGTTTTTAAATAAATAATTATATATCTTTACACCTAAGCTCTGATCTGTGTCTGCTTGTTCTACTGTGTAAATTGCCCTATCTTGTATACTCCACATACTGCCTGACCCATCTTGAGAGAAGTCTGACTGCTCAGCCACAGCTACCAGGTAAGTCTGGGTGGTGCAGACTGCTACCAATTGGGTTTACTGCTAACTCCTGTAGTCTTAAACTTTTTGCAGTGGTCCCAGAGGGAACTGCACAGGTTTCTGCCTGACAAATGTGGACTCTCTTCTGGGTGAGGACAGAAAGTCGGTATTGCCTTTGTAGCAGGCGACAGGCCAGTTTGTCAGAGGATGAACAGGAAGCCCTCCATTTCCTCTCAGCCGCCCTACACTTACGTTTAAGTGTAGCTAGGTCAGGGTAATACCAGGAATTGCACTTGGCTTTGGACTTCAAACGGATCCTCATGACAGGGGCAAGAACATCAAGAGTATCAGCAATTGAAGAGTAGAGCAGAGACAGGGATGTGTCAGGATGTGAGACAGCCAAAGTTGGAAGGGTGGGGGGAAGTGGCAGCAAAAGCCTCAACTGACACATGCTTCATGGTCCGGATGTCCGAGAAGGTAGGTGGCAGTGTTGGGGTAGGCTTGGCTTGGGGTGAAGAGAGGGAGAGATGAAAGGAGAGGAGGGAGTGATCGCTCCAGGAGAGAGGAGTGGTCAGAGGGATGAAGAGGGGGAGGTCAGAGGAGATCAAGACATTGAGTGTGTGCCCTGCAGAGTGAGTCGGGCCAGAGGGGAGGATGGTCAGGGAGAGGGAGTCGCAGAGGTCATTGAAGAGTGCAGAGGAGGAACAAGGAAAGTCTATGGGCCTCATTACGACCCAGGCGGTAAGTTACCGCCTGGGCCGTGACTTTACCACCATGGCGTAAACTACGTTTACGCCATGGTGGTTGGCGGAGTTACCGCCCCATTCTGACCTTGGCGGGGCAGTAAGTCCCCAATCCCCATTTACCCTTCCCCATTCCCATTTTTGCCCCAAAGGGCATAATGGGAGTGAGGAAGGCGTTAATTACGCCACCGTAAATTACGGTGGCGTGATTAACTCCATGGTCCCTTAGCGCCATGGATTTTAACACCTGCTAAAAGCGCTAAGGGACCTCGTACTCAAGCGGTAAGGGTCGGCGCTGTTTACGGCGCCGTAAACCCCTTACCGCCTGAGTTGTAATGAGGGCCAATATGTATATTGAGGTCACCGAGGAGCAGGAGTTGAGTGGTAGAGGCCAGGAGGGTGGAGGAGAGGTCTGCCCACTCAGAGAGAAATGAAGTGATTTGGACAGGAGGCGGTAGATGGTTGCCACAGTAAGAGAATATGTAGGCGAGAGAGAAAGCATACAGACAAGGCATTCAAAAGAGGAGTAGGTCTGAGTGGGAATGATAGAGGCAGGAATCCACTCAGGAAGGATGAGGGCTACCTCCCCTTCCCACCGCACCGGGAGGATCTGGGTGCAGAGAGGATCTTGTAGCCATCAGGGAGGAGAGTGTCAAAGCTCGTGACAGAGCTGGCCGTGAACCATGTCTCAGAAAGACCAAGGACATCAAGGTCTAGTTCTTCAAGGAGGTGGCAGATCTCAGATGAGTGTTTGACAGCAGAGCGGGAGTTGAGAGTGGCAATATGAAGAAGGTTGCCAGCCTTAGAGACCTTCCGGGGAGGGGTACAGATCAGACGTATGCCCTGTGGAGGAGAAAGAGCCCTAGGAGGGGCAGAGGAGGAGGAGTAGAGAGAGGGCAAGGTAGCCAAGGGGGGAGAGGAGGGGACAGCAGGAGATGAGAGGAAATTGATGAGGTGAGGGAAGCACCTATCAAAGAGGAGGAGATTGGCCTGAGGACCTTGGACCATGACAATGCCATTTAGGTAGACATTAATGATGACTTTAGAGGAGTCGAAGGAAGCCATGAGAACTTCCCAGCGAGTGCCACCAGTAATGGGAGAGGAGGAGATAGGGCAGAGCACATAGATCATATGAGGAGTCCAGAGATCTGGCTAAGGAGCGACAAAGAGGATGTCGGTGAGGGTCTGTCTGGAGGAAGCATTTGAGTTGGTGTTGGCGATAGGAAGACCAGGGTTAGAGGGCAAGATATCCTTTTTGAACTTATTCCTACCCGACTTAGTGAGAAGGGAAGGATAGTCAATGGAGAAGCAGTTGGAAAAGATAAGAGAAACAGAAAAAGCCATGGGGATGGAAGTGAGAAGAGGACGGAGAAACTTGGGGGGGCTGGGACAAAAGAGAGTAGTGAGGTCACTGGGCTGGCAAGTTACAGAGAAGCATCATTATACAAGCAAAACACTGTAACGCTCACCTGATTCCCGCAGAGGCGCCGGTCTTGACTGGGTGAATGCCGCATCTTCAAAGGTGATGTGTAACACACGGTTGGCTCTTTGGGCTGGACCTCTGTGCACTGTATGTCTGACTCGAAGAGTAAGATGTCTGCAGATAGAAAATACGGGATTAATGAACTGGGGTTATTGGGTGCCTCTCTCCTCTTCCCTTTCCCTTCTCCTGTAGAACCCCAAAGGTTAACGCCCTCACCTTAGGTAAGTGAACGCCGAGCTCTCCATCTGCCTCGGGGCCGGTGCCGTAACCAGTTTCTTCACTGGATAAGGGTGCAGGCCTCTTGACCTCAGAGGACTGCTGTCCGTCGTTAACTGCACGAACGGTAAGTTCTGGGCACTTCAAATGTCTTAAAAGTCTTTTGTAATGATATCTCTTGTTTTGCAGGGTTCCGGCGATGGCGGATGGCAGGCTGATGAGAGTTGAGGATCGAACCCGCGTGAGGAATAGAAGCGCCTGGAAGCACGTAAGTAAGCGCTTGTAGCCTGCTTCACGATGCGCACTAACTGTCCCTTTTATCTTGCAGGTACAAGTTCGGAGCTTTAGAGAAGCTGAAGGGTGCTGGAATACCCACTGGATTCGGCGTGGGAAGGAGTAAGGGCACGTGAGTAATAAAGTTGCCCAATGTCTTTAAACGCACCTTCTTTTGTCTTTTAGATGCGGGATGCAGCGCCGAAGGCCTCCGGAGCGTGCGAAGAGCTGGTAAGCTTTTGTCTTTCAGATGCCGGAATGCAGTGCGAAGACCTCCGGAGCATGCAAAGAGTAGGTAAGCCTTTGTCTTTCAGATGCCGGAATGCAGCGCTAGGCGTTGGTGACAGCCGATGGACCAGGTAAGAGATGCGCTGCCACTGAAGACCGTAGTGCTAACCTGTTCTTTCTTTGTCTTTACAGGTGCTGCTGAAGACTGGATTCCAGGATGGTAAGCCTTTGTTCCATTAGGCCCAGGATTAGAAGCAGAAGACACGATGAGCGTTCTGCTGCAGAGAATGCAGAATAACGCAAAGCAAGATTCATCCATCGGGTGTGGTTTAAATAGCCTCCTGCAGTGCTTAGGTGTCTCCTTCCACAGCCTCGCCTAGGTAAGAAAAGAGTTCCTGCTTTCCAGAAGAGTTCCAGTGTTCTGAACCTAGGGAGTGGCTCCTGCCCCACCCAACAGGAAAAGTAGTCCCAAACAGAAGAGGATCAGGGGCTCAACTGGCAGGTAAGTAAGCAGCATGGTCTGCTGCAGGTAAGTCCACCCAAGCATTATGAGCCCGGCGCTTCCAGCGCTGGGACTGGGCATCTTTATCAGCCTGGTGCCACTGACGCCAGGACAGGGTCCAAAAGGTCCCAATTGGGACTGGCTGGCACTCGGAACCGGGGTTATGGGTCTGCTTCCAAGGGAGTCGGGCAAGTCCTGATCTTTTGGAAGCAGAGATCATGACACACACAGAGAATTCTGCAATGGGCAGCAAGATTTGACTTTTTAGCACAAAGAAAACAAAGCAAAAACAGCAGGATTTGACTTTTAGAACAAAGCAAAAACAGCAAGATTTGACTTTTCAATCTTGGAATCAGATGTTAGCAAAGGGTTTTAGTAAGCACTGCGCATCAGGATGACATCATGGGCGTAAAAAGCAGAAAGAAAAGTGATAGTCAAAGGTGGTAGGATTGAGTCCATAAGGAGGGAACTAACCCATAGTTCTGGAGGAGGCAAAGTCAAGGCAGTCCAGAGTGAGGTAGCAGCATCATTGTCGTTAAGGTGCAGGGTTGACCCCAATTAGCGTTCCAGAAGCAGACAGGGAGCAGGCAGAGGCCTTAGAAGTGGGCCTTTGCTGATTGGGCCGGCTAAAGCCTGCCACTCCCTGATTGAATGGAAGAAAACACTCAGCAACCAATCGGAGTGCTGCACAGGCAGAGGTGGTTCAGCACAGCCTGCCTACGCAATAAAGAAAACCATGGTGGCCATCTTGGAAGGGCCAAATAACAGTCAAATAAGCAGGCAATAGTGGAAAAACTTGTGCTTTCAAAATAGCAAGGCAGCTCCAGGTATTAAAAAGCTCAAAAAATGGCAGCATGATGAAAATGCCAAATAAAACAGTCCTTTCAACAATTTTATGCAATTGTTTTTTCTTCTTTTTTTTCAAACTTCAATTTTTCAGGTTCAATAATTCCCTTGGAGGTGCAGTAATGCACAGAACGTGCACCTACCTAATGAAATGGTCAGCAGCCAGGCACAAACTCCACATGTGCAGGAAAACAACAGATGGCCAGGAGGGTGGAAACAGGACCTCAATCTCAGTGAAAAGCAGATGAAAGAACAAGTTCCAGGCAGTGGGCCTTGCTGAGAGGGCTGGCTAAAGTATGCCAGTCCTTGATTGGATGGAAAAAAAACACTTAGCAACCAATGGGAGTGCTGCACAGGGAGAGGTGGTTCAGCACAGCCTGCCTATTAGGTTGCCATTACTGGTGGGGGACATGAGTCGGGGCCTGTCTGCAGGTTGCCATCACTGGTGGGGGTGGGGGACATGAGTTGAGCCCTGTCTGCAGGTTGCCGTCACTGGTGGGGGGTCATGTGACAGGCCCTGCATGCTGGGCAATGTTCACGGGTGATGGTGGGGGTCCCATGTGGTGTGGGCTGCCTGCGGGGTATATTCATGGGTGATGGTGGGGGTCCCATGCGGTGTGGGCTGCCTGCGGGGTATGGTCACGGGTGATGGGGGGCCATGTGGTGTGGGCTGCCTGTGGGGTATGTTCACGGGTGATGGGGGGAGCCATGTGGTGTGGGCTGCCTGCAGGGTATCTTCATGGGTAATGGTGGGGGTCCCATGTGCTGTGGGCTGCCTGCGGGGTATTGTCACAGGTGATGGGGTGGCCATGTGGTATGGGCTGCCTGCGGGGTATGGTCACAGGAGATGGGGGCAATGTGGTGTGGGCTGCCTGTGGGGTATGGTCACAGGTGATGGTGGGGGTCCCATGTGGTGTGGGCTGCCTGCGGGGTATGGTCACGGGTGACGGTGGGGTCCCATGTGGTGTGGGCTGCCTGCAGGGTATGGTCACGGGTGATGGGCTGGCCATGTGGTGTGGGCTGCCTGTGGAGTATGGTCACGGGTGATGGGGGGAGCCATGTGGTGTGGGATGATTCGGCGGTTGAGTGACTGGCACCCCTGCAAGTTCCTCTTTATGCTGATTGAGTTTAGGCTACCGTGGACCGCAGTATTACAGAGGGTAGTCTGCCAAATGGTGAACACTTAACCCCTTAACTGCCTGGCTATTATGCAAGTCTATGCACTTAAGCCCACATCCCTGTGCTCAGAGAACATCATTGCATGTGCGCTTTATCTCTGCAGTATTTATCCCTCAGGCTCTCTCTGCTGAAGGCGGAGAATGTTCATCCCTTCCCAATAGATCACGCTTTGTTACCAACGACCCCTTATCATAACATCTTCATTCATTTGTATGCACATGAGGGGGCATGGAATGGGATTGCCATTCACACCCCCTCCCTGCCATAAAAGCGCGACATGTTAATGCCAGCACAAATGCTTTAATATCCTCCGAAACCCGCATGCTTTGTACACTAGTTAAAAGCAGGCAGGTTCCATAGGAATCTAGTGTATATGCTGCCCTGATCAGTCAATCGTCCAGGTAGGGGCAGACGTGAATCCCCCCCTCTCCTGAGACTCGTTGCCACCACCTCCATCAGATTGGTGAAAACCTGTGGGCCGGAGGTCAGCCCGAAAGGCAGAACTGTTTGTACTATAAAGAACCAACACAAATGCCTACGTCTGATTTCACCTCAATTTACACATTAGTTGTGCGCTATGTAATGCAACACATACCAATTGCACGGAGAGGGCCTGTTTGCACCCAAGTGCGGATGTGATACGTTCTCTCCATGCAATGTGTCCTTGTTTTTATTGAATAAAAGTAACTCCCATGTGCATGTTTCTGTTTCTCATTTCCTTTAAGTCAACCTAATGATGTTGGTGATCATTTCACACTGACCACCTGCTCGGTTCTTGGTGTCCTCAAGGAAGGCTACAGCAGTGGTACTGCTGGCACCACCAATTACACTGGAAACCACATTTCCTGGTAACAAGTAATATACCAAGTACGAATTCTGATGGACGCACATACCCCCACACAGTCCTCACTGTACTGCGCTACTGTTAAAAGATGCCAGCCCAAATGCCATCTACCCACACTCTGTACAGCGCTCTGCGGCACTCAAGCTAGGTCTGCGCTTTAAACTTTAAAATAAAATAAATATAAATTTGATGACTGAGGCCTAGGCCTCTGACAGAAATATGTCTGGTTGCCAGCTTTAATTTCAGTGGCAGGGCTGACACAAGTATTTTTCTGCCTGGGCTAAGAAACTGACCCCAAAGTGGATAATGAAACCATGAATTTCACTGTCTTGCAAAAGCTATTCATCATTACAATATTCTGCAAATGTTTTTCTTCAATGGAAATGTGAATTTTAGAACAACTCAGGTTTGTGCTACTGTCCCAAGGTACAAACGAAAAGGATAAGCAAGAGAGCGCCAGGAAATGTAAGCAAAGGTGTAAGAACTGGCTTAACTGGCTTAATGTCTCCCGGAGTCAGTGTAGTGTTCCAGTATTGCATGGACGGCGTTGTCTATTGCTGTATTGTAATGCCGGCACAGGAAACACATACTAAATGTTTCCGAGGTAGTCCACGAGTGAAGATTGAATAAAGTAGATGTGTTATGTCCAACTCTGTGTCCGCCTGAATTCTTTGGGAGGGGCATCTTGACAACCGCAAGTTTTCAAGAACCCCGGGGTTAGGAAACAGTACATTGGTGACAAAGCATATGTGAACAAACACACCCACCTGACCCCTTCCCCCACGCAACTTTGGGGGTCCGGTGCATATCAGGTACCGCCCATAATCAGAGTTACTCATGCCATGAGCGGTGGGCCACTGCTCCACGAGAGCAACGGCATACGGCAGCCCCACTCATATGAGAGTGGCACAACGTGTCACATGCACACACACACCTGCTCCAGGTGTACTGTGGAGCCTCGTGCAGTGCTGTGAGAGCAGGCGTGCACAAAAGAACAGTTCAAAGGTGAGAGCTAGCTTAAAAAGCCAATTTCCTTCAGCTGTTGATAGGCCATCACAAATGCTGCATTCAAATGGTCTTCCTGAGCACGTCATAGGCTGCCTAGGAAGCAAGCAAATACTCCAAAGGCAGGTGAGACCACATTCATACCATGTCGTCAGAGGAGCATACAATGTCCACGCCGCCACTTCCTCCGCATATTCGCCCATCATGGCCATCCACCAAGAGCCTCAGCTGGAGAACCTACAGCTGCTGGGGTGCTACCATTTGATATCACAGACACAAGCAGTTTAGGACCAAGATGGACTTGGTGGCTCATGGATTTCTATGTGCACATTGGCGCATTGGGGGTATAGGAGCCAAGACATCATTAATGTCTACCTAAATGGCCTGTCATGGTCCAAGGCCCTCAGGCCAATCTCCTCCTCTTTGATAGGCGCTTCCCTCGCCTCATCAATTTCCTCTCATCTCCCCACTTGGCTACCTTGCCCTCTCTCTCCTCCTCCTCCTCTGCCCCTCCTAGGGCTCTTTCTCCTCCGCAGGGCATACCTCTGATCTGTACCCCTCCCTGGAAGGTCTTTAAGGCTGGCAACTTTCTTCATATTGCCACTCTCAACTCTAGCTCTGCCGTCAAACACTCCTCTGACATCTGCCACCTCCTTGAAGAACTAGACCTTCATGTCCTTGGTCTTACTGAGACATGGTTCAGGGCCAGCTCTGTTACGAGCTTTGACACTCTCCTCCCTGATGGCTACAAGATCCTCTCAGCACCCAGATCCTCCCGGTCCGGTGGGGGGGTAGCCCTGATCTTTCCTGAGTGGATTCCTGCCTCTATCATTCCCGCTCAGACCTACTTCTCTTTTGAATGCCTTGTCTGTAGGCTTTCTCTCTCGCCTACCCATTCTCTTACTGTGGTTAGCATCTACCGGCCTCCTGGTCAAATCACCTCATTTCTCTCTGAGTGGGCAGACCTTTCCTCCTCCCTCCTGGCCTCTACCACTCAACTCCTCCTCCTCCTCAGTGACCTAAATATACATTTAGACTCTCCTTGCTACTCTGTACTCTTCTGTGACCTCTGCGACTCCCTCTCCCTGTCCATCCTCCCCTCTGGCCCGACTCACTCTGCAGGGCACATACTTGATGTCTTGATCACCTCTGACCTCCCCCTCTCCATCCCTCTCACCACTCCTCACTCCTGGAGCGATCACTCCCTCCTCTCATCTCATCTCTCCCTCTCTTCCCCCTAAGCCAAGCCTACCCCAACACTGCCACATACCTTCTCGGACACCCGGCCCATGAAGAGTGTGTCAGTTGAGGCTTTTGCCGCCACTTTCTCTCCCCCCCTCCACCTTTGGCTGTCTCTCATCCTGATACAGCCCTGTCTCTGCTCTACTCTTCAATTTCTGATACGCTTGATGTTCTTGCTCCTGTCATGAGGATCTGTTTGTCCAAAGCCAAGTGCAATTCCTGGTATGACTCTGACTTAGCTACACTTAAATGTAAGTGAAGGGCAGCTGAGAGGAAATGGAGGACTTCCTGTTCATCCTCTGACAAACTGGCCCGTCGCCTGCTACAAAGGCAATACCAACTCTCTGTCCTCACCAAGAAGAGAGTCCACATTCAAGCTTGTGTCTCTGCGGCATCTAACAACTCGGCCGAACTCTTTAAAATCTGCAAGGGGCTGGCCAACCCTGCTGCAGTGTCTACCCATCCTGTTGCCTCCCAGGATCTTTGCAATGCCCTTGCCTCTCACTTCATTTAAAAAACCCAGGACATCCTGTCCACCCTCTCCACCCACACTCCTCCTCTTCCCTCTCCATCTGTGCTTGCTGATCCTCCTTTAGCCACCCTCCCACCATCCTTCTCGTCCTTTCCTCTTTTCACCCCTGATGAGGTTGCTAGACAAGTCAGATCTATGAAAGCCTCTTCAAAATAGGTTCATCCCTGTTCTGCTAAAACCATCAAGGACCGCATTGACACCCTCGCTCTGGCCCTTGCTGATTTTTGAAACCACTCCTTTGCCTCTGGATCCTTCCCCTCCCCTCTGAAGCACTCCTTTGTGCATCCTCTTCTCAAGAAACCCACAGCTGATCCTTCTTGTCCAGCTAACTATCGCCCAATTTCCATTACTCCCTTTCTTGGCAAACTCCTGGAAAAGTTGGCCATCTCTCAGCTTAACCTTCATTCCAATTCTGTTGGCTGTCTCCATGACCACCAGTCTGGCTTCAGAGCTGCCAGAAGCACGGAAACTGCTCTCCTAAACATCTGTGAAGATCTGCTCACCAACCTTGACTCTAACATTCCCTCTGTCCTCATCCTCCTCGATCTCTCTTCTGCCTTTGACACGGTCAACCATACCATCCTGCTCAACCGTCTCCGTGAAAACCTGGGTATCACTGATCAGGCTCTGGCCTGGCTGACCTCTTTCCTCTCAGATCGACCCTCCCAGGTCCAACTTGGGTCCTTCCTTTCATCTATCTTCCTCTCTACCTGTGGTGTTCCCCAGGGGTCTAACCTCTCGCTCTGGCTTTTCAACCAATACCTGGCAACTCTCGCCCACTGCATTGCCATTTTCTGCTCAAATTTCCAGTGCTACGCTGATGATACAACTCATTTTCAGGCTGCCCTCTGCCACCTCCTCTCCCTCTCTCATCTCTGATTGCCTAATTGCCATTCAAGATTGGTGTGCTGCCAATGATCTTTGTCTGAATGCCAGCAAGACGGAGATCCTCCTCATCGGCACACCTTCACCATCCTTTCCCCTCACTCTCTGGCCGGCCTCCCTTGGCCCTCCTCCTACCCCCACCTGCGATGCCAAGAACCTCGGGGTCATCTTTGACTCCACCCTTTCCTTCTCTGCCCACATCTCTGAGGTCTCTAAAAAGTCAAATTTCTGACTGCACCTCCTCAGAGGTACTCAGCCTTTCCTCTACTTCCCCCAGAAGCTCATGGTATCTCAAGCTCTGGTTCTCTCTAGCTTGGACTATTGTAAAAGCCTCTTTCTAAATCTACCTGCCTCTACTCTCTGCCCTCTGCAACTAATCCAGAACAGGACTGTGAGACTTGTCCTTGGCCTCAAGCCCTGAGATCGTAGTTCTCCAGCTCTGAAATCTCTTCACTGGCTCCCAGTGTATGCAAGGATTAAATTGAAAACCCTCTGCATTGTCCACAAGGCTTTCTGGGGCCTGGGTCCAAAATATCTTCAGCTATCCCCCCACAAATACCTCCCCTTCGCTCCTCTACCTCCAACTCACTCAGGGTCAGTCGTTTTTCTAAGAAACAAGCTGGGGTAGATCTCTGTCTTCGGCTGGGGCCTCCCTCTGGAACAGCCTCCCTGCCACTCTAAAACTTGAGGAGAACCATCTCCGGTTCTGGAAGCACCTCAAGACCTTCCTCCTTTCTTCTGCCTTCGCTCCCCCTCTCCCCTGCTGATCTGTTCTCTCTTGGCACCGTGCACCTGGCCACCTTCTGTCTTTTGGGCCCAGGTACCTGCTCATCCTGTCACCCTCCCGCACTGCCTCCGGGCCACCCCTTGCACTGGGGTCTGTATCTGTACCCATACAGCCCCCCTTTATCTTCCTACACCTATCGGACCTACCCTGTCTGCTGCCTTAAACCTAGCACTTGCAAATTGCTGGCTGCATTACCACTGTTTGTTGCCTTTATTATTTATTTATTGTTATTTATCTGTTTCTCCTCTGCTTCACACTTTCCACCTCTCCCCCTTCCATGCACTTTTCCCCTCCCCCTCTCCCATGCCCTTGCGCGTTCTCAATGTCACTGGGCCTAGTAAGATCGCTGTTTTTTTCTCCCCCGTTCTCCTCCCTTGCCTTGTCGCGCTCTGAAACACTTGTGTAGGAGCGCGATAGAAATAAAATATCAATATCAAAAGACACCTAAGGGGCATATTAATGCACACATTGGGGCCCGCTGTGCATCACATGGTTTATGAGATGCCAGACCAAACCACAGCCACCTACATTGATGTGACTGACTCTCTCAACGCCTATTTCGCTATTCATAGAAATATTGACTATGAAAGGCATGTTTTTCACACCACTACTCAGGGTGAAAGTGAAACTGTTAGGCAGAAACCTGTGCAGTTCCCTCTGGGACCACTGAAAAAGATTTAAGACTACAGGTGTTTGGCAGTATACCCACTTGGTAGCAGTCTGTACCACACAGATTCACTTGGTAGCTGTGGCTGAGCACTCAGACTTTCCTCAAGAAGAGTTAGGCAGTATACAGAGTATTCATAATAGGTCACAAGAAGACAGTAGAACAAGCATACACTGACCAGAGCTTGGTGTAAAAGAGATATAATTATTTATTTAAAACCACATCTAATAAAACACACAGGCACTAAGTTTAAGCAGTTCAAAAACATGGTCACTAAATGATATACACTCCCTTAAAAGAATATTAGACAAGTCTTAAGTACAGCCCCACTTATTTTCAGACAGCGGTGAGCGCTTAACGCAGATGGCACTCTAATAATTCAGTTTAAAAGGGAGAGAAAGGCAGAGCATAAATTGAAACAGATCCCAACACTTCCAAAAGAACACAGCAAGAGAGGAAGGCGGGTCCAACCGTGAAGTTAGAGTTCAGAAAGCCGGATCCACTTTAAGAGGATCAGAACGAAATGTGTCCAAGGTCACACGGTTGAAAAGTACACAAAAGTCTCGAAAAGGTTCAGAAAGAGTTGGACCAAAAGAAAGGGACCTGTTAGATGGTCAAAGCGGCCAGCCCAGTCCAGAAGGTTAAGGGATTATAATTACCTTGTAGCAATTTTTAGAAAGGGAGGCCTGGCGGACACAGTACCTTAAAGTGGTGAGAATACTCCAGCGGGGGCAGTTGTTCCTGGCAACGGATGCAAGTCGGTGCTTCCTCCGGGGGAAGAGAGGATCTCGTCGGGGAGGAAACATACGTCTGTTGCACTGCCAGGGAAGAAACCGGCCGCAGAGTTCTCAGTTACAAAGGAGTGGTCCTTTTATTCGCGGTACAGTGGTAAGTGGCTATCCGGTTGCCTGGGTGCTTGGCACGGGCAGTTCGACCACAAGATGTCCTGGGATGCGAGGGAAAGAAGGTAAACTGGTTGTGCCCACCAGTCATGGGAAAAGACTCTCCAGCCGGGAGATCTTCTCTGTTGTCGGGAAGTGGTGAGTCGGTTCCGCAGGGCTCCACCGGTGGTGTCGTCTTAGCAGGTCGGCTCAGCTTCTCCCTCATTGGATTCTCAGGTCCTGTGGCGACTTCTGAAGTTCCAGTCCCAAAAGCCCTGCTTTTATGCAGCACACCCCCATTCACTCATCCTAGCTGTCAATCAAACATGCTAAGTGGTGAGCCGGCCGGCTCACCACTTGGGCCAATCACACAAGAGTGTGACTTGAGATACCAAGGTAACTCAGTCCAGGGTGCCTAAACCCCCTGTGTTTCCCAGACAGAGTGGCACCACTTTTGGAGGCTTCTGTGGAGAAGCCCGCCAAAAAGTGGAACAAAGGGTTCGACTTGGGTTGGAGTCACAGAAAAGAACACAAACGCCATTTTAGAATTGAGTCCTGGCAAAAAATACCAATCGTCGAATTAATATTAAATAAATAAACCAGCGGTATGTTCGAGGCTATGAGAATTAAATAATTAAAGTTGGTAGCCTCGAACAATGGGAAAATCCCATAGAGATATATTCGCAGTCGAATATAAAAAGTAGTATCCACTGCCACCAGCCAAAACTCGATCAGGGGGGATGGAGACGTGCCCCCTCGACTAACAGACCCCAGGGCAATCGAATTGCCCCGACCAGTTTGTCCACAATATGATGGTTTGTACTGGTTTCTGTTCATAATTTGGGACTAGTAAAGCCATTGGTGACTTTACATGCCCTGGGAGACAGTAGCCAGTCCCAGGGTATGGAGTCTATGGTGGGGTGTCACTATGACACCCCTGTGTCACTGCAAGGAGGTTGCTGTGTAACACACATAGTAAAAAAACATGAGACCCTATGGAGTAAAGGACCCATAGCCCATAAAACACATTAATAGTCAAAGGAACTCCATAAATCATGTCCAAGAGTGGGAGAAAAAGAGTCTCACTCTTGGCAGGAGAAAAAAACAAACTCCAGAAATCCAGCAAAGCTGCTGGGGGACTCACTAGGTTAGGAAATTCAGCCTAAACAGAGAATTCTCCCTAACAGAAACTTCGGATCTTTTCATCATGAGGTTGAG
This sequence comes from Ambystoma mexicanum, assembly GCF_040938575.1. NCBI lineage: Eukaryota > Metazoa > Chordata > Amphibia > Caudata > Ambystomatidae > Ambystoma > Ambystoma mexicanum. The sequence continues at coordinate 62,870,603 of NC_090925.1, read as the reverse complement.
AGAAAGGGTGAAATACTCTGACTTTGACAATTATTCCACTGAGGAAGCTTTCAGCTATCAAGTGATTACTGGCTGTGAATCTGCAGAAAGAAACTACTGCAGAAGAGGAGATAACTCAAGGGCATTGTAATGTTGGCAAGTACTGGCATGGCCATTGACAGGCAAGGTGAGTTCATGGGAAAGATCCACCATTTCTCATGCCATTCGTCCCCAATCTGCCAAATACAGTCCACTGACAAGGCACACAAGAAATTATGAAATGTAATAGGTGTGGCTGCGAATTTCCTCATGAAAGGATATGTCCTGCCATGGGCCACTGATGTGATGGATGCCGATACGAAAACCATTTTCTGTCCAAGCTTCAAAATATGGCTCACACAAATCAGAGAGAAGAAGCTCTCTGGGGCATAGATTGGGCAGAGGTTTAAGCACCAGAGGTCTTCACTGCATCTAAGCAGGAAATGTTCTCCAGAACATTATCGCACATCGCCCAGAAGCCCCAGAAGCTCCACTGGACGGCGCTATGAACGTCGTCATACACCCATGCCAAATGATCAAACACAAAGGTCAATGCGACACAAGATGCACTACATTCAGACGTCACCCAGATGTCAGACAGATTCAGACTCCTCATCCAGTGGTGAGAGAAAAAGATGGTACGTACATGCCACAGGTAACAAAATGGCAGTAAAATTCAGCTACTCCTACAGGTCAATGGCAGCACACAAGAATTCCCCATTGATATGGGGTTACCGTAAATGTCATAAGTGAGGAGACCTATGCCAGTTTAAAATGTCCTACCAAACTGAATGCAACAGTCCTCGACATATATGATTTTTGCTCAAGCACCCCACTTCCCTACAAAGGCATGTTCGAGTTGTCATGTTCCTACAAGGACAAAAGTTAGAAGCTACAGATATACGTGGTAAAAGGTGACATACCTGGCGGGAGCATACTAAGCTTCAAGTCTGCCATGAAAGGTGCCTGGCACACATAATGTATCAAATAATGCCTGTCTACACCTCAAGCCCAAAGGACATGGTAGTGCAATTATTCCTGCCATTATTTCAAGGGCTGGGAAAACTAAAAAAACAAGCAAATCAAGACGATAGTCCAGCATTACAGAGGCATTCAACGAAATATTCCGTCCAAGGTGGAGGACGAGCTGAAATCCCTACTTGCACAGGACATCATTGAGCATGTGAAAGGTCCGACTCTGTGAGTTTTGCCAATTATGCCTGTGCCCAAGAGAGAAAACAGCGATAAAATACGTCTCTGCGTAGATATGGGGATGCCGAATTAGTCAATAGAAAGGGAAAGATATCTCTCTCCCAGAATGTCTGACATGATGCACATATTGCATATAGCCAACGTATTCTCAAAGCTGGACCTTAACAAAGGTTATCATCAGCAACACACCAACAGTCAGTAAATCACCACTTTCACAACCCACACAGGACGATTTCGATAAAAGCATTTACGTTTCGGCGTGTCTTCAGCCGCAGAAATCTTTCAACATGAAATTCACCCGATCACCAAGCACAAACCTCAGTGTTTGAACTATAGTGATGACATTTTAATATTTGGGGCCACACAAGAGGTTCACAATGACATGCTATGAAGGGTCATAGATATATCAGCCAGTCAACTTTAAAGGTTTTCAGCCACATCTTTTCCAGCGATGAACTATAACTGGATCCAGGAAAGGGACACGCACTGGTTGACATTCCCACACCAGCCTCCATCTCTGCAGTGAGATCATTCCTGGCATTTCCAGCTATTGAATGAGATATATTAAGGACTTTGCATTCGTTAGCACATCGCTGAGGCTCCTTACAGGAAAGGATCAGGAGTTCCACTGGTCTCAGGAGTGTGAGGCTGCATTTCAAGAGATACAATCTCACATATCATCAGCCGCGTGCAAGGTATACTGTGGCCCGAACTGGAGACGTAGGTGACAGTCGACGCAAGTCCTGTGTGGTTAAGGGCCATTCTTGTACAATAGAAACGTGGTTCTAACTCACAGAAGTGTATTGTTTCTTATGTCATTAGAAGCCTTTCCAACCCTAAATGTGCCTAATCCCACCCAGAAAAGGAATTTTGGCTTTGGTGTGGCCTGCGAGCAGTATCATCTGTTCACAAGAATGACGGATCATCAATCCCTCACCACCATCAATGGCAAACCTAATGTGATGAGGTCCCCTCGTATGGCTCGATGGGGCCTACGCCTGCAAGAATATTGTTTTGACATCATCCATAAACCAGCATCAACCTTTTCTTTCTGCAGCCTCAGCTTTGTTATGTGGTGTCCCGCAGGGCTCTGCCCTGTCCCCCACTCTTTTCAACATTTACATTCAGCCTCTGATCACTCTCATCCGCGCCCAGAGCTTTAGATGCTACTTGTACACTGATGAGACACAGATCTTGGTTAGGCTGGATCTTTTGTATCCAGCCCATGGCACTCAGTTGCGAGATTGTTTAATGGCCGTGGGTTGCTGGATCGCCGAAAAGTGGATTAAACTAAATGGGGACATGACTGAAGTTTTGGTTGTGAGTTCTTCTTCTGCCTCTTCTTCTTGGTCCCCTGCCTTTTGGAGCTCTTCTTTCGGTCCCTTCCCCGCTGCTGCCTCAATGGTGAAGAACTTGGGTATTAAACTCTCCACCTCTCTGTCTATGGCCCCTCAGGTTGGCACGGTCAATAGGGTGATTTTCAATTTATTCCTACCCATCTCCGAGCTCCTGTGGTCTCTGTGTTAGTCCTCAGCAAGATTGACTACTGCAACTCTCTCTATCTGGCACATCCGGACTATTTGATGCAGTGCCTGCAGGTTCTCCAAAACTCGGCTGCTCGCCTTGCCACTGGCACCCCTTTTTAGGGGCATATTTCCCCAGTTTTGAGATCTCTTCCTTTGCTGCTGGTTGCCAAACGTGTTCATTTTAAATCGCTGTGTATGGTGCATAGGGCTTTCTATGGTATCGGACCTCTAGTTCCAGTAGCAAATATTTCAGCTGTATGTTCCTGTCTGTGCACTTCGATCTGGGGGCCGCTTTCTCTTGGCTGCCCCCATGGTCAATCGTGCCAGAACTGGAGTACGCACTTTTTTGTTCAGAGCTGCTATTCTTTGGAATGCGCTCCCTGCACCCTTGTGTATGGTCTCTGCGCATCTGCAATTTAGAAAGGCGCTAAAAATCTTATTATTTTAGTCCCCTCTCACTTCCTTTCATGATCCTTGGTTTCAGCTTTAGCGGCAGGTTGCCTTTTTGGTGTTGGTTGCACTACACCCTTGGGTGTGAAAACCTTAACATAACGTAACATAACAAGGAGAACTACTTAGCCGATTTCCTCTCCAGGTGTCCACACCCGGCAGAGGCGCAAACCTCAGATGTCGATCAATAATTCAATTACCTTGTCAACAGTGCACTTCTCGCTGCTCTGACGATACAGTAAAAAGTGCAAGAGACATGCAAGAATGCATTTATATCACTAGTAAAAGAGAAGGTACTCATGGGCAGATGGTGTGATAAGGTAGATTGTGAATCAGAGTTGTCTGAAGAGCAGCAGAAGATGATGCAGATGTTTGCTCTTGTGAAAGATAAGTGGTCCAATTCATTGCAAGGCATACTGCGAAAGGAGAAAAGAATTGTGATTCTGCTCTCCCTACAGGAACAGATAATTGACCTGGCACATGTGAGGCATAGGGACATCGTGTTCACGAAACGACAGATGAGAACCAAAGTATGGTTTCCAAAAATGGACGTCAAAATACAAGTGGCATTGGAAGACTGCATCATTTGTAAGTACATGGTGTCATGCACCTTTCCACAACCCCTGAAAATTATGCCATTGAATGCGTAGGATGAGGTGGCTGCTGATTTGTTTGGGCTCTTGGCAAATGGCAAACACGTCATAGTGGCAGTCGACGAGATGTCCCGATATTCAGAAGTGCACCTGATATCATCCACAAGTGCGCACACGTTTCCATCATTGTAAAATTTGACCCTGGTCCCCTTTACAGCAAACAGGACTTTGCCATGTTTGCAGAGCACCTTCAGCATAGAAAGATCACCCTGCCCTGGCTGCACGCCAATGGCACCGTTGAACCTTTCATGGCCGACATCAGTGCACTTTACAAGTATGCACTATCACCAATGGATCATTTATGCAAGCCATTTGTGCTCTCCTAAGGTACTATCGGAACACCCGGCATAGCACCACATGGATCTGTTCCTCTGAACTCATTTTTAATCAGAAGATCTGAAAATGTCAGACCAAAAGGATTTTGTGACACGACAGGCCAGAGAAATGGACGAAATAAACAAATTAAAATGTACAAATTATGCTGACGTGAGGAGGGAAGCTAAATTGCCTGACCTCCAAGTAGGTGACACCGTCCTTGGCACCAAAAGCAGTATCCAAAGGATCTTCCTCCATTCCATCACATTCAATCACCTGAAACCAATCTTTCTTTTGGAAGATTAGATAGACAATGACTAATATCGTCTTTCCAGAAGGCTCTAGTTCACCCAACAGCTGCTATGAATACATGGATGCTGATGTCGACACTACAGGCAGTAGTGACAGTGAAGTAGCTGAACCATCCAGAGACCAAAGTCCATCTAAGAGGATCATACGCTGACACATGAAATGAATGGAAGTGATGCAGTAATTCAAGTATGTATTGACTTATGAGGGGGTATATAGTGTCCCAGTGTTCCATGGACGCTGTCCTCTTTTACTGTCCGGTAATCGCGGCAGAGGAAATATGTTTCTGGGGTAGTCCATGAGTAAAGACCGAATAAATAAGACATGTTTGTTATCAGCTCTGTGTCCGACCTGAATTCTTTGGGCCTGGCATCCTGACAGTCCCAGGTTTCCAAAAACCCTTGCGTTAGTGTACAGTACCATCAGCAGCAGCAAAGCTGCTGAGTGATGCGTAAAAATGATATTAGAGAGTTTTGGTCACTTCTTAATTAGCTGGGTCAGAAAAATTATATGGACAAGCGTAACACAATCAGGGACCATCTGTAGGAAGAATAATTGTCCTAGCTATTGAAAAACTGGAATAGCTAGTTGCTGAGTTGAGCTTTAGTTCCTTCCATACTTGGGAATATTTATTCACCCTAGATGACATTAAGAGCACAATAATTAAGTTGAGCTATAACTACTTGCCCTTATGAATCATCTAACATCGTTCTGAAAAAGGACCCTGTTGGACCACGAGGGGGCCCCTTATATGAAGGACAGACACACCGAGATGTTGAACACGTCTTTTTTTATTCGTATTCTGGAAACAAGTCCCTCAAGGTTCCCTCCCCCTTATGTAATACGTCACGTGCCTTTCCCACGTGACACAATCCCAGTCTCTTAAAGAGACATGATCCGTGTAACACCACCCCCGACCAAATGTCCTTACAGCGTTCTCAACATTCTTCAACTAAGCGAGCTTGATTGATTGATTGATATTTTATTTCTATCGCGCTTGTACACATGTGTTTGTACGAGCTGGCTTCTTCACGGCTCGTTGGGGCGGCTGCTGGTGACTTCTTCTGGATCCTCTACTGGTCTCTCTGTTCTCTTCGTTCCCGGACGAGGTGAAAAGGTTGGAGGCGTCCATAGTGAATCTCGCGGATCCAGTGACATGGGTTCCGGATCTGGGGGTTCTAGTCTCTCATTTCCCTGTGTGGCTGTGAGTTTGAACTGCGAGCAGTTCCGGGTTATCTCTCGTTATTCATTTTCAGCCGTCACCATGGTTCCTTTTATTGCCGTGACTTGTAATGGCTGTGGGGCAAACCTTGAATCAGTCTTCTTGACCATTGCCTGTTGTTCCAATACTTCATCTCCTACTTGAATATCTTTTGGGCGTGCTCCTCTACTTTCATCTATCTGGATGCAGGCTTGTTCTTTCCATCCTGCATCCCTCTCTAGGATTTCTGGATCTATTTCTGGTTTTTTGGTAGGGTGTCATATGATTCGTGTGCGAACTTGGTATTTTACCATAAGTTTGGCCGGGGTCCTGTTCGTGGCTTCATGTGGTGTGTTTCGATAATCTCGAAGCATCCTGCATAGAGCCTGGTGAGGGTCAACATTTTCTAGTCTGGCTCTTTGTAATGTCTTTTTGATCGATGACATGAATCTCTCAGCCATCCCGTTGGCTTGTGGCCATCTGGGTGTTATTTTCTGGTGTTTGAAACCCAAGTGCTTGGCGAAGGTTGCAACGTCATGGCCGCAGAATGGCGGGCCGTTGTCTGACTTGATGACTTCAGGTATGCCCCATTCACTCAAGACTTTGTCGAAGACAGCTGCGATTTGGGTGAAGGCTGTAGATGACGATTTCTTTACGATTGGGAATTGTGAGTGTTCATCAATGAATAAGAGTAGGTATTCCCCTGATTCTAGGGGTCCATAAAAGTCCACTGCTACTCTTTCCCATGGGTGTTCTGGTATCTGAGTTGGCTTTAGGGGTATCGGGGCTTCAGCTCTGGCCGTGCATTGACATGCCATGCAATTTGGTACCCATCGGTCTACTAGAGCGTCAAGGAATGGGAAACATATGTGGCAGCGAAGTTGTCGTTTGGTGTGGTCCGCTCCTCGGTGTCCCTCGTGTGCTGTCTTTATTATGTCCGACCGCAGGGCTGCTGGGATTACTATTCTGCACCCTCTGAGAAGTATGGCTTTATCTTTGATGACTAGTTCCGTGTTAACTTTTGCCAGCCTTTCTAGTTCATCTCGATTTGCATCTGGATGTTCTGTCAGTGACCTCCTGTAGTTAGTCCTTCCACTTGTTGTGCTCAGTGAGGTTGATTGCCAGGGCTATGGGAAAATCAGCTGCTGACGCCAATGCAACGGTTTCTAGCGATATTGCTGGAGGCAGTTTGTTTGTGGTGACGTAGCTTATGTATTCTATGTCACCTTGTCTTGGTGTAGGTCTTCCTGTTGGGTGACTAGATAGGTAGTTGGCTGGGTTGTGTTCACCCTCCAGACGATATATGATTTGGTAGTCGTATTCTTGTAGGCGAATGCCCCATCGTTCAATTCTAGGGGGCATTTTCATTTGTGGGTTTCCAAACAGTGAACGTAGGGCTTGATGGTCCATAATTAGGATACATTTTAAAGTTGTGAAAATGTTCACACGCTCAGACTGCCGCTAGGCTCTCTTTTTCCGCTTGAGTGTATGCGGACTTGGGGGGCGCTAAAGCTCTGCTGGCGTAGGCCACTACATGTCTCGGGTGGGTGTCAACTCTGTTGGTTTGGGCGAGAATGACTCCCAGACCTACTGGGCTTGCGTCAACCACTATTTCAGTGTGCCAGTCTGGATCAAAATAGGCCAGTTTTCTGGCTTCCGCTAGGGATTGCTTGATGGTGTCGAACGCATCTTGGAATTCTGCTGTCCAGGTAAAAAGCCTGTCCTTCTGGAGGAGTTTTGTGAGTGATTCCTTGATTGTGGCATAATGCGGTATATATCTTGCGCAGTACCCTGCCATACCTAGGAATGATCGTACGTCTGCTATCTGCCTTGGTTCTTGTAGGTTGAAGATTGTTGCAACCTTGTTGTGGTCTGGAGTCATTCCGTCCGCAGAAAATATATGGCCAAAAGATTTCAATTTGGTTTTACTGAACCGGCATTTGTCAACATTTAAGGTGAGGCCAGCGTCCAGGATGGCCTTGCATGTGGCACGGAGGGCGACATCATCTTCTTCCTTCGACCTTCCATACACAAGAATGTCGTCACTGTAGTTCAGTGCCCCTCTAATCGGCTGAATGATCTGTCTGATGGCTTCATGAAAAATTTCTGCAGCTGATGATATGCCGAAATGTAGGCGCTTGTAACGGAATAATCCATCGTGCGTGGCGAAGGTGGTAATGCCTCTGGAGTCTGGATGGAGCACCAACTGGTGGTAGCCTTGATTCAGGTCTAATTTAGAGAAAAGGTGGACTTGTTTATTTGGACAAACTTGTCCTCGATTCTGGGACCTGGGTGTCGTTCTCGCTGAATTGCGTTGTTGGCAACGCGCATGTCCACACAGAGTCTGAGTCGTCCTCCGTCTTTTGGCACAATTACCAATGGGGAGACCCACGGGTCGGGCCTGTCACTGATTCGATTATTCCATCTTCCAGAAGTTGTCCGAGCTCAGCCGACACTGCAGCTTGGAGATGGAAACCAACTCTCCTTGGGTGTTGCGGGTCGGGTCGGACCGTGTGTAATGCTCACCTGGTTCCCACGGAGGCGCTGGTCTGGTCTGGGTTGCTGTGGCCTCTTCAAGCGTGATGCGCAGAATTCGGACCACTGATTGAACAGGACCCCCAAATCTTGCTTGTCTGGCCCGTAGGAATATCCTTCTGCAGATGAGAAAGGGGATTAACTGTCTGCTGAATAGTGTGCTAGCTTCCCCCTTTCCCCCCGTTGTTCTTCTCTGACTTCCTCCAAAACCCCCGGTTTAAGCTCACCTTATGGTTTGGAGGGATGAACTCTCCATCCTGCGTCTGGTGCAGGGGCGCGCGTTCGTCCAGTTACTTCACTGGTTTTCAGAAAGGCGCTGGCACATCCACTTGACTTTTCTGAGCGATACGCCGCAAGTATGAAGATGCAAAAGTTCAAGTGTGAGCCTCCTTTTATGTTGGTTTTTTCTGTCCTTTATTTCAGGTGCAGAACAAAGGCGATGCGTTGAGGGGTTAAATTGCCGGTGGTAAAGTCAGGTGAGTTAGTGATGAGGGCGACCCCTCTAAATGTCTTTATAATTCCCCAGTAATGTCTTTTGTCCTTTCCCCATAGGGGCCGGGCTGCGGTACCTGCCAAAGATGCGGCGCCGACCCGAGATGTGGAATGGTTCACCAAGAAAAGCTTGAAAGTAATATGGCTGACAATTCGGCTTTCCTCTTGTGTTCCCTTGCTCACCTTTTGTCTCTTCTTCTCTCCCCTAGGTGCAGAGATGTGGCGACCGGTGCTGAGAGCCGCGATGGAGCCGTGCAGCATCTCGGGAACAGGTGAGTGAAGCGCGGCGCTGCAGCGAGCAACGCGGTGCTTTCAAATGGAAGTCTTCCTTCAGGAATGCTGGCGTGAAGATTCCGGATGCAGGTAAGAAGGTTGAATACGTTGTTGGTTTTCACCTTTCTCTTCTCTTATTCCCTTAAAGGTGTTCCAGGTTCGAGGCGGGCGTGGCTGGAGTCCAGGTGCAGGAGCAGACACGGTGAGCGTTCAGCTGCTGGGATGCAGAACAACGTGAAGCACGTGTGGCTGTCCGGGCGTGGCTTAAATAGCTTTGGAAGAAGTTCCAGGTGAGTATTCTTCCACAGCCCCACCCAAGTAACAAAATAGTTCCTTCAGAAAAATAGTCCCTCCTAAGCCTCATTTGGCTTGGTTCTTCATGCAGCATGGTCTGCATCAGGTGAGTGTGCAGCATGGTCTGCTTCAGGTAAGAGCACCAAACACTTCCCCTTATGAGCCTGGCACCTATGGCGCCAGGACTGATGTCCAACATGAGCCTGGCACCAACGGCGCCATGACAGAGTCCAAAGAGCCCCTATAAAGGGCCGCTGGGCTTTTACCCGGGGGCGTGATGCCTGCTCCCGGGGGTGCTGGGCCTGGCCTGGTGCTCCGGGGGTAGGCATCATGACAGCACTCCCCCCAAAGGCCCCTCCCAAGGTCGTTTCCCCAGGAGGTTTCGGTTTGTTCGGGAAATTCCAATGGAACCTTTTTACTAGCCGAGGTGCATGTACGTGGTCGCTGGGTTCCCAAGATCTTTCCTGAGGACCGTACCCCTTCCAATCAATTAGATAGAAAAGTTTTGATTTTGAGATCTTAGAGTCCAAAATGTTCTTCACCTCGAATTCAGGCTCCCCATCTATCTGGATTGGTTCTGGTGGCTTTATTAATCTGGTTCCTGGTTGCACTGGTTTCAAAAGCGACACATGAAAAACGGGGTGAATCCGCATGTTAGCTGGTAGATCTAGCTTGACTGCCACTGGGTTAATTATAGCTTTGATCGAGTAAGGGCCTAAATACCTTGGATTAAAAGTCCGAGGTCCCTTGAGCTATAAGTGTTTGGTAGCCAACCATACTTGAGCCCCTATTTGGTATGGAGGTGCCTCCTTTCGATGCAGATCCGCATTCTTTTTGTATTTCCCTTTCGCATGTTGTAAGTGTGCAGTAGCATCCTTGAAGGCTTGAGTAATCGTAGAATGCAAATGGTCCGCTGCGGGCATTTTGAGGCTTAAAGGTGAGTCCAAGTCTGAAGTACGAGGGTGATGTCCATATAGGGTATGAAAGGGGCTCTGACCAGTTCCAGAGTGTATCGAGTTATTGTATGCATATTCAGCCACCCATAAAATATCCTTCCAATTACCCTCCGATTGGTGCAAGATATTGTTGAAGGGTCTGGTTCGTTCTCTCCGTCTGACCATCAGTCTGTGGGTGGTGGCTGGTTGAGAGTCTTACGTCGATTTGTGCCAGTTGACAAAACTTTTTCCAAAAATGAGAAATAAACTGGCTTCCCCGATCGGAGATTAGTATGGACGGGAATCCATGCAGACGGATGATATTTTCGAGGAATTCCTTGCCAAGAACAAAAGCTGAAGGTAATCCTTTCAACGGAATAAAATGGGTCATCTTGGAAAATAAATCCACCACAACCAGAATAGTGTTGTATCCATTACAAGAGGGCAGGTCCGTGATAAAATCTAGTGACAAGGTGTGCCAAGGTGCTGGTGGAATGTCTAAGGGTTGAAGGAGACCGGCGTGTTTTGTTTTTTGACCTTTGTTTTCGGCGCAAACTCCACAGGACATCACGAAAGATTTAATATCCTTTCGCAAGGACGGCCACCAGAATTGTCGTTTAATTTTTTCCTCTGTTTTGGCAATGCTAGGATGTCCTTCCATCAGAGTATCGTGATGACGGGAAATAACCAGTTCTTGCAATTCCTTTTCGGGCAAAAATAAACGTCCTTGGAAGTAAGGGAAGCCATCGTTGATTGAAAAGGCAGACCCCCTTTTGATCCAATCCTGCAAGGCTGAAGAGTCCAGGAATAGTTTTACCCGTGCTTGAATGTCTTCAAGGGTTTGTAAAGTGGTTATCCCCAAGATTCTTTGTCCGGGAATTATCGGCACAGGTTCAGAGTTTGTGTCCATTTCTCCAATTCCAATTCGAGATAGCGCGTCCGCTTTGCCATTCTTACAGCCGGGACGGTAGGTGATTACAAAATCGAACTCAGCAAAGAATAAAGCCCATCGGAGCTGTCGTGAAGACTGAGCCTTGGCAGTTTTTAAATATTGTAAATTTCGGTGATCAGTGATCACGTTGATGGTATGCCTGGCGCCAAGAAGATAATGCCGCCAAGCCTTAAAGGCGGACTTAATGGCTAATAATTCCTTATTGGTGATTGCATAATTTATCTCCGGCGGCGAGAACTTTCTGGACCAAAATGCTACGGGGTGCAGTTGGTTGGTTTCGGGGTCTCTCTGAGACAGGACAGCTCCCATGGCTAAGCTGGATGCGTCGGTTTCGACTATATATGGGAGATCAGGACGCGGGTGTTTCAAAATAGGTGCGGACGTAAATTTAGCTTTTAATTCCTGAAAGGCCTGTTCAGCTTCCTCGGTCCATTCAAAACGTTTATTCTTCCGCAAGAGTGCAGTGATGGGTTGCACCACCCATGAAAATTCCGGGATAAACCTGCGATAAAAATTGGCAAAACCAAGCATGCTTTGGAAACCTTTCACCAAACTAGGTGATGGCCATTTGAGGATGGCATCCACTTTCCATGAGTCCATTCGGACCCCTTTAGGTGTCAGGATGAATCCAAGAAACTCAACCTCGGCGGTATGGAAAACGCATTTTTCCAGCTTTGCAAACAGTTTGTGCTAGTGCAATTTCTCAATGACGGCCCTGACATGTTTCCTGTGATCAGATTCCGAAGAGGAGTACACCAGAATGTCATCGACATAGACGACAACACAGACATCGATGAGTTCCCGAAGGACATCGTTCATGAAGAATTGGAAGGCAGCAGGTGCGTTGCACAACCCGAAAGGCATCACCTGGTATTCGAATAGTCCATATTTTGTACGGAAGGCCGTTTTTCATTCGTCGCCTTCTTTTACTCGTACCAGATGATAAGCCCCCCGGAGACCTAACTTGGTGTATATGCAAGCGTCCTTCACCTGGTCAAGGAGTTTAGGGATCAAAGGCAGAGGGTAACGATTTTTAACAGTTATCTGGTTCAATGCGCGGTAATCGATACAAGTTCTAAGGTCGCCTTCTTTTTTTGGCACGAAGAACAAAGCCGAGGATGCCGGAGACTTTGACGGGCGAATGAAACCATTGGCTAGGTATTGATCTAAATATTGTCTCAAATGCAGATTCTCCGGCTCAGCAAGGGCATAAATCCTGCTACAAGGGGGTTGTGCACCGGGCACCAGATCGATTTGGCAATCGTACGATCTGTGAGGAGGTAACGTGTTGGCCTGTTCCTTTTGGAAGACGTCCTGAAAGTCTTGGTATTCCGGAGGTAGTTGCATGGAGACAGAGGTTGCTGATGCTAGACTGATCTTCAGATTTTCTGGGTAGCAGGTTCGTGCACACTCCGGAAAGGTTATTCTCTTTGCTCGCCAATCAATTCGAGGATTATGTGTCTCTAACCAAGGGATTCCGAGAATAACCTGAAACTGTGGAGCCTTGATTACATCAAACACAACTGCCTCCCGATGGCCGTCCGGACCTACAATTGTCATCTCAGCTGTGGAATGTGTTACCGGTCCCGAGGCAATTTCGGTTCCATCAACTGTGGTGATGACATCTTTGCTGGTTTTAGGACGCAGGGGAAGGTTAATCCTGGAGACCAATTCACAATCCACATAGTTTCCTATAGCCCCACTATCGATGTATGCCTTTATTGCATGCAACCGCTTAGGCTGTTCCGGATCTACAAGGACCATTGGCACAGTGAAATGCGAGGTCTGAGAGTTTGTTTTCAAGCTCGGCAAGCGGACCCCTACGCTTGTTGGGCGGGGTTGTTTCCTGATACAGAGGTTTCATGGATTTTATCAGCGGCTCCTACCACCTTCCTGGGCGGCCTTGCCTGGCAATCTCGTAGAAAGTGTCCAGAGGATCCACAATAAAGACATAAGTGCATCTGCCGTCTTCTTTCACGTTCCTTTTGCATTAAAGGTCCTTTAACTCCTCCGATTTGCATTGGCTCAGAGACTTCAGCCCCCTTGAGGTTAGCGTGGGTCTTGACTAACACCGGGTCTCAAACTTGGACCGATCTGCTTTTCTGTTTTGCAGTCTGTGATCCAATTGGACCACTAAGTCTATATATTGTGAGCATTCTTGGGGCGGATTTACAACTTGGGCCAGGACATCTTTAAGTTCTCCGCGTAGACCTCGATAAAATAAAGTGATTCTTTTATCCTCTGGCCACCCAGTTTCCACAATTAGTCTATTAAAGGTTGCAATGTAGGAAAGGAGGTCTTGATTGCCCTGTCGCAGAGATAGAAGTTCGTCATCTAAAGCCTGCCCCTGGGAGTGACGAGCAAATAACTTTTCCATGCTTGCTTGAAATCCTTGAAAATCACAAAGAATCGGGTCATCTTGAGTTACCAGTGGAACTGACCAATCGGCAGCAGTGCCGCTGAGATATGACAATACAAAGGCTACCTTGGTCTGGTCATTAGGGAAGGCCCCAGGTCTGCACAGGAAATGCAAACGACACTGATTCATGAATACGGCGAATCGTTTGGGGTCCCCAGCAAAGCGTTCGGGTGGGGCCAGCAGCATGTTTCCAGGTAGATTAATCTGCACCGGGTTACTGGAAAGCACAGGAGCGGGGTTCCCTCCGGAACCGGGTAAAGGAGTTTGTCCAGCTTGACCTTGCAAAAGCTGTTTAGTCAGGTCATCAGCTCTTTCCTTTGTTACAATCACTTCCCTCCTGAGAGCATTAGTCTCTTGACGAGCTGCGTGTACTTCGGCCCGTAATTCCCCCAGTAGTTGGGCCAACTGGTCAGTCTCGGAAGTGTCCATAGCGCCTGGGTGGGAATTTGTAGGATGGCTTCGCGTTCTGTAATGCTCACCTGGCTCCCACGGAGGCGCTGGTCTGGTCTGGGTTGCTGTGGCCTCTTCAAGTGTGATGTGCAGAATTCGGACCACCGATTGAACAGGACCCCCAAATCTTGCTTGTCTGGCCCGTAGGAATATCCTTCTGAAGATGAGAAAGGGGATTAACTGTCTGCTGAATAGTGTGCTAGCTCCCCCCTTCTCCCCCTTCGTTCTTCTCTGACTTCCTCCAAAACCCCCGGTTTAAGCTCACCTTATGGTTTGGAGGGATGAATTCTCCATCCTGCGTCTGATGCAGGGGCACGCATTCATCCAGTTACTTCACTGGTTTTCAGAAAGGCGCTGGCACATCCACTTGACTTTTCTGAGCGATACGCCGTAAGTATGAAGATGCAAAAGTTCAAGTGTGAGCCTCCTTTTATGTTGGTTTTTTCTGTCCTTTATTTCAGGTGCAGAAAAAAGGCGATGCGTTGAGGGGTTAAATTGCCGGTGGTAAAGTCAGGTGAGTTAGTGATGAGGGCGACCCCTCTAAATGTCTTTATAATTCCCCAGTAATGTCTTTTGTCCTTTCCCCATAGGGGCCTGGGTGCGGTACCTGCCAAAGATGCGGCGCCGACCCGAGATGTGGAATGGTTCACCAAGAAAAGCCGGTAAGTAATATGGCTGAAAATTCAGCTTCCCTCTTGTGTTTCCTTGCTCACCTTTTGTCTCTTCTTCTCTCCCCTAGGTGCAGAGATGTGGCGACCGGTGCTGAGAGCCGCGATGGAGCCGGGCGGCGTCTCGGGAACAGGTGAGTGAAGCGCGGCGCTGCAGCGAGCAACGCGGTGCTTTCAAATGGAAGTCTTCCTTCAGGAATGCTGGCGTGAAGATTCCGGATGAAGGTAAGAAGGTTGAATAAGTTCTTGGTTTTCACCTTTCTCTTCTCTTATTCCCTTACAGGTGTTCCAGGTTCGAGGCGGAGTCCAGGTGCAGGAGCAGACACAGTGAGCGTTCAGCTGCTGGGATGCAGAACAACGCGAAGCACGTGTGGCTGTCCGGGCGTGGCTTAAATAGCTTTGGAAGAAGTTCCAGGTGAGTATTCTTCCACAGCCCCACCCAAGTAACAAAATAGTTCCTTCAGAAAAATAGTCCCTCCTAAGCCTCATTTGGCTTGGTTCTTCATGCAGCGTGGTCTGCATCAGGTGAGTGTGCAGCATGGTCTGCTTCAGGTAAGTGCACCAAACACTTCCCCTAAGAGCCCCTATAAAGGGCCGCTGGGCTTTTACCCGGGGGCGTGATGCCTGCTCCCGGGGGGTGCTGGGCCTGGCCCGGTGCTCCGGGGTAGGCATCATGACACCGTGGGATCAATGTGCTGTTTTACTGGGGGTCCTTTTTGTTTCCCTAGGCCTTTGCAGATGGGGGGAATCAATTTCATGATGGTGTCTTTTGACATCATGTCTGTATCCGTGGGTCCAGATCGGACGTTGGACACTCTCTCTCCTGCCTCATGCGTTGGTTCTGTCGAGTGGATTTTGTCGCCTTCTTGGACGTGTATGTCTATGAGTCCTAGGCAGGAGGCAGTCCTATAACTGAGAAGGGATCTTCCTTTGGTCGGACTGCGAATTACGTGGATGTTTGTCGTGGTGGAGTGGTTGCCGTGGATGAGGCGACAAACAAACAAGCCAATTGTTTGCAGTGGGGTAGCAGTGCCCCATTGATATATTTTTGAATCGGACGGCATCAGGACTGGTTTACTGGGTGGCCCCTAAGTCAACCAGGAAACAGAATTGTTTTCCTCCTATATCCATTGGTATCTTGGGTGCTTCACGTGCTTGTCCTTCGTCCATGATAAGGTTGACATATTCATCATTTGGATAGTGGTCGTATTGATCACTTTCATATTCGAGGTATTGTTGGTCCACCTCGTAGTGTGAGAGAGGCGCTGGGGGCCCATCATATTCATCTTTTATGAGGGATATCTGCCCGTATCCTTCAGTTCCCTGGGTTTCCTCAGATGGGTAGACGTCTTCAACTACTCTGACGTACCTTCTCTGACTTTGTTGATATGGTCGCGTTTGGTAGCCTTGTGTTTGTGGGTTCCTTTTGGGTATTTTGAATTGAGGGGCAACAGGTGGTCTTTGTGTCGGAAATGGTCTGCCCTCCCTGCAAACCGATTGAAAATGCCCCTCTCTCCCAAAGTTGCCACATCTCTGGGACAGTGTGGGGCAAGTCCCTGCATGAGGGAAAGCCATACCACAGCGGTAGCAATGGCGTTGAGTTCTTGGCGTCATCGGGTAGTTGAGATTGGGGCATCTCTCCGTTGTTCTGGCAGCATTGGACTGCCTTGCCGCTATTGATTTGTTCTTGTCTTGTTTTGTGGAGGTGGTGCCTGTTATCTGTGTCACTTGCTTTTCGACCCTTTCTAGAATTCTTGCCCTCAGGCTGACATCTTCAATGGTGAAGGGTTTTTTAAGAAGTTGTTTCTTTAGGGTCTGGGATACGCATCCTTCAATTACTCTCAATCGTATGGCCTCATCGAGTGAGAAGGCATGGAGCTGGCAGTTCGCACCTTTTATTCATAGACTGGTGATGAACTGATCAACGGTTTTGTCGATCCTTTGCATGCACTGATAAAAAATGTACCTTTCATAGTCAATATTGGGCTCATTTACTAGCCTTCTATTCAGTGCTGCAATTAGTGCTGGGAAATCAGCTGGTTCCGCTGTTGCAATGGTTTTCAACAGGACTTTGATGTTTCCTGCAAGGTTTAGAAACATGCTGCGTAGTCTTGGTGACTTTTCTTCTCCTGCGGCGTCTATGAAGGTGTTGAAATCCTCCAACCACTCAACCCACCTTGGGCCTTTGTCCGCTTGCGGCATCATGGATAAGAGGGGGCATGCGCCATGCCGTGGTTGCTGTGCCCCCTATGGGAGTAGGGGGAGCCGGAGCTTGCTGATCTTGGGGCAAGCTCATGTTGGTGGTAATGGTTGTGAGTCACTATTGGCCGTCTGTAAATGGGCCTCTTGCCGTAGCGGCAGGTGGAAAGGGCTGGCTGTCGGCGCGGGGTGTCACCCACCTTTCACAGGAGTCTGTTGGTGTCTGCTGGACCTCAGATGTGACCACTGGCGGATTGCTGTGCAGTCAATGTGTGGGGGCACCTTGCGTGCACCCTGGAGGAGATGTCTGCGCTGGTATAGGCGGATGGGCCTGGGATCATGCATGCTGCTGCTCACAGATGGGCCTGGGATCAGGCGTGCCATTGCGTGGGTCTGGGATCAGGCGTGCTGTTGCACAAGTGGTTTACACGTGTCTCAGGGGGAGGAGGAGGAGAACAGCCTTTGAATTGGCAGGCCGCCAGTGGTGCACATGTTATTTTCCATGTGGCCGCGAGTGCAGCAAGGAAGGAGAGATGTGCGGATGAGGAGGAGGAGGTGAGCAGGTGTGGGATCACACATGCAGACACTGTGGGATGGGCCAGGATCGGCTTGTAGGAGGTTGGAGGAGGAGGCGGGCCTGGGATCAGCCGCGGGCGTCCACGGGCTGACATGCCCAAGGTGCGCTTTGGAGCAGGATCGCTGCTGGAGGAATAAAGGAGGAGGAGGACTCAGCGGTCTGGTGAAAACACCCTGTCGCCAGTTGTTGGACCCAGAGGGGGCCCCTTATATGAAGGACAGACACACCAAGATGTTGAACACGTCTTTCTTTATTCGTATTCTGGAAACAAGTCCCTCAACGTTCCCTCCCCCTTACATAATACGTCACATGCCTTGCCCACGTGACATGATCCCAGTCTCTTAAAGAGACATGATCAGTGTAACAGACCCATACTTCCTGTTTCCTTTGTTATATGAATTGTATGTTACTATAGTAAGAATGGTTGCTCTCCCTCATACATGAACAGAAACGTTCCTGGATCCAATGTTCAGAGTTATGAAGATCTACCACTTACAGCCTTATTATGGCTTTCACCCCCTAGGCGGGGAGCAGACATGGTTGGTAACTGAACACCAACCGGACCCATGGTAGGCCTGAGCTGTGGTCTTTTACCAGATATGTTTGCACCCCCATCATAGGGGTGAAAAGCATTTGCACCCCGGGATTTAAATGGGGTGCAAATGTTTTTTTTCTTCATGAGGAGTGTGGAAGCCCATCTTCTAAGGAAAAGAAAAAAAAGTAAAATAATATCTGCAGCTTTCAAATGGAAAGGGACTAGGTCACTTTCTGGTTGATGGCAGTCATACAAAATGGAAAAAATGGCTGCTGCCAGTTGAGAAAAGATATAGGGCCTCATTACGACCGTGGCGGTCCGGAAATAACGGTGGCGGTAAACCCATAGGACTCAATGGGAATGGGGATTTACACCATTCCGCCTCCGTGATTCCCGGAAAACCGGGGTTGTGATGCCCCGGTAATTCCGGGAATCACGGAGGCGGAATGGTAATACGAGTCCGGCGTTAACCAGGCGGTTTTACCGCCTCGGTTAACGCCGGACTCGTAATGAGGCCCATAGCCTCATTACGAGAATGGAGGTAATGAAAAAAGGAAAGCAGAATGGTAATACCGGCATTGTTAACAGGTCCGGGGCATTACGACCCGACAACCTGCCAATACCGCCACCGCCCAGACCGTGCCCCTTCATACCGGCACGCGCGCATACACGCGCCCCTTCACAGAGTAAATACCGGGATGCCGGTATAGGAGGACATCACAACTCACGCGGGCATGCAATTACCAGCATACCAAAGGCGGTAATTAGGGCCTGCATGATGGCGGCCATACAGGCATCGCGGACCACCCGTAAACAGCAATCTGCAATCAAGGCAACTGCCACAGGTGCACACAATCACCACAGGTGGAGTCAATAGAGCCTGTCCCAGTATAAAAGGAGTACACCCACACACCACACCCCTTCTTACACCAAAATTATACCACTATCTGTTGCAATCATGGGGCTGGAGGACATGCCTATACTGCTACAACTACAGCAACAACAGCAACTACAACAACAACTACAGCCACAGCAACAGGCAGCACAGAGGAGACGCAGGATAATAAAGAGGTTGAGACAGGGCCAGCAATTACCACCAGTGCAGCCAGTAGTACCTCGTAGGCAGCCACCAATCCCTCGCATCAGACCCAGTCCATTCAATCTAACCCCTGAGCGGATCCACACCCTGTACCGGTTGGACCGGGACACCATCACCACCATAGTGAACATGATACACAACAACATCGTCAGCGTCATAGAAATACACACTGCCATCCCCCCGCTACTAAAGGTGGTGTCTGTGCTCCACTTCCTAGTGGGCCAGCTGCATGGCATTTCACAACCACTATTTTCACGCATGCTGACCCAAGTGCTGGATGCTCTCCTGAAGCACGCTAGCACCCACATATCCCTATCACGGACTGCACAGGAGATAGCCAACACCAAAGTAGGCTTCCATGCACTGGCATGCATGCCCAATTGTGTTGGTGCCCTCAACTGCACCCATGTAGAATTGGTAGTCCCCCATGCCGTAGAGGCGGTGTACCACAATCACAAGCAATAACACGCCATCAATGTGCAGATGGTATGTAACTCCAGCAAGATCATCACACATTGCTGCGTCTGATATCCTGGATCGACACATGATGCCATGGTGCTGCGTAACTCCACGCTACCCCATCACATGGAGCGACCTACTGGACGATGTGCCTGGTTCATTGGTGAGTTGCCTGACTGGCCCATGGCACTGCATCAGGGTTGTGATGTGTTGGGATTCATAGTCCACATGGGTAGGAATGATAGGGGTGATGCATACTCCACCTGGGTGGGAATGGGGGATGGGGATGCATACACCACCTGTTTGGGAATGGCCGGTGAGTGGAGAATGCACGCAGAGCTAAACACTCCTGACCTGAACCTCCCAATCCTAACATGACACATCACTGGCACATATTGGACCAATGGCGTATATCAATGACAACATGTAAGACGCACAACCTGGCCACCATGGGTATGTCAAACAATGCATGACTAAACATGATTGCAACTGTCCCAATGTGGCTAGTGTGACCATGCACAGTGTAGTATACACAGCAAAAATGTGAGGCAAAACATTGTCCTGCAACCACAGTACATCCGCATCAGCATGCAAGAATTCACCCTGCATCATCTGTAGAACGCCATCCAGACTACCACACCATATTGCAGTATAGAATGCATCTAAATAATGTTTGTGCATACGTACAGGGACATGTGCATGTCGACAGCAAATAGCTGCGGCCATGGCTGTGAATCTCTGAAGGTGGCAGCTCAGAGTGACTCACATAGACCGATTTGTATTTGCTTGTGGGTGATGGAGGATATGCCTTGAAGCCGTGGCTACTTACCCCTGGGCGGAACACACGGAACAGCCATGAAGAGGAGTACAATCGGGTTCATACCCGTACCTGTGTTGTGATTGAGCAGACCTTTGGCCTTGTGAAGGAGCGGTTCCGCTGCCTAAGCAGGTCTGGTGGAGCACTCCTTTATAGACCTGAGAAGGTGGCAAAGATCACCATGGCCTGTGTCATGCTGCACAACATGTGCGTCCGGCAAAATGCCCTACTGCCACCTGACATTGACATGCATGCACCGGGTGAGGATGATGAGGATGAAGATGGAGGAGAAGCAGCACCCCAGTCATTTTTCACACACCGGGTGCATTAATATCAACTACAGAAATGTGCTATTACCCCACAACACCAAAAATCCCCATACCCCCAATGAACTCCCAAAACCCCACAATGAACTCCCAAAACCCCCCAAAGAAATCCTCTTAATACACCCATACACCACCAACACCATCTGACCCACTCCCATTGTTGTCCCACACTATTTCCGTGATTTCTTGTTGTCCGGGGGCAGCATTTCTGAGTGCCTCGCACTCCGTATTGTTGGACGCACAGGGCTGGAGAGTGCAGAGGAAGTGGGTGCAGAGGAAGCGGGTGTGGATGATGGGGGTGTGGTGGATGGGGTGGAAGCCGTGGTGATTTGCACGGCTGGTGCGGGTTGTGTCTGCTGCATGTGCAGCAGGATAGAGGTGAGGACCTGCATGATGGCCCCCCGACTGTCTCGTATTATCAACGTAGAGGCATTGAGGGCGGCTGTGTTCGCCGCTATGGCATACGCAATCTCATGCCTCGGGTCCTCCCCATCCGCAACATATTGTCGGAGAAGGTCCAACATTGAGTCCTGTCTAGCCTCCACCCTTGCTAGCCGTGCCTCAAGGTTGGTGGTGGGAGCAGCAGTGGTTGAGGGTGCTGCGACCAGGCCTGTATTGGCCGTGCTGTCCTCGGGGAGGGTGCTGAGGTCCCAATCGTGTAGTAAAGGATCTGTACTGCTGCTGGTGGGTGAGGGCTGAGTGTGGGGTTGGGGGGTGCACACGGGGGTTGGGGAGTGTGGACATGCCACATGGGTTAGTCCATCCTGGTCCACATACTCCTCCAATGCAGTTTCTATGTCGCTCAGTGGGGCAGTGGCTGCTGCCTCGCCCACCAAACTTGTTGCTGCCGAAAGTTTGCCACTGCCTCGCCTTCCACTGGTGTTGCCAGCTCTGTGTTCCCAGTGTCAGGCGTTGATGTGGGCCCTCATGTGCGGCCATGGCCTGGGCACTCGCCCTGGTTTCGGTGTGGCCTGCGAGGCTGCCCCGGAGGTGGTCTTGCCTGTGGGAGTAGTCTTGTGCCGGGACGTGGATGCCCTTGTGGCTGTTTCCTCACTGGCATCCTCTCCATTGGTGCCTGGGGGGGTAGAAGAGATGCAGGGCATCAGTGATGGTGTTACATGCAGGATGCATTATATGGTGCTGTGGAGAGTTTCATTTACCATGCATTCATATCTTACAGGTGTGTCACACAGGCTAGTATGAAGTAGCATTTTGGCATTTGCCGTGATGTCTCAATGCAGGGATGCTGCATGGCAGGTGGCATGCCGTTGTATTGGGGTTTGTGTGATGTATTGCATGGGCACGGTCCGAGTGTGCTGGATGTGTGTTGGTAATGGGATTGGCACTCAGCATGCATTTCAGTGTGGCAGGGTTTGGGCCTCCATCTGGACATGGATATGTTTTTGTGTGTGTTGGGACATGCATAGCCTTGCCTAGACTCTCTTCCACATCACTTGTGCTACGTCATGGTTTCCCATACTGGGATCTGCAGGGTCACTCTCCTCCATCTCCAGATGTTGCGGCACCCGTCTCCATTTCCCCGAAGCCCTCGATGGACTCCATCTGTATGAAGGTGCTGCACTTCTCCTCCCAGCGTGAAAGTTTTGCGGGACAATGGGGACCCCCACCTGTGGCCATGGCATCCTTCCTATTGCTGGCCAGGATGTTCCGTACCCAGAGGCAAGGTCCTCCCACCTTTTTTTACACTACAGATCTCCTTATTTCGCTGCTGCACCTCCCTTTTCAGGTTCTGCTGGTTGATCTCCTCTGCATGGGAGGCAAGGGTGTCCGCCAGCATGTTCAGTTCGTTGTCCGAAAAGCGCTTTTTGCGCAGACGGGGGGTTGATTTTCAGGTAGCCTTGGACATTTTCAATAGATCCTGGTCTCTCCTCTGTAACAGTGGTGGTTTGGGAGGATTGCAATGGATTGTGTTTATAAAGATGGCCACCAGCGCATTTCCCGTTCTGACGCAATGACGTTACTTCCAGGTCCGGTATTACGAGCCCGGTATTAGCATGATGTTACTACCGGGTCGGTATTAAGGGGTGCCTCCTAGGCAGAGGCGGTATCGGCGGGTCCCATGATGGCGCTTTCGGGGGTTGGAGGGCCCTTTGCACCATGACGGTATGGCCATTACCGGCATGGGGCACCATTGCGGTATGGCCATTACCGGCAAGGGGGTTCGCGCGTGCTCGTGCACCCGTAATCACCCGCTATTAGCGCCGTCAAACGAGCATGGACCCGCTAGTTCCTCCATGCCGGTAATGACCCCGGTTTTACCGCGCTTCTCCTAATGAGGCCCAATAGTCCCTTTTCTATTTTATGCAGAGGGCATGGGAGGGGATAAGAGAATGGCGTCCAGGAAACACAGATTCTGATTGGATAATCTGTTGTTCCCAGGTGCAAATGTCTTTTAAATACTTCAAACAAATACTTTAAATACTTCAAACAAAATGTTCTCTATTTTCTTGAGCGTGGAGTTCCTGCGCTAATAGCTGACTTTTTTACCTGCAGCTCGAACAGATCCTTGGCCTCTTATGTCTACTATTCATTGCTACCATCTTCTTACCTTTTTAGATAAGAGTGCACTCAGGTCTGGAAATTCAGGTAGTTTTGAACACTGGGTTTAAGTGCAATTCCTGTAATGACAGGATGGAGGAATGTTTGTATCAAGACGGAGACATAAGGTGTGTTTTTAGACCATTTCAGAGAGTTGTTTGGAATGATGGTGGAGTTTCTTGGGTTGGAATAATTTGGGGAAGTGGAAGCCATCTTCCCTCTTGACACTATTGTATTGGAAAATGACAGATGTGATGGTTATCCTTTTGCCTTGTGATCTGGTTGGGACTAATCTCCTGTTTGCGCTGTGATCACTGTGATCATGCTATGCGGCTGTCTTACATGGCGGTGGTTGTTCAGCAATGTTTATGCGGTCAGGATTAGCAGTTTATATTTGTACTTCAGTCAGTTGGTGTGCCTATGAGTCGCATCTGAATTTAGTTATGCGGATGATACGACTAAGAATTAATATGTGGTATTACTGGGTGTTTATGGAGGAGTGCTTGAAGTGCATCTGAATTAAGTTATGTGGGTGATACGACTAAGAATTAATATGTGGTATTACTGGGTGTTTATGGAGGAGTGCTTGAAGTACAACTAATTTGAGATAATGATTTTTATGTTTTTAATTGGTGTTGTAGTCATTGTTTAGAGAATTCTGGTCCAGATGTGTTAATTAAGTGTATGCTTAGTGGATTCCACATTCTGCTTTTTTAATGAACATTGATCCTTGCTCGTGGAACAGAATATGGCGTGTCCAAAGACTTAAGAAATCATTTAAAACATCTGTGTGTGTGAGGGTTTTTTCACCCTTTGTTGTAAGTAGATATACTGCAGTATAAAAAAATAAAAAAACTTGAAGAATGTCCTTTAATTCTAGGCTTATGGATAGAAACATGTTGGTTTGGGACAAAATGCTGCCATTATGTGTATCAAATCATGAATATTTCTTTTGTGCATTCAACATCGGGCAGATACGGTAGAGGATTGTACTCTACGGTTTCACTTGGGGTTTTGTATATTATATCTGTTATGTTTGGACACTTCTGCAATGCAATGTATGTGTTGTTTGCACAAGTGTGTCTATTGTTTTATGTTTTTAATGTATATAATATAATGTGGATTTTTAATATGGATTAATGTTTCATTCTACCACTTCTCTCCATGTATATGATTGCCTTTCTTTTTTATGATTGTTGTATTGCCCAATTAGTAGGCATTGTTATTCACCTCCTAGGTATTGGTCCTTCTGTTTAAGTTGTGTATTAAAAAAAACACTTATGTCCACAGTAGTACTGAGGTCGAAGTGGTTATTTCAGCCACCACTGATTTGCTTGTTGAAGTGCCTTAATTTGAAGTTGGTGATTCAGATGCACTTCCTGGAGTCCCTGCTTGTTTTCTGAAAAATCCTTGTCAGAGTTTATGGATGATTAAAAATGATAACTTGTTTATTTGTAAAGCGCGTATACACAAGTGAAGTGCTTCAAAGTGCTTCAAGGCGGGCAGGGAACAAGGGGATATTATCGTCATTCTTAGGCCTTGAAGATTCTGAATGATCTAACAGCAAATAATAGTAAGCCAGGACATTTATACAAGCATATGTGTGTGGCAAAGATTGGGGGGAGAAAAATAAGGGGGGAAGAGGTAGAAAGGAACAAGTAAGCCAAAGGTTGGTCATCTCTGTGCCCATGCATGCAGGAAACAACCAAGCTTGGGAGGGTTGATAGACGAGGACAGGACAGACAAACATGCTAAGCTAAGTACATTCAAGGTTGTGAAGTGCTCAAGACAGAAGTGCATGGGATGGGGTAAGTGTGCCCAGTCCATAAGGGGCCAGGTTTAAGTGCAGAGTGGTTGCCACTCTCATGGAACCTTTTCCAAGTGCAGTAGGGAAGGCAGAGTGTGGTGGCCGGGGAGGTCCGGCACAAGACGAACATACACCCGCTATCATATCAGTACATTGTTCAGATTTCACACCTAAAGCACAGTGCCCTCCCATTTTCAGCATAACCAGACAGTTGTATCCAACTGTACCAGGAACGTGCACATGAGTTCACTATTTAACACAGGTACCTCCGAAGCATTGCCACTCCCCTTATTGTAATTTGCAGAACACAATGCAAACAAGGATGTTTTAATATTCTGAATAATATGGACATGTTCTCGGTGATTACATAGCCTCATTTTCGCTAACTGTGTTACACAGAGCTTCTTGCCACAATGCTAAAGAGTTTTGTAAGCAATTATCAAGTTGATGCACCAGTCCTTCTTGTATGCCCTGTAGCACTAAGGCAGGAGATGTATTTTGCAAATCGTCTAACCTCAGGCATGAACTAAAGCTTAATAGAACTGGATTGCTTGGATGTTCTTACATCAAGTGTCTACTTTACAATGGTAGCATTAGTCTCAATGTCTATGATTTAACAGCTGCAAAGACTGCTGCAAAGGTTCAAGACGGATGTGCTCCAAGACTCAGCTAAACCCAGCTACACCAATTGCACAGAAACCAATTGCAGGCAGGCATATTGTCAAGCATTAGTACCAAACTTGTTTGACATTTTAATGTTGGTCTGAGAAGAGGTTGTGTGTGATTAAATAGGGACTGCATTCCAATTTCATTCTTCGTATTCCAATGGTTCTATTGTGCTTAGCTTCTCAGTATTTGCAATGTTTTTGTGAACTCTTTGTTCTTTAGAGTATAAATAATGGGATTACACATTGGGACCAAACCGCTGTAGACAAAGGATAATATTTTGCTCTGTTTCATTGAATACATTGAGGGTGGTCCTATATAGAGAAATATAAGGACTGCATAGTATAGAATCACGACTGTGAGGTGGGAAGTACATATGGAGAAGGCTTTAATCCTCCCCGCCGGAGTCTGAATTTTCACGATGGCCGAGATAATTTTTACGTAGGATGTGATGATTAAAAGACAGGAGCATATGACCACTATAAAGCCCAGGATTAATGTCAGTCCTTCAATTACGAGAGTACTTGTGCAGGAAAGCTTCATCAGTGCTGGAAAGTCACAAAAGAAGTGGTCAATTTCATTGGAATTGCAAAAGGATAGTTTTGATATAAGAACTGTGTGAATTATCGGATCTATGAGACCAACAAGCCATGCTCCCGTGGCCATTTCAAAGCAGACCGACTTACTCATGATCATCGGGTAACGTAAAGGATAACAGATAGCAATGTAGCGATCATAGGCCATGATGGTCAGGAGAAAGAGTTCTATCGCAACTAGCGCTATGACAAAGTGCATCTGCAGCAGGCATGTTTGGAGACTGATCTGGGTTTTCTCTAAAAAGAAGTTGACCAGCATTTTTGGAACTGTGACTGATGTGTTAAATATATCAGCAAAAGACAGGTTGGAGAGGAAGAAATACATAGGCGTGTGCAGGCGGGTGTCTGAACAAATAGCAATAATCACCAGAAGGTTACCTGAGATGGCCAGCAGGTAAATGAGTAGAAATGCAAGAAAAAGGGGGACCCGAAGGTGCGGAAGATCAGAGAAACCCACAAGAATAAATACTGTCCAGGATGTGGTATTTCCATCTTCCATGTATACAGAGTGGCTTCCAAGAGTGTATATTACTATCTACAGGAGACAAAAAAAGACAGCATTATTGAATGGTATAAAACTGTTGTACAGTCAAGGGTCTGGAACATAAACCCATTGTGTAACAATGCATTACTAAACCCCCCTATAAATGGCCTTGTGCACGCATATATGAGATCACTGCATTGTAATAAACATGTAAACAAATACACATACAAATCAGGTACCAATTCAAGTGCAGATAACCTTTTCTACATTATTTTATAATGCTTTATAACTAACAGAAAGCATATTTTCAAGTGATTCTATCCGCATATTCCAGAAGGGTTAGTTCCAGTTGTAAGTAAGTTTTATTCACACGTGTCCTTTGCCTGAGATGCAAATTTAAGTATTAACATAAATGCACTAAATGAAGACAACAGTGTTTTGGAAATAATCATTAGGACCAGGAGAAGTACCGGAAAGTACCACTTGGCGGCATTTCTCTGCTCTGTGGACATTATTATAACTGTGTGTGCTGTTATATTTGGATAATAAGAACATAATTAGGTGGCCCCTCCCACTACTTGCTGCCTCCTATATCTTCAGCTCCCGCGTGCACCAGGATAAGTACCAGAAAGTATTGCTTGGCTGCTTATCCACGCAGCAAGTGGTCTGTGGCTGCCCAGAGTTTCCATGAACTAACATTGCGTTGCTCCTCGTGCAGGTCTGTTTATTTCAGTATCCAAAAAATACTGACTCTATTGTTTTAGTCAATCCTTTCACTTGTATGGCAGTTATATTTTACATGCTGAAATTGATATGCCGTTGATTACGAAATCAACCAAGTCGACTTCTCTTGCTAGCCCCTCCTCTCTCAGACGGGTCTTGAGAAAAGCTAGCTAACTCAGATTCACTGATAATTGCAGGCTATTCCCACACACCTAACTGCACTAACAATACAGCGAGCACCTCTGTGAATAGTTGTCCCAAATTTAGTAATGTTGCATTGCAAAGTCTCTCTCTGGAACAACTAGCTTTAATGATGGCCCCTATGACACAACTCACCAGCCGTCCGAACCATCCAATAGCTTTAGATATGGTTACTCCATGCTCAAAGCAGTCCACAGCTGCCCGTGTGGACGGCAGAGGCCATAAAGACATCTGCGTGTCGGATATCTCCTTACACGCAAGTCTTGAAGACATTATTCAAAATGTATCCCAGTCACCTATTTTATTTAATCATGGTACAAACCTGCTAATTCTTTATCTTTTATTAGCCGACCCTCGTAGGCCTACACTACAACACAAGAGTGAAATAAATCAGAACATAATGCTACAGATCACCTTATCAGCTATGAATATGACCATAACTAGCTTATTTAAGCTATTTGAATCACTTGATGCAAACATTACACAACAAACACTTCAAATTCAACAAATAGCCGACTGGATAACCTGTGAACAAAATTGTAAGCACTCTGGTAACACCAGAGAAGGAGAAGTAACACAAATGCACACGGGTGGTCAACCAGTTCCTTTGGGATCTCTTAATAATAAAACCCCCGCTAAGTCCGTATTACCAATGTTTCAACAAATCATTCTACCAGTTGGTGAGAATTTTTATGCTCCGTTCGCAACACAAACCAAGGACTCTGTTAACATTGTTGAAGACGATCTAGCATCGATCGACAATGTAGTAGTTCCTCAACCATATGACATATTTGCTCGCAAGAAGATACGAAAAAGAACTTCAAAAGAATATTTAAAAAACGTTTCAACTTCGACCAAGCAACAAAAAAAAAAACATGAAGCTCATTCGATCCACAATGAATTTGAGCTCAAAACACTTCACACGAACCATTACTGCTTCTCAAAAACAAATTGCAAGTATTATCTCACAAGTTGTCTGGAAATATTAAAAAACATGCAAAAAATAAAAATAACCCTCTCATACAAAGTGGAGACCACTCCTTGTCACATCCTCCTTTGGATGAACTTGTTTCAGCTCTGACAGAACAATCGGGCATCAACATAGCCAGCACCCAGGTGATTGATCCTAAATCAAAACCTGTAGAGAATAATACATCTAATTCTCCCCTGAGTATTGATGTTCAATTGATTGAACAGAGACGTTCAGAAATAAGGAAGGCTGTTGATCTTTATTTAGCGACTCAATTTAAAGAAAACAATATATTGATGTATATAAACAAACAAACTGGACAAATTGGTCTGCATGATAGTGAAAATTCAAAACAACCACACATACACAATGGCCAAGATCCTCATCTTGTTTCCCGGCAAGAATATCGCCATGACAAACAGACCCCACTCACAGGCATCAACAACATCAATTCTGAAGGCAGCTCAAAACAAGTCCAAGTAAATAACAGTTCAATCTCATATAGAGTGTGGACAAGACAAGCACCATAATAATGAAAACCGTGCACATTGTCCACTGTTGTAAGTATACAACAAAACAGTGACAACAGCCTTAGATCTATACCGCGCAAAAGCATTATTAGTAAAACAGATCTACCTTTACATGGTCTTTCTGTCAACAGACACAATCGGCAAGGCGAGATCAGAACACATTCATGACATAATCGCTTAATAATGAAATGTCGTGCTGCTACATATCCTTCTTTGACCTTTGCGGGACTACCATCAAGAACATCTTTGAAGAGGTACAGACACTCCAAGACATAACATCATTTGATATTGACCAAGTGGACATCTTAAATGAAAATGATTATTCATTGTTAGGCTTTGGAATCCCTCAGGCCTTGTCTTATACACCATTTGGCTAGCAAAAATTGATTTGTCCACTTTGGGTTTCATAATTGGCCAACATTTTCATGATAATGTCCGTAAAACTGTGTCCCAATGAAAAACCTAGCGTCAGAATGCTCTAAATGTGCATGCCAAAGTACACAGTATGTGTAGCAGTGGTCCGAAACTCAGGCATAACAGCCCAAGTTAAACAAAAAATCAAATATAAGTTTAGCCAGCTGCAACACTCATGGTCATGCTCATTAACGGACTCATCAACTAATCAAATAGATAACTTTGACACTGTGATGTTTCAGGAGACATGGCTAACAGACATCCCAGTACGGCAGAAACATAACATTGTACTTCTACCTGTGAAAATGCCACCTAAAGGACATTCCACTCCGGGCCTCCTAGTGGCTGTCAAAACATGTGCTGGCCTGTCTGTCTCTGCCTGGGCGGCACCTAACAACTTCTTACAGCTAGTAAAAATCTCCTGGCAAGATCGAATCATTGCATTGATCAACTTGTACAGGAACTCGGCTGGAATCTCAGATTGTTTTTTTAGTGCCCTGGAAATTCTCTTGAACACTATTGACCGACCCTGATGTTACTAATACCATTGTGGCATCACTGTTATGAAGGGAAAAAACCTTAGAATGACACATGGATTGTTGCCAGGCGATATGCCTCCTTCTAGCACCTGGCGCAGAGACCAGGTGGAAAGTAGATTAGATTATATTTATGTGGGTGAACAACTGTTTATGATAGCTGATAAGTTTGAAATTATTCAACAACAGCACAGTGATCACCACATCCTTTCTTTCCAGTGGTCTTGGGATACTTTAAGTTCTCCTGTTGGTACCTCATTAAGTGTTAATAACACTAAAAACCATTTTTGTTAGAAAGCATGCAAATTACATCAGTTGAAAGACATGATTTTACTAAATAAAGTTGAAACTCGAGGGGGGACCTTAGACACCAAGAAACCCTACACAGCCACTTTAAACTTTTTTAAAACATCATCTATGACAACTAGCTTGTCAACTAAAGAACGCTCTAACCAGAGTTCCCTGAGTTGGTCCTTACAAAAAACAGATCTCGAAGTAATAACTCACTACACATATTTGGGCATGATTATAGACAATCAAGCAAAAAACGAAAACCATCTGCTTATGTTAGAAGGCAAATTATCGAATGGGATATCCCAAACCAAAATCTTACTGGCCATATATGGCAAATTCTCAGTCTGTCCAGCCGTGACTTACTATAATCAAAAAGTCACCCCGGTATTGCTCTATGGAATGGAAACACAGGAGGTTTTGCCAGAAATCTTTCTGGAAGGAATGGAGGGAACATTTTGGAGGCAAATATTAACTTTACCACAGTGTACACCCATTGCCTGGCTCAGATATGAACTAGGGTTGATTTCCTTAAATGAGTTATATCGATGGTGCCTGTGCTCTCTATTTAGAAGATGTATCATAACCTCTAGCATGGACACATTACTTTATACTTTGTCTATGTATATAGTTTCCTCCTCGCATACTTTCGTAAATAAATAGAAATCGGCTATTATTCAAATTATGACATGGGACGTCATAACTGTTGATATACATGTGTCCAATCCCAATAGAGCCAAAACCAAATTATATCTGTCTGATTGGTTTGAAACATGAAACGATGCCGATTGCATAAAGATTTCAGAGAAAATCCCTTTGGAGAGAAGCAATTCCGCGTTATTGAAGCATTCCTTGTAACTTATCCATCACCTATGTATAGAGCAGCCATATTGCGCATGAGATTTAATCTATGGCCAATGAGAGAGTTCTTAGCAAAATGCAAGATCATCAGTAAACAAATAAGCTTTTGTCGATTTTGTAATAACATCAGACAACAAGAACGTTTGCAGCTTCTTATCACGCAATGCCTCAAGTTGACCGCACAAAGACAAAACAATCGGCCGAACATTTTAACTTTCTTAGAATAAGCAGCCCTCACATCTTATGGCAACTTATTTTTTCTACTTCACGTACCAGTGTCAGAATTGCCACTCTGAATTTTATGAATACGTTAACATTAGACAATTGCTCTGGGCTTAATTCTTGAGTTATTGCTCGCACACATCTTACTTGGTTTAAATTAACAGGATGTGATGAATAGCTCACAAAACAACCTCATGACAGTATGGATAATTTAATCAATCAATGCATAGAAGCTTAATGATCAGATGAAGTCTCTGGAGTTATTCCATGTTCTATTTAAATGAACAGCATTGTTGTTTCTTTTTGTGTTGCCATTTGTTTACGTCGTGTTGTATTCCTACTTATACATTTCATGATTTAATCAAAACGATGATTGGCTCTGATTTTGATGATGAACTTCATTTGTTTTGATGAGATTTTTTAATGTTAATGTTTATAGTCCTTGTATTCATTGTATTATTGGAAAATGTATTATTTTGTCATTTAGAAAGAGAAAATGATGTTTCTTAGTATGAATTAATTGACTTACATGTTCATCGAATTATAGTTTTTGTTTTGTCGTGCTTTCATGAATAAGTAATGTACATCTGTTATGTTTTGATTCACAATTGTTAAGAAATGTTAAACTGTATGCTATGTTATGTTTGTAATTTGTTATTGAAAAGTTGATTTATTCAGCTGTATCAATAAAAAAAAAAATATTATCGTTAAAAATACCATTACTAATATTCATATACAAACTAAAATTCTGAAGGAATGTTCTGCACACATGTGTATATTAAGAATCATTCTGATCAGTGGGAACCCATGCAATACAGTGAGGATGTAAATGATTAATAATAAAATGATAATTTTTACAGAAATGAGTTGCATTTAAAAAGTTTGAAACAATAACATTTCTAAAAAGGTATGAATTAATAAATTAACGTGGCACATTTTAAATAACTAACATTAAAAAACAACACATCACTGTAATATGAGTTTGTTGTCCTGCCCTAAAAAACATAGAAAAGTGTAGCACCATGCAGCTTAGTCCTATAGAATCCTAAAACATTACACAGCCTGCGGTAGCGGCTGTGTAGTTATGGTTAAATTGCTAATCCCATAGGAAGAGCAGTTATGGTTAAATTGCTAATCCCATAGGAAGAGCACTTTTTGGGTGGCTTATAACTTCGCTCCCCCTGGACAAATACTCACCAAACTTTGCAAAAAAAGTATATGGCCCACTCTCAGTGAGGTTTGATCCAGGGGAGGCAAGGTTATAGGGTGGGTCCCAAAATGTCTTTTTTTCCCCATAGACATAATGGGAAAAAAACTTTGTGCACGCCTACAGCTCAAACCGCTGGACGGATTTCCACTAAATTTGTGGCAGGAGCAGCGGCTCAGTCCCAAAGGCGTGCTTTTGTTAACTTGGTGTAAATCCGTCCAGTAGTTTTTTTTTAAATGACCAAAAAATAAGGCAAAAAAATGTGCGATATCTATGTCTGCTCCGCGGACACATTTCCCTGTTCGCTCTACGGACAGGACACCAATTGGCTAATCGACTTGCATCATGTCTGCAGACAAGCAACATGTCCGCCGATTGGCGGAGTGAGGCGTGAGGTGCGTCACATTGTTTCGATGAGCCTGTCATTTTGCGCGGCAGTGAACAGAGGCAAAATGCAATTTTGGGGAGTGTGTTGGTGTGCAGGAGTGCTTAGGAGGGTTGTGGATTAAGAGATGGGTCAAATACTGTATTTGTTTAGGTGGCAGGTGTCCCTGATTGTTAGCCATGTCCGCAAACTTTGAAGCTGTCCGCGGACATAATAATGCACTAGTAGCTATTTTACTTTAGTATGATGTTGGTTTAGAGCATTGATTGTAATTAATATCCCCTATTAGAAGCCCACATACCCCAGTCAAAATGTTTGGTGCATAGGTGTGTTATGCTGCAGTGGCCGTGGCCAGGGCCTGGAGTCTTGGGTGCATGGCCTACGGCCTTCGGCCATGCACCCATGACTCTAGGCCCTGGCCACAACCACTGCAGCATAACACACACATAGAATCAAACACCCATCAAAAATCCACACCCCAAAAGTTTGTGTACTGTTTTATTTGTAGAGTTTGTATGCAAAGTTTTGGCTAGGCTATGCAGTTAAGATTGTAGAGTTTGTAACAAGGACTGCGTCATAAGATACCCTTGGAAATAAACATTTTGGATTGTGGTGTATGGTTAGATGTTTGCTTGAATGGGTGTGTTATGCAGCAGTGTTTGTGAGTCTGTTTATTTTATACTTACTGGTTGAGTTTTTTGTGGTTCTATGCAGTTTTTTCATGACATGGGTAACTGAACCAGACATACTTTTTCGATCTCTGTGATAAAAGAAAATATCATATGTTAGAGTAGGTAGTTCATAATGAGTTATTGCATTGCATAATAGACATTTCTGTATTTTTTTGACCCTCATATTTAGTACTTTACAGGTACTACAGTTCAAATAAGTGTACTGCGCGATTTGCTCAGTTTCTGTGTTTGTTTTCTGAAACATTGGGTCTGTGGGAAAAAAATCCATGCTGGATTAAAAAAAACTTCTATGTTGTGGTACAATATATTTCTTTCATTGTTTTACTGTGTATTTCTTGTTTCTCGCTAATCTTCTATCTGTTGGCTTGTTGCAGATTTGTGGGGCAATTAGATACCTGTTGGCGTATTCTAATTATTTATTTCAACTTTTATGCTATTCATCTATCTGTTGGGTTGTTGCAGATTTTTTGGGACAGTTAGATACCTGTTGGCATATTCTAACTGTATATTTCTTGTTTGATTTTAGTGGTATTTATTTATCTGTTTGCTTGTTGTAGAATATTGGGGCAGTTAGATACATGTTGGCGTATTCTAACTGTGCACAGTTTTGAAGTTGAAGTTTTGCTTAAGTTCATACAAATAGTATGTATTAAATTTTGGTTTTCAGAATATTAAGTAAGCGTTTAGAAGATTTGCTGGTAATCTCTGCTTTAGAGTAATGGTACTATAATTACATTCGAACCATCCACAATTCTTTTTTATATATGCAGTGTAGTGACCTGCATTGGTTGTGGCTCCTACGTTGCAGATCATACCTATTGTTGTGAAGGTTTTCTTACCAAGTGATACTTGACCATGTGTGAATCCAGTCAGCTTACAGTTGTTATTGGTACCATCTGCATTGTAACGTAAAAGCATTACTATTATGTATTTACTATGTGTCTGTATTTGTAAGGTGCAGCAATTATCTGAATTGCAGGTAGTACATAATCTGCCATGGTTTGCATTTTGTAGAAGTTGCTGAAATGGAATGAATTCACAGTTAGGTATGGATACATACACGAAGCGTTCATTAGGGACTTGTTCCTGCGCCACATGGCTGCAGAGAGTTTTGCTTATAGGTATGTTTTTGTTTTCCAGTACATGTAGTAAGTACATTATACATTCTTGTGGATCTTCTTGTGAGTTTATAGTGAATTTGACCATTCCAGCACAGTAGTTCAATACTTGTCTTATTCCATGAACACTGTAAGTATTGTCAGGATTGTTGGTTGCATTTCTATGAAGGACTGACATTTGCAAACACAATTGGTCTATACTGTGTAAGTAAATGTTCTCAATAACTGGTGGCAATTGAAATAGAATATTAATTGCTACATTTGCGTAACATTTTACAGCAATTATATTTGAAAGTTTGAATGGACCTGACAGTTCTGTGTCAAAGTCAGTTGTTCAGAGTGTGTGTTGCTTCTTTGAAGAAGTAGTTGAGTTACTTTGACCAGTAGATTATTATTTGGTTGTGGTACGTGATGAAATATTAGTTTCTTTTTATTTGGAGGAATTGCAGTGATATCCTGTATCGTTTCAGTTTGAAGTAGTTTTCTTTTAAAACATATTTCTTTTTGTGGAACATGATAGGTTTTTAGATAGGGGGTGTAGAGTGAACGTAGCCTATTAGAATGCAGGGAATATCTCCATTTACTTTACTTGCATCAAAGTTGATTAGAAATAGCCCGTCAAGTGTACATAAGCGTGATATGATAGTGCTAAATAGCTCATGCCTTTTTTAAAGACTTTGCTACCAATATCTATTAATGCTTTATCTAGAGTAAGATCTTGTGATTTGTGAATGGTAACTGCGTATGCCAGAGTTAGTGAAAATATTTTTCTCTGCGTACATACATGTCTTTGAAAAGAAGGAAGCGAGCTGTTGAGCGTCCTATCCTTTTAACTTCTTACAGTTTGTCAAAGAGAATATTGACAAATTGAATGTTTTTGTCACGTGGGTATGTTTGAAAGCCAACAACTGTACCAAATGCTCCATTAACTAGTCCTTGCTACACATCAAGGTTACGTTTAAGCATTACTCTACAGTTTAAAGATAATTTTAATATTTTCTCCAAACCAGCTGTGTTGGAGATAGAGTTTTCTAAGGTATTTAGTCTTGTTGTGGCTTGTTGACACATGGGTAGTGTCATACCATGTACGTCCAGTTTATCGGTGGAGCAAATTTCTATTATTGGTTGCATTTCTTTTTTCAACATTGTTGCATTGAATTTTGAACAGCTTCCAAAAGTTGGCATCAAGAACATACAATTGACATTTTTGTGTGCTAATTGTTCCATGACATCTGTAGCACATGACTTATGGCCATAGAGTGCATGGATGTGGCTGGTTTTTAATATTGATTGTGCTTCTTGAGATAGCACACCAACTCTAATACTTTTTAAAATGTTTGCGTATGTGAGGTTTGCAGACTGACGCATATTTTCAGTTAACTCTCTGTACTGGAAATGTTGCCAAAGGTTGACATTTCCTATGCTGCCAAGAGTTTTACGGCACAGTTTGTGCCCTAAGATTTTAAAAACAGGTACACCTTTCACTGGTGTTAATTGAAGAAGATCTCTGAAAACAATTATGTGTTTTCCTCCAAAGAGTTCTTTGTAGGATGTTTTGAGGACCTCTTTGGTGAGTTAAAGCCAACATTAGGTTGGATACCATGCTCACCGGATCTATTAGCAGCATTTTGATTTGTTTGAAAACTCTTTGTGGTTCCATTGCACCTTCTGTGGAAAGTTTGTAATAGTCTAATTTGTTTTGGTGTTCTACTGGAAGGAGTAGTAATCGGTGTAAAGTGACACCGCCTATGTTGTAGGCAGCTAAAACTGTGGGGCAGTTAAAACAGCTGACAGTTTCCTGTTTGTAAATTGTTGAAGAAACTTGCAGATGATTTTGATTAAGAATGTTTTGCCTGAAGCAGCTTCACTACTCACGTATAGCAGTATAGGTTTGTAATATTGGCAGGTACAGTTTTTATTTTCATGTTCAATTTGTTTTGTTACTTCTTGGAAAATGCTACGCTGCTCATTGTTCAGTTGTGATTTCAGTACAGCAAAGTCCTCTGTAGCTTGTTCATACTGACACATGGGGGCTCATTACAACTAGTGCGGAATGGGTTGAACGGTACCGGTAATGGTGCCGGAGCCGTTAAACCCACTCCGCACTATTACGAGGTTCCCATCGCGGGACCCGGATCGGACGTCTGGTAAAACCCTATAGGGGCTCAAATGGGAATGGGGAATGGTACCTGCAAGTAGGAATTACCGGGTCCTCCAATGTTGGAATGACCCGGTTATTCCTCATTGCAGGTACCCGGTAAATGAGCCCGGTTTGGTGGCAGCCATGGAGCTAATAGCTCCATGGCTACCGCCAAACTCTTAATGAGACCCATGGTGTTTTCTGCTTCTGCCATGGCTAATTCTGCCTCATTTGCTATTAGTGGCTGTACAAGCGGTTCTTGGCTTCCTGTTACAGAAGGTTGACTACTGTCAGGAGTGTCCACTTATAGTTGGGCCTGGAGTTCTTCTTCGTGTTGCTGTTCATTGTGCAACTTTGTTTGGTACTGTGTACAATTTACATCTGTTATAGTGCTTTCATTTGCTTTGAAAGTGTCTTCATAGGAGTCATATGTATCGAGTAACTCTTGTTCTTTTCTGCATGGTTTAAAAAGTTGTATCAGGGACATGTAATACAGTTCTTTATGTTGAGGAGTTTTTAATGACAATTTGATATGATATTAAGCTGCGTTTGGTACATTTCACTAAACTACCTTCACAATTTACAACTCTGCATCTACCTCTCTTTTCATCTGGTTTGATATTATTTTTGTATGTGAAGTTTTGGGCTACCTGGTAGAGACACATGTTTTCCAAAGTGGTACTTCTGTTTGGGAAGTATGTGCCTAGTAAATTGTTTTTCAAAATGTCTTGGCTGTTGGCATCATTTTTGGCTATTGTTTCTATGTCCTCATATGATCTGAGAACTCTTTTTCTAGATTTAGCAGGATCAAGATATAGCCATACTATATTGTCAGATTTTCCATACAAGGCAGTACCGGTTGAATGGTCTGCAGCTTCATAGTAGCCACATTCTCTCTGAGAGAGCATTTTTATGCCTAAACTGTACAATTTCTGTGATAGTGTTTTGTCAGATCATATGTCATCCCAGAGGTCCTGAAGCTCTGGTTTCTCTGCTTTGGTTAAGTAGGCTGTGACATATCGTGCAGCTGCAGTGGAATTGTCTGCAATGTACTGCACATCTATGTTTGCATTCCATAGGAGGGCACTGATTGCATTTTAATCATTGATGTATTTTGATTCTTCTGTTCTTTTTATGTAATAGGTGTTCTTAGGTGATTTACCTTTGACACAATGTCTGACTGAAGACACAAGGTTGTTTACTTGAACTGTTGCTGAAACTGGTCTAGGGAAACCAAAGCTGCATCTGGTGTAGTATTTCCCTTTTTTTATATTTGCGACAACAATATTTCCCACATTTGTGTCTTTGAAATTGCAATTTGTGCATGAAGGTCACTTTGTGTTGTTTGTGAAGGGATTTCACAAGTGACATATTTTTTGAATGAACTGCAAAACAGTGGTATTACTGTCCTGACCAAATTTAGGAGCATCTTTAATCCATAATAGCATGTGGATGTGTGGTGCTCCTCTGGCTTGTTATTCTTTTCTCCAAAATAAGTGTTGAACTTCTCAGAGGGGAGGAACAGTCTTATTAAAAATAAAGTGTAGCATAGCAAAGAAGCGATGATGGAAATATCTTGATACATTTACAGGATCTAAAGAGCAGAGTTCTACTGGTGTTTTTATATCTGCGTTTGTTTTGCTTTTGTTTGCTATGCGTAGGAAATCGTGTACATCTTCCCATGCATATTCTGCACAACTTAATGTAACAAACCAAGTGGGTGGGCCAAAGTTTCTTATCATACAGCGTACATCTCCGTGACGTTGGAACCAGTATACTTTTGTACCACGCATGTTTGCTAAAAGATTTGTAATACTTTAGTGTAAAACCTCATCTTTTTCTTGCACTTTTTGTAATAATTGCATAGCTGACATATTTTGAAAATGGGTACCTGATTTTAATGTGTGTGCAACTCCATAGCATAGAGTTGCTAGTTCACTTTCAAAGAGAAGGTGCAATATGTATTACACATTTTGTCTGAATCTGGGGTCATCAGAATACATTTGTAAAGAGCGATATTCTGATGCTGTTATCTGTATGGGTCTATCATCGTACCTGCCTCCTTTTCCAGTAGGAAAGAGTGTAGGAAAGGCCTGTGCTTCTATACTTTTTTCCCATATGCTGATTGGAGATCTTAGTTAAAATTTACCAGTTTTTGCTGACTCTTAAATTATTTCAATGGTTTCTCTCAGGTTTTCTTCAATATTAATTTCTTTGTAGTATTCATTGTTGTTTTTTAAGATATTGCAGGGCTTGTCTAACTTTATTTAAGTCCACGAGTTGTTGCCAAATGATTTTGTCTTTTGTAGGTACACCATTTACTAAGACAAATAAAGATTGATCTATTGGCCGTTGCACTCCTATAGTGTGTACATTTTCTTTGAGATCTAATGGTAAATAAACTACTTTGCCACAAATGCCTTTCACTAATTCAGAGGGAGGTAATTTTGCTGTTTTTGGTTGAAGGCATATAATTGCTTGAAATGGGTGCACTATTTGAATTATGATGCTCTCATATACATTTAGTTGTTGCAGTGGTTTTGGTAGTGGGAATAATTCAGCGTTATTTGTGATAGCACATGCAGGTGTTTGGTTGTTGTCAAGTTTAGCAGTGCAGTAATTGAAAAGTATTAAGGGGTGAGCAATGTCGTATTTGTTTTCTGCTATAAGTTAGAGAGCTAATTGGAAACATTTGGAATCTTCTTTGCTTTTATTTTGTACATTATGTCTACAAGTTTTGTGCTACTTTTATAAAAAGTCCTGCGGCAACACACACACACACATGGTTTGGTACTTCAGCTGAGGTACTTTTAAACTTTAGTATTTCTTTTTTTGTATGTTTTTAATAGTAGCTATTTGTACAGTAGTTGCTAGTTTGTTGTACAGCTATTGCATTTTGTAAGTGGCTTTCACTTCCAAAATATTTTCTCTGGATTTGCTCTATTTCTTCGAGTAGTTGTTTGGCTGTACGATGTAGAAGATTGTTTTTTTAAATTGGCTAGTGCTAAAGCAGGACCTTTAGCATAGTAGAGTTTATGGACCATATTTCTTATAGTTAAATGATGTGTTGATATAATTTTGCTATGATGGTAAGTGCTTTTGCAAATGAATGTCCTTGTAGTCCTGTGTATTTGCGCACTGGACAGGCATCCATATTTTGTAGTAGTTTCATTTTGATTTTGTCTTTGCTTTTTACATACTGATTGAGGAACTGGCATAAAGATTTTTTGGCAATTTTACACATTGATGTGCACAGCCATTTGTAGACTGGACATTTTGGTTCAGTAGGATACTGAGTTTTCTGGGGATATTTTTGTGAACAGAGTTTTTTGTTCCATAATGGTGTTATTAAGTTTTTCATACCCTCGTACACTGCTATGTATGGCAATTGGGTTTGTTTGCTTTTGTTTATATGCTTCTTCATTAAAATATGGTTCTGTGCTCGTGGTGTGACTCCATTCACCTCCACAGATGTTTAAGAAGCTATTTTTGTTGATATTCCGTTTATTGAGAAGTCTTTTTGTAGTTTAGTAGTTACTTTTATTAGTGGTTTCATTCTGTTTAAAACTAAAATAAATAACTTTCTTTTGAGAAGGATTGCAATGTCTATGAGAGCTTCTAGGATGCATTTTCTACAGTAGGTTTTAAGGGTTGTGCATGATTTCTCTCCTGTTTTTATAAGGTTCTGAAGGACTCTGTGGCAGAACATTTTTTGTAAAATATTTTTGTGGTATGGTTTCTTGCCACTATATCAAGATGTATAGGTGTAACGTTAGAAGTAGTGGTAGCTGAAGTTTGTTAATCATGTTCTGTTTTGTTTTACATTTTGATAGAGGAGGGAAAGTTTCCGTACTGGAAGCTAGTTTTGTTTCGCTTAATGACTGTATTAGCTGTTTTGTTTGAACTTTTTGTACAAAATCTGCTAGAGATGGATGCTTATTTTGGACACTTTTATTTTGATTTGCTCTACTACTGCGTTGCTTTCTACGGAGTTGCTTTTTGGTAGGCATTCTTTGGGGTCTATTGGAGAAAAAAGAAAGTGTGGATTGGGCTGTTGTGCAGTGTATGCGTGCTTTGTGCACGAGTGTCTGAGTATGACGGTAAGGATGATTGTGGAGGTGTGTGATTGTGCAATGGCCAGCTACATCAAGTTGGGAAGGCTATTCTTGTATTTTTGTATTACTGTACTGGGCTTTAGATGACAATATAAAGTATGCAATTGGTAAGGGGAAGCACTAATACTACATCTCATGGTAATGGGTTAATACACTTGTTTCCTCTACAATACTAAAATGCTAGTGTGTTTGAGTAACAGAACATTATGTTAGTATTGTACTTACTTTTTTGTATGGAAAGAGTAGGTTTCTTCTAAGTCCTTGTTTGTACTTCAGACGCTGCTGCTTTTCAGGAGAGTGGTCTTCACTGCAATTGTAAAAGAAAGAAGTTACAGAATATGTGTGTTTATAGCACTTTTGTTAATGTAGACATTGTTTTTGTTTTTGTAGTAGTAGTGTTTTCTTACAACTGAGCATAGAATGCACATGCGCTTTCCTTTGCCTGTGTGCATCCTGTATATTGTATTTAGAATCTGTTATTTGAATATGTTTTACAAATTAGTATAATAGTAAACGTATAGATCACAGTTGTTTTTTTAATGTTATGTTAATGGATGTTAAGAGATAGAAGAAATAATCATATGCATTGTTTGCTATTTTTACATGGTAAATGGCAGAGATTGTACAGAAAAGCATGCAATGTATGCATTTGTGAAGGAGTGGGAAATAAAGTAGAAGGATATCATATAGAGGCAGTGGTGTAGTTTGAGCTGGGAACCTTTCTAATGATATTGTCTGTGTGTGTGCCTGAATGAAGATGCATGTACTCATCCTGGCTGCAGGTAATTTTATAACACACCGGACAGTCTTTTTCAGAATTATTGTGTTATTTCTCCCATCTTATAATATGAAACAATATTTTTTTAGATAGGTGTGTGTGTAAACAAAAATTTGGAGAGCTGAAAGGTTTGCAATTGACACTTCATCATAGCAGATGGGAGAAATGACAGCAAGTTCATTTTACAGTTTATACAGGGTAAGTGGCAGTTACTCTGTTTATATTTTTATTTATTTTACATTTTTAAAGCATTCACACAGCCTGCGGGCATCGGGGCTCTGTTACAGGAATTGTTTATTTTTAGTTGCGTAATTATTTTGTCTTAGTTGCGCATTTATAACGAGCTTCAACATGTTTCTAGCGCAGACCCGGGGATTGAACCTGTGTTGCTTCGTGTCGTTTTGCTTCCAAGGTGCTCACATTGCCGCTGAGCTATGCTCCCGGATGTATTGTATTCCTAGAAGAGCTGTACATGCACTGTGTAGAAAATATTCATACCTGTAGTCTGTGTTCATGCATGTGGATGTGCATGAATCTGCAAGTAGAAATCTTGGGGAGTATTATAGTAGTTGTTGCTGTAGGTCCTTTGCAGTCACAGACGAATCGTACTGAGCGTGATCAATAGTACATCTAAAGTGCTGATCTGTGCTGATAGAGTTAGAAGTAGAGTTCTTGGATGTGAATGGTGGATGATTGTGTGACTGCTTAACAGTAGCCCATGAGGAAACGGTGCGGAGAGTGAAGTGGAAAGAGTAGAAGGGCTGCCCCAGTGTTACGTACTCCGCGGTCACTGCGGTTGTCCACGGACAGGGCATGCCACAACAGGGGTTTCTCAGCAACTCTAGCATGGAAAAGGGACTGTAGGATCAGCCAATCAGATGCTGAGGTTGTGGTTTGTGTTGAAAAAGGCTGTGTGTAGTGAAGATGGCAGAAGTGGAGAAAGTCAGGTTTTGGTGGTTGGAGATATGTTTGTGCATGGTTTGGAGCAGTATGCTAAATGCAGGAATGGGGCAAACAATTTTGATGTTAAAGGAGTGGAGGTGGTGTGGAGCACTATGCCTGGTTTGAATGTGCAGTGAATTGTACAAGTTTGTGGAGATATGGGCAGGGTGAACAGTCCAAATGTAGTTGTTTTGCACTGTGGTGCTTTGCATTTGGTCTATGTCAGTGCCCCTACTTTGTTGGTAGATCTGGAACACTTGGTTCAGGCAGTAATGAAAATACTTCCAAATGCCAAAGTTATTTTTTCTGGTTTAGTACCTAGGGCAATATGGGAAAACGGTTTTGTTTTTTGTCTTCAGCAAAATATTGCTAGGTGTGCAATCAACCGAGCCATGTTTGCTTTCATTCTGGTAATGTTGTTTATTTTAAAGAAGATGGCATTTCTTTATCTTTTATGGTAAATGCCATGCTGTTTTGGAACATAAGGGTTGCTTTGGAGAAGCTAATGTGAACATTTTTAGAGTAAAATAATAATACAAACAAAAAAGAAAAACAAAATAAAAGGTGTTTCTGAA
Organism: Ambystoma mexicanum; assembly: GCF_040938575.1. Lineage (NCBI taxonomy): Eukaryota > Metazoa > Chordata > Amphibia > Caudata > Ambystomatidae > Ambystoma > Ambystoma mexicanum. The sequence goes on along the minus strand of NC_090925.1, from coordinate 62,827,077 downwards.
TCATCTGCAAAAAAACAAAAAAAAGGCTCTTTTCAGAGCCAGCCTCAAAGGGGAAATGGGGCACACTATTTAAATTTTTATTGCCCACGTTCAGATGTTTTGATTTGTCCACGGACACTGTGGTTGTCTGCGGACAACACGTATTACATACAGGGATTTTGGGGTTGAGAGGCATGCAAATGAGACTGAGCAGAGCACGGGATTGGTTAATAAGGTTTACTGGGCATGTTGTGTAAGGCGAGACTTTGTCAGTAGGTATTTTTCCTGAGAGAAGAGCAGATATCTATGGCTGTGTGTTTCAGAAAGCAGATTGTTTGGATTTTGGGAGATTCATGGATAAATTGGTTGGAGGTGCATGCACATCGCTGTGGAGTGGCTGCACATCTTGGATTCTCTTATGTGGAAGTGCACTGGCATGGAGTGCGTGAAATGAAGTGGGTGGATTTGGTACCTCTCTGTGCTTCTTTGGTGACACAGCGTCATCCAAACATTATTATTATTCATTGTAGAGGGAACAGTTTAGGACATGAATCTCTTTGCAATTTGCAATGAAAGAAGGACTTTTTCATTTGGTCCACAAATGTAGAAAGCAAGGTGCAATGTTAACACGGCTGTTTGTGCCTTTTTGAGAGATGTTGGTATGTCCTCTTTTCAGAATAAAAACATTATGTTTTGTACCACAAACATTTTTCGCAGGATGGAGTCCATTTTACTTATGCCGGCAATCAGATTTTTCTGCGAAATATACAAAGTGCATTGCAATCTTTCTTGGAATTACAGCAATCCATTTTGCAGTAGGTGTTGACCATTTGAAGTTTTTGAAACACAAAAAAACACCACAAAAAGGCTCTATACAGAGCCACCACTTACTCCCATATAAAAGTGCAATGGTTCTGATAGGGCATCTTTGATGTCCTGGGTGTTAGTTTTAGCAGTATTTAATTCAATATTCTTTCAATGTAAAAATAGCTGTAAGATCAAGATGTACTCCCTGATTCATTGAAAGAATATTGAATAAAATACTTTATTTCTTTGTGTATTTTACAACAGAAACATTTGGTTCCACTGCATAGCTGTGTGAAACAGAGTATCCATGCAACGGTTCAACGTTGCTACTCGCCAATCAATTGTGTGAGCTCCTCATAAATACTCGAGACCCCCACTACTATAAGTGGTGTATGCTTCAATACATGTATGCGTAAGTTGAACAGCACATCTTAGGGCCACCATACTGTACAGTAGGTAAAGGATCTACTTGTTGTAAAAAATGCTTACTTCTGTGATGTGGCCAGGATATGTTGAGATGGGTCTAGTGTCTGTAAAATATTGGATATACTGTATACCACACACTGAACAGTATGTTTTGCAGCAGTTTATCCTAAAGCAAGTGTGATGCATTGTTGTAATGGAATTTTTCGCATTGACATTTTAATTCATATTGTAATGCAGACATCAATGCCTCTTTGTCCACATTTCACATCAACAACTACTACACAGCACAAGCACATAAATAAGTGAAATCCAGCTACAAGATGGCCACTGCTTGCGAAGGTTTCGACAGGCGGCATGAAAATCCTTAAGTAATATCCTTCCTACTGCAGATTAGCTGGCGGTGTGCCCAATATTTCAGGACCGGAGTCCTCAGAGCATTGACAAGCACAGTTTTGTGATCCGGAATGGCCTGGGGGCTACAGTACGCTATTGCTTGTGCTGGGCCGTGGACGGCTCCGAGGTGCGGACCGCCAGCGTCAGAACTTGGTGAGTGTGTTCTGTGTGGCGCACCTGGCGAGTGGCACTCTGTGATGGTCTACTGGCAGTGAACAAAGTCTGCAGACAATTGCCTGCCTCTATTTGGGGTGCACCAGTGGTCAAGTGGGCTGGCGACTCAGTCAATCGCGTGTGGTGCTCCTAATCTCCCCAGGCGCAGCGCAACCTCGCAGAGCGGATAAGGGTCTCTGGAAGCTGCCTGGATCAGCTGTAAGTCTGCAGCGGCAACGGGATCCTGTGCTTCCATGGAAGACTGAGGAAACCTACCCAACCCACCTAGTGATTACACAGGGTTGATGGGAGAGAGTTACTCTCCCAGGAGGCATGGTTATAACAGCACATGTAATTTCATATATTGAACATTCCCTGCTTTGTGGGTGAGCAGCTGTATGGGATGCTGGGCTGCTTATTCCTCATACAGCTTCTTAGGTGTTGTGTCAGAGCTACTGCGGATTAGCCTGTGCTCTGGGTACCATTTGTGATAGCCCCTTGGAGTGCCCTGGGGAGAGCTGGTGCTCACACGTGTGGCGGATCTTGAGGATCGATGAGCAGCACTGTCATTGACTCAGACTGTGTCACTACAGGAAAGCCACATTCTGGAGGCTGCAGACTCGGCCTTCAGGCTTGTCCTTTGACCATCTACGCTACCAGCATTACTTAAAGTGAGTGTTGGCTGAGCTCTTCCATTGCCGCCTCCACCAATTTTTTCTGAACCTTTCACTGCCCATATGTACTCTGCCTTCCTTGTCTCCGCTAATCTATATCTCCTCTCACTGCATTCGTTCTTGGTGGTGTGTATGTGTACATCTGTGCACCCCTCTTGCTTTACATCTGTGCCTCCATTTTTAAAAATCATTTTTGGTGGTGTTTACCTCTACATCTGTGCAACCCTTTTGCTTTGCATCTGTGCCTCCATTTTTTAAAAATTGTTTTTTGTTTGGTGTACTTTTACATCTGTGCACTCCTCATGCTTTGCATCTGTGCCTCCATTTATTTAAATGTTTTTTCGTGTTGTGTACTTGTACATCTGTGCACACCTATTGGTTTGCACCTGTGCCTCCATTTGTAAAAATCGTTTTGGTTGTGTGTACTTCTACATCTGTGCAACCCTCTTACATTCTATCTGTGCCTCCATTTTTTTTAAATCGTTGTCGGTTCGGTGTACTTTTACACCTGTGCACCTCTTGTCTCTTAAAACTCTATTCCTTTCTGGATTGCATTTATGCCCTCTGACTACTTCTACTAGGCCACCTGGGGAGTCTAGCTGGATCTGTGCTGTGCAGCAACTCTTCTTTCCTTACTCGACTAACCTCTGCCACCCCTATGGCTCTCTCCTTCTCAACCATCTTCTCTAACTATTACACTATCACCTGTCCTCTCGCTCTCACAAAGTCTGATAGGAAAAAGCACAAACAAGGCTTCTTGCGTGCAAACCCTGGACTTCTCATCTCAGACAACTATTTCAGCGCTTCCTCTAGAGAGAGAGAGGTTTTCACTGATATCCTCTTCTCTGACCCTTTTCCATATCTATGGACCCCACATCTCATCTCACCCTCCACATCCTCTACCATTAACGGTGGACCTAAGTGGGTAGGCCTCTTGGCCATCTTCTCATGTTCACATTGCTTCGTTAATGTCTATCACATTGGCACTTTCCTGGTTCAGGGTCCACAACCCAACCTCCTACTCTTTGAATGGATCCTGCCTTCTCTCATTAACTTCCTTCCTTGTCCGGCATCTTCCCCTACTACTCATGCTCTCTCTGTGCAGACTTGTGTACCACAACCCTGTACCGCACCTCATAAAAATTTCCACAGCAAAGACCTCCTCCATCTGGCGACTCTTAATGCCCGCTCAGCCAACAAACATTCCACTGACATTTGCCTACTTCTTGAAGACACTGACCTTGACATTCTCACACTTTCCGACACATGGTTCAGTGCCAGCTCAGTCCCTGCCTTTGAATCCCTCCTCCCTGACAGCTTCAAAATCATTTCAAAGCCTCGACCCCACCACAATGGCGGGGGTTGCCTTAATGTTCCTTGAGTGGGTTCCTGCCTCCATCTTACCCACCCATCTCTACTCTTCTTTTGAGAGTCGGGTTTGCAAGTTGGTCATCTCTCTCATCTCCACCTGGCCATTGCTACCATTTACCTGCCTCCTGGCACCACCACCCAGCTCCTCTCTGAATGGGCTGATTTATATTCTTCCTTACTTTCATCCACCTCCAACCTCCTCCTCCTGGGTGATTTCAACATCCAACTGGACTCCCCTGGCTCTGCATCCACTCTCTTCACTGACCTCTGCACCTCTTGTTCCCTCTCCCTTCCCCCTTCTGGGCCAACCCACTCAGCTGGAAACACTCTGGACGCACTCATACGCTCTGACTTCTCTCCCCCCCACTAGTCACCCCTCTCTCCTGGTCACAGACAATCTGCTTCTCTCCACCCACCTACGTCCCTTTGACCCTCAGACGGCCCCTCAAATACCCGCCAACCGTGTTCACTAACATCAGCCCGATGAAAGGATTGTCAACTGCTGCCTTCGCTTCCACCTTCATCCTCCCTCACCCCACTTCCTCTGACCCTACCTATGACTCTGCTCTCAGCAACCTCCACCTGTCTATCACCAATAATCTTGACATTCTTGCCCAATCATGAGGATCTGCCTGAAACATGCCTCTAACTGTTACACCTGGTATGACTCTGAACTTGCAACCCTGAAATGAAAATGCAGGGCGGTTGAGCGGAAGTGGCATACCTCAGGATCATCCTCTAACCAACTGTCCTGCTGCCTTCTCTAAAGGCAATACAGACTCTCCATCCGTGCCAAGAAAAGAGCCCACATGCAACTCAGGTTTCCTTTGCATCCAACTACATGGCTGAACTCTTCAAGATCTGCATGGAACTTGCCAACCCTTCCACAGCCTCCTCCCCTTCTCCTTCCCAGGCCCTCTACAAAGCACTGGCCACACACTTCGCCACCAAAACTCAAGAAATCCTGAACACCCTTGCTACCCACCCTACTAACCCACCCAACACCCTCATGCCTCCCTTGGCCCTTAACCCTCCGCCTTCCTCCTTCTCCTTCTACCCTGTCACACCTGAACAAGTTACCAGAGTTGTCCGCTCCATGAAGGTCTCTTGTAAACAGGTATCCCATTGCTCATCCAGGACTATCAAAGATAACATTGGATCTCTTGCCCTCACACTGACTGATTTCTGCAATCAATCTTTTCTCACTGGACCCTTCCCCTCCTCCCATAAGCAGTTCCTGGGGAAGCTGCTGGAGAAGATGGCCTCGCCCTAACTCAACTCACACACTTAACTTGTTGGTGGTCTCCATGACCATCAATCAGGATTCAGAGCATCCAGAGGCACGGAAACTGCTCTTCTGAACACCCAAGAAAAACTGATTGTATCTCTGGACTCCAACTTCCCAGCTGTCCTCATCCTTCTAGATATCTCCTCAGCCTTTGATACAGTCAACCATTCCATCCTCATACAAAAGCTCCACAATATCCTTGGAATCTCGTAATGGACACTGGACTGGCTGACATCCTTCCTAACTGACCACTCTTCCAAAATCATCCTGGGCACTTTCTCCTCTCCTACTTCATTCTCCACCTGTGGTGTCCCCCAGGGCTCTATCCTCTCTCCTTGGCTCTTTAACATCAATCTAGCTCTGCTTGCATGCCTCATCTCCTCCATACTCCTCCAACTTTCAGGGTTACGCAGATGACACACAGCTCTTTTTCAAACTTCCTGCGGATCCACTTGCACCCTCCATCATCCCTGACTGCCAATCTGCAATCCAGTCCTGGTGTACCGCCAACAATCTCTGTCTCAATGCCTGTAAAACTGAGATCCTTCCCATTAGGGTGAGGGCTCGGGAATGTGACTCTTTGTCATCCCACATAGACACCCCTGGTTCGGATGGTTCTCTGAGTCACTGTACTTTGCTGTAGAATGAGTCTCACTGTATCTTATCTTTCTTCGAGAATCCTTCAAGTACTCATCGGACAACACTATGTAACGGGAGTGCACCCAGACTCCAAATGAAGATAAAGAACATTCTTGGGATGATGGTGTGTCAAATGATCACCTCAGGGTTGCGCTGCGCTCATTTAGATGCCCCCCCTTTACACGTTTGCAGAAAAAGATGGCACTTATGAGCATTTTAAAGCACATCTCAAATTCACAATTGGGATGCACTTTAAAATGCCTAAAACTGAGGCTCTTCCACTTGTGCCTGTTCAGGTGCAAATCATAGCTGTGTTTCATGAAATACCAGATTTGCCCCTTCTGGACTGCATGTACGTGCAGAAATCGCCTTGTGGCATCCATGTTTCCTCCAAACATGGCCGCCACTGCTAAGATCGCCACTGCAGTAGTCTAGTCTTCCCTACAGTTGCAGCATCAGCTTATGAGCGCCACTCTAAAACGAGCTGGCACGTCTCAACATTCGGTTGCCTTCAGCCTTTCTCAGCGCTAATTCCTTATTGGCCTTCCCCTTGTACTTGCTGTACACCCTGCTGCCTTTTTCCCCGATTCCGCCTGTGTCCCTCGCCTTCTTCCCTCGTCTCTCCCTGCTCCTCCTTGCCTTGTCAGTGCTTCGTGTTGGAACTGTCATCAGCCGCCGACCTCCGCCTGTGGATTCTCGGACTGTTTCCCTTCCTGTAATTCTTCGTCCATTCTGGAACTAAACAAACGCTGCTTACACTCGGAACCTGCTACCAAGACCAGTGCTTCCAAGGCAGTGGCCCCGGAGGTCAGCCTGCTCGGCAACAAAGCCGGCGGGGTGGCGTCGGGGGAGACTCGCCCATATCTTTTCGAATCCAGAACCACCAGAAAGAAAGAAAAGGACACCTCTTTCCAAAAATAAGGCTTCTAAGGAAAAACAGGTGAGCCCAGAACCTAAGTCTCATATTCATGACAGTTTGAGATGCCCACGGATTGCAGCCAATATGGATACTTCTATGCTTTACTCCGTGGCATGCAAGAGTTATCCACAGAAGTGCAAAACCTAAAGGCAGAAAACGCAGCCTTGAGGCAGTTGGTTATGTCCAGGGATTCAGCCTTCCAGGAAAGTGCTGCTATAGGCGGCATTGTGGAAAAATACGATGGGGACCTAAAACACTGCGTGCCTTTTTGGATTCTTGCATGGTCCACTTCACCTTCAAGCCTTACTATTTTGCCAATCCACGGGCTAAGGTGGGGTTCATTATTTCCCATCTTGTTGGAAACGCTCTGTCCAGGGCTACCCCCCTGGTATCTGCCAGCGATCCTCTCCTGGATAACTATGAAGAATTCCTCGCAGCCTTTAAAACAATGTTTGACCGTCCTGATCTAGTCTTCTCTGCTCAGGAGAGACTGTCAGAATTCCAACAGGGAATCCAGAACATGTTGACATATGTGACAAGATTCAAACAGCTGGCAAAGGAAGCCGACTGGTTCCCGGAAGCTTGTTTTACCCTGTTTCGTAAGGGATTGAATGAAGAAATCAAAGACGAACTGGCTAGGGTAGCTGCCCTGGCTCCATCCAGGCTCTTCTGGACCTATCATAGCAGATTGACTTTCACCTTTAGGAGAGGAAGGCTGAGAAAAGAAGAGATCAAAACCCTCAACTAAAACCTACACCAGTATACCCATGCTCAAGGGAACCCCCTCAGTTATCAGCTTTGGATACAGAACACATGCAGATCGTAAATTTGCAGGGACGCCTTACACCCCAAGAAAGGACAAGCCGCATATACAGCGGTTTGTGCATGTATTGCACCTCAGACAAACATCTAATTCAAAACTGTCCTATCGCTCCACCATGGCGTAGGGGAAATGCCAGCTCCCGATCCTGTTTCGGGAGTTTGATATACGCTCCACATTTTCGGCCTCCTTGGGACCTGTTCAAATGTCTTCTTTGGTCACTCTCCAGGTCACCTTGATTTCCAACACTGAAGAGCTCCATCCTATCCTGGCCTTAGTGGACTGGGCCCAGCAGCATCAAGTACCCAAATAAGAAAAGGATATGGTTCAAGCAGTAGACGGTATTGATGGACGACCATTGTCATTTGGACCCATAACCCAACAAACAAAGGAAGTCATGTTGACAATAAACAACCCCTAGGAACTTCTGCGTTTTGAAATAATAAAGGCGGCCCATTATCCGGTGGTATTGGGTATGCCCTGGTTACAACCGCAAAATCCTTACATTAACTGGGCAGCTGGATCATTATTCTTAGAGTCAGAATACTGTCTATCACATTGCCTCTCCGGGAATGCGCCAGTTGTGAAGGTGTTGTGATTAACTTTGCATGCATCTGGTGCAAGTGACTAGAATCTTGAAATGGAGTGCAGGGCTTGGAATGTTTATCTATGAGTGTATTCCAGGTTTATCAGATGCAAGGATGTAAGCCCTGAGAGAGGATGCTGGTGGGTGTCCTATGTCCCCTTTTACTTACCTGACTCTATGAACTGTATTTGATGTACCTGAATTTAAGTTAATAAGTTAACAGTTCACTGGAGTGTCAGAGTCATCTATGGCTGGACCCTGAATCCAACACTGGCGACGAGGATGAAGCTGGCTGTGCTGGGGGGACAGCACCAAAGGGAGACACCCACCGCCCCCCCTAAGAAAAGTCATCCTCTCTCAGGTAAAAGCACTGGATGGCTGTGAGGCTCTGCAGGTGCTGTGAGGGCAAGCGTGGCCCAGACAGAGGTGCTACAGAGGCAGAGGTACAAGAAAGGCCCAGACAGAGGTGCAGCAAAGGCAATGGAATCAGAGAAAACTATGGCTGTCAAGATGTGCTGCAGAGGCAGTGGAGCGCTGTTATTTGCAATGAGGTGCTGCAGAGGCAGTGAGGTGCTGCAACAGGCAGTGAAGAGACGCTGCAGAGGCAGTGAGGTGCTGAATGAGGCAGTGAAGGAGCGCTGCTTGAGGTAGTGAAGAGGTGGTGTGAGGGCAGTGAGGCACTGCAACAGGCAGTGAAGAGGCGATGCAGAGACAGTTAGGTGCTGCATGAGGCAGTGAAGTGATGCTGCAAGGGCAGTGAGGTGCTGCAAGATGCAGTGAACAATCGCTGCATAAGGGGTGCTGCAGAGGCAGCAAGGAGCTGTATGGCACAGTGAGGTGCAGTGAAGAGGTGCTGTGAGGGCAGTGAGGTGCTGCAACAGGCAGTGAAGAGGCTCTGCAGAGCAAGTGGAGTGCTGCATGAGGCAGTGAAGAGGTGCTGCGAGGGCAGTGAGGTGCTGCATGGGGCAGTGAAGGAGCGCTGCATGAGGCAGTGAAGAGATGCTGCTAGGGAAGTGAGGGGCTGCACCAGGCAGTGAAGAGGTGCTGCAGAGGCAGTGAGGTGCTGTATGAGGCAGTGAACAGGTGCTGGTTGAGGCAGTGAAGTGATGCTGCAAGGGCAGTTAGGCGCTGCAAGATGCAGTGAAGAGTCGCTGCATAAGTGGTGCTGCAGAGGCAGCAAGGCGCTGAATGGCACAATTTTATTTTATGTTTTTATTTTTTGGGATTTGTAAGGCGCACTGCAACCTTCTAGGCAACGAGGCGCTATAAGTATACTTAAGGAGGCTTGCTTGTGGGTTACAATAAGCGGCCCAATGTGTGAAGCTTAACAACATACAGTTACTTATACAGTTAAATTACAGAGTACAATGTTCTACAGTACAGAGTGTGTCAAGTACAGATTATAACAGTGGTAGAAACATTATGTAAAAAGCAGAAAGGCTCTTTAGACAAAGAGCCTTGTCTTTAGGGCCTTGCGAAAGGCAGCATGGGACTCGATGGATCTAATCTGGTCTGAGAGTTTGTTCCAAAGAGTGGTGGCCATACTTGGGAAGCTAGATCCTCCAGCGTGCACTCTGCGTGAGTGGGGTACTGTGATGCGGTTAGTTCTTGCAGGTCTGGAGGCTGTTTGTCTGGAGATCCTTTGCGTAAGGTAACTGGGGGCGAGGCCGTGAATACATTTGCGGGTAAGGGCTAGTGTTTTGAATACAACCCTTTCCTTAATAGGTAGCCAGTGTGCCTCTCTTCTGATCGTGGAGATGTGTTCCCTGCATGAAAGGCCAGTGGCTGCCCTAGAAGCGTTGTTCTGTGCTATCTGAAGTTTGTCCAGGTTCTTTTGTGATGTGCCAATGAAGAGGGCATTGCAGTAATCAAGTCTAGAGCCGATGAGGGCTCTAGCTATGGTGATACAGTTCTGTTGGGTAAGGAATGGTCTGACAGCGTTAATCAGTTTGGCGTGGTAAGCTGCAGAGGACGCAATGGCGTTGACCTGCCTGTCCATGGTGAGGTTTGGCTCAAGGTATACGCCTAGTGTTTTGATCGTTTGTGATACTGCGATAGGGATATTATTGATTGTGAATGTATGGTATTCTTTGGCAAGTTTATTTAGATCCTATCAGCAGGAGTTCCGTTTTGTCACTGTTTAAACAGAACCAATTGTCTGCCATCCAAGATTGTATGGTGGAGTAGATGAGGTTGAGGGTGTTAGAGTCAGCTAGATAGTCTTCTGTGAGAGGTATGAGCACCTGGGTGTCATCTGCATAATTAGTATATGAGATGCCCAAAGAGTCTAAAATTTTGAATAGGGGTCTGGTAAAAAGGTTATACAGCGTAGGGTCTATGCATGAGCCCTGTGGGACCCCACATTTGATAGGTCTCGGAGTGGCATTGGCCGATTCGGAAAAGACCTTCATTACTCTCTCCTGAAGAGAGCAGCAATGAGGTGCTGCAAATGTGAAGAAGCGCTGCAGATGTGAAGAGGTGTTGCGTTTTGCTGAAGTGAAGAGGCCCTTTAGTAAGGGCAAGTGAGACCCTATGTGATGTGCTGCAGTGTGCAGTGAGGTGCTGCAAGAGGCTGTCAAGCGGTGTTGCAGTGTAAAAGTAATTGGACAGGAGGTCCAAGGGAGCTGCTTAAAAGTGCCAGTGGAAAGTCAAGAGGTCCATTGGTTAGGAATGGCAGAGGCTGGAGTCTCAAGGAAGCACTACAGGCAGCTGTGAGGAGCTGCAGTGGACTGGATCTCAGTGTAGTGCTACAGGCGCTGTGAGGAGCTGAACATTGAAGTGAAAGTTAAAGTTTAAATGAGAGAATGCTGTGTCAGGGAGTCACGTAGATGAACATTGCGGCGGTTGATGGGAGAAAGGTGCAATGGAAGTACCTTTGTCATGTGGCTGGATTACAGAAGGGGCTGGCGGAAGTCCACGGCTATGGGTTGGGTGTGTTCCAGAAAAGTTTGTTGGAGCTGGGAGCTCCGCTCTCATGGGTGTCTCAGCCTAAATGATGACGTCATTCAGAATACAGGGGGTGATGGCAATGACTACAGCACAGAGAAGTCAACAATATGTTCAGCGTTTGCTTCTTTGGAACAGTGAAGTGAGGATCTAAAGGAAAAGAAAAAGGAACGCAGATTACGTGTCGAGTCGTCATGACGTGGCATCTGCATGTGATTACGTTCTGTTCTTTGATGATACGTGCCGAGGCAAAGAGCCTTGCTGGGCCAGATGATGCCGTTTTGTTAGGGCAAAAAGGAGCGGAAGAGAGGAAATGCCGTGGAGCACTAGTGGTTGTGGCTAACAATGCAGAGGAAGCCAGCGAAGGTATTGGGGAAAGTTTAAGTCAGTGACTTGTGTTCCGTATTGGTACTGCATTTCCACAAGAATGACAGTTGGGGCGGTGATCTCCGTTCCTGAAGATTTTTGCTGCAGATGCCAAGGGATACGTTTCATTGAAAGGGGGTGCACAATTTAATTTTGATGGAAATGTTGTCACACTATTGATGTTTGGAGTTAACATCCAATAATGCATATCTGTGATGATGAGGCCTATTACTGTTTTCTTAATTGGTGGTTGGATGTCTGTTTTGGAAACCTCAAGGAACCGACCAGGAGGGTGATGTATGGCTTATCGCCATCTGGTGGAAGGTTCTAGTGTCCATTGTGGTTGGGCCACACTTCAAGTTTGGTGAGTCATGCTATTGCCATATGGGCGAAATTCGCTAAAGAAGTTCAATACATGTGTTTGAGTAACTTAACCATGCATAAAGATTTTACCATTAGGACACTGCAGGCTTAAAGTATGGTATCGTGATGCAATGTTTATTGTTATTGTGAACCATTTTTAATGCTCAATTTTTCATTTTGGTATGTGTGTGGTGTAGAGCATGGTGGGGGACTCATACTTGTGAGTTTTGCTGGGGCTGACATGTACTTTTAAGGTTGGGGACTAGTGGTCCTTAGTTAGTTGTGCTGTGACACAAATTTGGTGGGACGTGGTCCTCTAGTAGCTGGCTGTGGTAGTACACAGTTTTGTGGTGAACTAGGTAGTTCCTGGTTATGTGGTGCCTTTGTATTTGGCATATGTGGTCAGACATGTGTGCGGACATTTGTGTGAGTCTGGCTGGTTTGTTGTTTGATGTGCATGATTCAATGTTCGTAGTAGATATGCATAACTATGTATCCTAACCTAACATTTATGTCTACATGTACACTCCGAGATCAACCGTGCAAGTTTAAACTATGGACTCTTATCTGGCATTTTTGTTTTACCGTTAACCATGTTTATACTAAATTCATTGTTCCGGGTGTTGTGGAGTAGAATTGTGTGTGGGTTCAGTGTGCAAATCTGAGTGGATAGCATAGCATTGTGTTGGATCAAAGGGTGCAATTTATGTTCTCTCTTCATGGTTTAAGTCAAGTTGTTTGACAAGTTGGTGTCAAGGTTGTGTGGTACCAGTGGTGTCAACATGACTGAGACTTAATCTCAGTGGGTGTGTGATAGGGTACAATTGGTGTTCTCTCATGTAGTGAGATCGAGTTGTGTGAGGTAATGGTATCTAGTTTGGTGTGTTATCAGTGGCGCCAATGTGACTAGAACTTATTCTCAAGTGTGTGTGTTAGGCTGGGTGCTATAATCGTTATGCAAGTTCATGCAAGTGGATTTTTGGTGTAGTGTTGTGGGTTTGATGTTGGTTGATTTTGGGGTTGACATTGGTTGGGGGCTGGCTCTCTGTTTTGAAGTTTGGTGGTATTGACCTGCCACGTGGAGGTTGCTGGGTTCAGTGTATTCAGTACAATGATTGCCAATGATTGCTGGTAGGAATGTTGTTTCTAACAAGTTTTCTTCCAAAGGTGACTTTACAGTTTAAAAGTGTCGATTTCACGTGGAGATAAAATGTTTTGGCAGCATGCAATTGGCATTTTAGTTACGTTAGATTAAGATAGGAATTAGATGTCATGAGAGGTCTATAGTATCGGAATTTTGAGCATGAGTGCAAGAGGCCGTAGCAGTACGTTTTGAGAATGGAGTGCAAGCTGGCCACAGTTATAATTCGTGGCCTTTGTCAGGGATGCATTTAGCGAAATGGATGTTTGTGAGTTTAACGCAAAAAAACAAAGTTTTGCTGTTCCATGTATGTAGATTAATATGTTCTCTCCACAGGTGGACTTTAAAGCTTAAAAGTTGGTGCACTATTTAGTTTTTGCTATGACACAAAACACGTGTTTTTGGGAACTGGTTCTTTAACCCTACATATTTCCACAGGTACATTATCAGTATGGGCCCTGTAGGCTTGAATTTCGGACATTGATGGGGCATTTCTTTTACTTGGTTACCATGTTCAATGCTCAATTGGCCTATATGGTATGTGTGTGGGGAATGGTGGTTGTTGATTCAGGTACAATGTCAACGTTATAGTGTTTAGCTTTTGCAAGAACAGTTTGGTTTTAAATTCAGCTAGAACGATGTGATATATATGGCAATGCGAATGCAAACTACTCACTGGTGATGTAGCAGGAGCAGGGAGTGGTGCTGTGCATGGATTTTTAGATCTAAGTGTATGAGGTGTAGCTTCAGTGGATGTGGTGTGAAGGGAGTGAGTTGAGATATTAGTGTTATGATTGTTGATTATTTCTTCATTAGAGTTATTAAGTTGATAACAGTGTTCATCATTAGCTGCTCCATATAGGTAGATTAATATGTTCTCACCACAGGTCGACTTTTAAGTTTATTCCACAGATGGACATTAATGTTAATAGATTTTTTGAAGTGGTGACAAGGTCTAAACTTTTTGGAGTTGTTTTTGGTTTTTGTGAAATGCTTTCTTTAATCTTTTGTTTTTCAGGTGGGACTTAACTGGACTAAATTGTTGATTAAATATTGATCTTGTCACTCATATTTTACTGCTGTTGTTGTTGTTCCAATAGGGGGAAGATGTGTTGTGATTAACCTTGCATGCATCTGTTGCAAGTGACTAGAATCTTGAGATGGAATACAGGGCTTAGAATGTTTATCTATGAGTGTGTTCCAGGTTTCTCAGTTGGAAGAATGTAACCCCTGAGAGAGGATGCCAGTGGGTGTCCTATGTCCCCTTTTACTTACGTGACTCTAAGAACTGTATTTGATGTACCTGAACTTAAGTAAATAAGTTAACAGTTCACTGGAGTGTCAGAGTGATTTATGGGCGGCCCCTGAATCCAACAGAAGGCTACCAATACGGAACATGAAAAATCCAACCAAGTGACCATTGCAAATATCCACCAGGTACCTGAAGTGTATAACCAGTTCTCTGACGTGTTCTCCCTGGCTATAGTTCAATCTTTACACAGACTCGAGGATTGTGCCATTGAGACTGATAAAGACACAGTTATACCCTTTGGTCAAATGTTTATCCTGTCAGAATCAGAGAAGTAGGCCCTCTGTGAATACCTGGACACCAACCTAGCCAATGGAACCATCTGACCCTCCAAGTCTCGGGCTGGGACCTCCTTGTTTTTTGTGCCCAAGAAAGACACCCAAGAACTTTGCCCATGTTTGGACTACAGAGGTCTCTATCAGTGCACCCAGAAGGATCGCTATCCCTTGCCCATCATTTCCGACATCCTTGAAGCACTGCGGGGAGCAGTTATATTACCCAAACTGGATTTAAGAGGAGCATACTATTTGATTTGCATAAAGGAAGGTGACGAATGGAAAACCGTATTCCGGACACCCTTTGGTCACTTTGAATACCTGGTTATGACATTTTCTCTCTCAAATGCACCTGCCGTTTTCCAGCGCTTCATGGACAGAGTATTCTCCGACATGCTTTCCTTGTTTGTGATAGTCTATTTGGAGGACATTCTGATCTTCTCGAAAGATTTAGCTTCACATGAGGAACATGTCACACAGGTATTGTACCATCTCGAGAACACCATCTATTCACTAAGCTAGAGAAATGTATCTTCTCATGTGTCTTCGTTAAGCTATCTGGGGTTTATCATAAGCTCCCATGGCATTGCTATGGATCCTTCCAAGATCAAGGCCATTACTTCCTGGCCCACACGCGCCAGTGTTAAGCAGATACAATCCTTCCTAGGACTGGCTAACTTTCATCGCAAATTCATACCTGCCTTCTCCTCTGTGGTTCGGCCCATCATCTCTCTTCTAAAGAAGGATGTACTGTTCAAGTGGGAAGAGGCTCAGGAGGTCGCCAATCAGAGTTCAAAGAGACAATTCACACAAGAACCCATTCTGTGCCAATCCGATGTTACCAAACCCTTCCTGGTGGAGACTGACGCCTCTGAATATGCCATTGGAGCCGTTTTAAAGCAGGTGCACGAAGACCACCACAAACACCCAATTGCATATCTCTCTCGAACACTGAATACTAGTGTAGATCACTAATCGGCTCTTGAAAAAGAGCTTTTGGCCATCCGACACGCCTTTACGGAATGGTGTCATCTTCTCCTAGGGGCCAGGTTTCCTGTACAGGTCCGGATTGATCAAAGAAATGTACAAGTACTCCAGACCATGGAATGAAGAAACAGTCGTCAGGCACGGTGGGCTTATTTCTTCGCTCAATTCCAGTTTCAGATCTGTCATATTCCTGGTCCATCCAATATCATAGCCGATGCCTTGTCCAGGCGCCCGGATTATATGTCAGAAGAGAGTCCACCACTACCAAAGATGTGTCCGGAAAAGGTATTCATAGCTCAAGCTGAAACCTTACTGGACCAGATTAAAGCTGCCACCCCTACGTCCACCTTATGGGAAGACTAAAATAACTCCAACCCTTGGACCTTGCGGTATGAAGACGGATATCTCTTCAAGGACACCGCCCTGGCAATCTCCACAAATGAACTAAGAAGCAAGGTGATTTGCCTGTGTCATGACACCTCTTTTTCCTGTACATCAGGGTATTAAGGCCACTCGGCAAACCATCCAAAGACAGTTTTGGTGGCCAAAAATGCAACAGGACATCTCTGATTATATTCAGGCTTGTGCTATTTGCAATCAGAATAAATATGATAACAAGAAACCTGCTGGCCTTTTAGTGCAGCCAGAATTGCCTATGCGTACCTGGGAGACGATAGCCACTGACTTCATTGGGGAACTGCCTCCTTCAAAATGGTATACCTGCATCATGTTTACTATTGATACATACTCTCACATGGCTCACTTTACCCCATTACCGAAATTACCATCAGCTAAGGAGATGGCGACCACCTTTATGACAGCGATCTTCAGGCTACACGGTTTGCCTTCCAAGATAATCTCCGACCGGGGGACACAGTACACCTCTCGGTTTTGGACAAACCTGTGTTGCGTGTTAGGCATAGAAAGAGCACTGTCCTCTGGGTTTCATCCCCAGACTAATGGAATCACGGAAAGGGTAAACCAGACTATTGAACAATACTTGCTCTGCTTTTCCTCCCAGGTACAGGATGATTGGTCAGTGCTGCTTTCTGTAGCAGAATGTGCTTACAACAGTTCCTACCATTCCACGACAAAGTTCAGTCCTTTTTTGTGCAACTATGGATTCCATCCATCGGTATTATCCACTTGTCTTCCTCATTCCACTCCTGTTCCTTCAGTGGAAGCATGGATAACTGATATAAGCATCTTACATCAGAACGTCAAGAAATACTTATTGGAAGCCAGGGCTGTCGATAAGAGATATGCAGATTCCAGATGCCGTCCCACCCCTGTCTACGTTGTAGGATATAAGGTCTGGTTATCCTCACAATATTTGTCCAGACATCTGAGACCTAACAAACTGGCACCCCTGTTCTATGGGCCATTTACTATTACAAAAGTCATCAACCCGGTGGCCTTCAGAATTCGGCTACCTAAGACTTGGAACAAGATTAATCCAGTTTTTCATTCCTCCCTTCTAAAACCCTACCACCCTTCTACCAGACAGAAGATTCCGCCACCACCTGTTCTTGTTGATGATCAGCTGGAGTATGAGGTCGCCAGGATATGTGATTCCAGATACAAACGGGGGTGTCTACAGTACCTTGTAGAAAGGAAGGAAATCCACCCAGTGAATGGACATGGGAACCAGTATCCAATATTCATGCGCCCGTTTGGTTTCTCAATTTCATCATAGATCTGGACTGCATGGACGCGCAGAAATCACCTTTGGGGCATCTATGTTTACTCCCAACATGGCCGCTGCTGCTAAGATCGCTGCTGCAGCGGTCTAGTCTTCCCTACAGTTGCAGCATCAGCTGAATAGCGCCTTAACGCGAGCCAGCGTGTCTCAAAGTTTGGTTTTCCTTCCTGGAATTCTTCATTCCTCCTGGAACCAAACAAATGCTGCTTACTCTGGGAACCTGCTACCAAGACCAGCGCTTCCAGGGCAGTGGCCCCGGAGGTCAGCCTGCTCGGCAACAAAACCAGCGGAGTGGCATCGCAGGAGACTCGCCCACATCTCTTTGAATCCAGAACCACCAGAAAGAAAGAAAAGGACACCTTTTCCAAAAAGAAGGCATCTAAGGAAAAACAGGTGAGCCTAGAACCTAAGTCTCATATTCATGACACTGTGTCACTTCTGACCCTGCCATGATTCGTTTTTGAAGTCGCGGCTTAAACCACAGCTGCCACACTAGCATTTCCAGCCCCCAAACAGGGATGGATTATTTAGTGTTTTTGGTATTTCACGGAGAGGGGTCCTTCAATGGCCCATCCTGGTGCAATGTGCTCCCAGCAACCACATGGTTGCTGGTAGCCTGTCATATATTGGTGTCAGGATCTTGCCCCAACAGTATTGTACGCAAGGGTGCTGGACAGCTTATTGTTGCACTATTGTCCAGCCCCTCCAGAAATGCTTGGCTCACTTTTGTGATAAGGTAACTTAAGCACTTCTAAAAATAGCACAAATGAAACAAGCACGTTCTCTGCGCTCCTTAGATCTGCGCTACATTTTTGTGAATCTGTCCCACTGTATTCAGGGAGGTTAATACATTGACACAATTGGTGATAGTCGAAGGGTTAACGATTTTGATCCAGGGTATTTAGTTTTAACTGGTTGCAAGATGACTCAAAACTAGCCATGCCATCTACAATATGGCTACTTTTTTCTGGGGCAAGAGTTGAGATTAGTTCTGGGAGGAATAAAATGTTGGTATGTCGTGGAACAAAATGATTGTTGATTTGCAAACAAATTGATTTACTAATATGAATGCATACAAATATGGCTACTGTACTTACCATATGCAGTTTAACTGAAATGTCTTCTAAGTAAGGCTTATATTCTTCATATCGTGCGATTTTTTCAGAATAAGGGACTGGTCTGAGGCCCTGCCTTCTCCGCCTCAGCTGCCTGCAAGTTTGCCACTGAAACATGCAATGGCTGGTATCAGAGTTGGAGGTCTTCAGAAGGATGTTTAACATTCTGCAACATCAACTGCATACAATACAATACCATCTTAATATGATGGTGGAGAACACAAGGGGCTTGTAATCACCATACAGTTGCATGTAGTCGCACAGTATCATGGGCATGATGTTGACTGTAACCCTGACCTCACCAGTGAGACCCCATTCATACCTTTGCTTCTCGACAGACCTTGCTGATCACCTTTGCCCACCATGGAAACCATCACTTGTTCCACACCAATCCCCACATTGAGGTCACACACCATCATGCCTCCCTTGATACCCATGTCCTCTAACCCCATATCATGTATGTACTTGAAAGCCCCACTGCCCCATGGGCCCAGATGCATTACTCAATGGTAAAATAGTGTTGGTCCTATTTTGCCAGACTTCCCACTGAACCCCATTGGATAAGCAAGCAATTAGTGCAGATGCTTTAGAAATATTTAGTGACTTTAAAAAAAATGATTTTAATTGCCATTTTCAACATAACAACTTACTCCCTTTAGCTCCCCCCACCCCCATAACTCTCTGTAGTGATTTCTAAGCAGTATCAGCAGTGGTACAAGTGGGCGAACTTGGATGGTACTGATAACAAGTTTTGGTTGCCTCTTTTGCTGAAGATGACTCTCCTCCTGTTTAGAATTACAACATTCAAAGGTGAGGACAGTCATTGCAGCTGTGCAAGAATCTAATCGATGAATTCTACCACGATGAAAGGTGAAATCACTGGCCCCCACTTTGCACACAGCCCCACTGCTACAGCCCTCTAATTGACACACAGCTGCCCCCCCACAACACCCACAACTTTTCCCCTTTAGCCCTAACACCATTATTTAACTCTACCCCAGTAACTCCTGCCTTGAAACCTAACCCCTCCCTCACACCTGTCCCTCCACAAATAGCTCACTTTCCCCCTAAAAGAAACCTCATACCTCTCCCACCTGCACACCACACACATCTCACTCCATGTTTCACTCCTCCCACCAATCAAATTGGCAGCACCAATTCTGAGCCAGGGTGATCTCCCTGGTGAACAGACATGCCAAGCACATCCTAGGCCGTACCCCCAAATAAATCATATTTGGTTTCTCTTTATGTCCTCTGAGCCAACTTAAAATATAAATAATAATTTGCAGTCTACCCTGCTCCTTTCTACCAGACCAACTTTTGTGGGAGGACCCATGAAAGGCCACTGCCAGCCGCGGAGTGGCCACGGAGCTAGTCACAGAGGTAGGAACAGTCTTTGCAGTCCTTGTCAGAACTGGAAGACAGAAATAATGGAAATAATGGAGCCAGAGGATCTTCACTATGTGCCGAGCTCAACACCGAAGAAAACCCAGGAAGGTGAGGATGAGAAAAGACGTTTGCAGAGCTCGCAGGCTGTCCCTCAAAGAAGTGAGCCGCTCTCTGTCCGCTCACAAAACAGAGGCCGTTTGCAGTCAGCCCCAGAATCAGAGAATATATCCCAATAGAACGCCCGGCCCTCGAAAATGCCCTCACCAAGCCCGAGCCCAATTTCGTCAAAGGCTCCAAGTGAACATTTCAACAGCACATCTTGGAGGCTATGCGGTCGGCAACTGTGACTGTGGATACTAGAATCCCGGACCAACCCCTGGTCGCACCCTGCCCCCTCATTCCTGCTGAGTGCGTTACTCCTATGCCACCGTTCGGAGGTCAGGCGGGTAGGGGTCGCTCTCAGGAGGAGTCTGAAGGGGGGAGCAAACAGCCCAGATATGCACTAACACTTACCGTTGATATTGATATAGATACGGCAGGGACTGGCAAGTCCGGGAGAAAGCAGGATCCAACGTAGAGAAAGTGAAACCGAAAGCAAACAAAACCCATGTGACTACCGCTGTGCAGATACATGCAACTAGAGATGGTGCATCAAACCAATTCCACTCGGGCGAAGGGGGAGCGGTGCTGAGATACGAGGATGAGACTATTTCATTTGGTCGCGTGCCCGAAGAGCCCCCCCCTTAACACTGAGCATAACTTATGTCACACCATCCGGCCTGAAAATGCGAATAAGGTGATGAAGGAGGGGGAAGAACAAGTTATGCCACAGATTCAAGAACAACAACAACAACAAAAAACAGGTCAAACTAAAAAGAATCATGACACAAACAATAAGGTGGGGGCCTATGGAAGAAAAGAAAAAAGCCACTGATATCCTAAAGAGACACCCAGGATTCAGCAACAACGTCAACTCCCATACCTGAAGAAAACAGTGGAAGACACCCGACGGGTGCAAAAAGCAAAAGAAGCCAGAGACCCACGTTGAAGAAACCCTTTTTAAAAACAGCATACTGCAATTCGCTGAAACATTTCTCAAAAGGCAAGGCAAATGGAAACACAACCTGCTAGAAGAATTATCAGATGGAGAAATACTGGAAGCAACTCAAGACCCCCCTCACCTTCCAGCAATCAAAATTCATAAAACAGGAGGCAATTTAGAGGCAATTTCTCCACAGAAACAACCCAGATTGGAGAACAGCACCCCAACCCCCACTCTAGAATGACAACTTCCCATGCCTCTGAATCGCACGGATGATGAGGAAAAAAAGAAGAGCCCAAACGCTGCTTCTCCTGCAAAAATGAAAGACCTTACTGCTGATGAGTCACCCTTGCTTTTAAGCGCAGAGATCTCTAGACCTTCTTCGGATCGCCCGAATTGCGACCCAGCGACCTCACACCCGGCACAGCTCCTCAAAAACATTGAAGTACACCTTGCCTCTTTTCCAACAAAGCCGAGTTCAAACAAAGTCACAACCCCCAGACTAGACTCCAGATTGGTGCAGCCAAATGGAGGAAGGCCCTTAGTAGCCGCCACCATGCCCACAGAGTCTGAGACGCCAACTAAATCTCCCCACGGGAGACGATTTAACAGAGGCCCATCTATACCTCTCTTGCCTCCACGATTCAAGACAGAAGATTCCATCTTAAATATGCCACAGAGGTCACGGAAATCAAGCAAAGATCGTCCTGCCACCCAAATTGAGACACCTTCTAAGAAACCTTATATGCTGACGATCATGCACCATTCAGAAAAATATACGAAGCACTGAATGTTACCTTAAAGATCACTCAACCATATCCGCCATGATGCATACAAAACTGATCTATTTAGAAGGTTAGATCACTGCAATGGAAAAAAACCATCAGGTCCAAAAACAAAGTAATAGACCAGTTAGCTAGTAATACCACTATAGCAGACCAGATAAAGACCTTACTTCAATCCAACAGCAAAAACTTAACTTACAAAGTAGAGACACAAACCACAAGAAGGTTGCACACCAAGGGTTCTAAACTCTTTACCGGAAGGTTTCCTTTTTCAGAACAATAAACAATCGAAACCTCCCACTAAACGGGCTGATGTGTCAGTGGCCCACGCTCAAGCACAGACGTAAGATCTCTCATGCATAACAATAGGATCACCGCCCAAAGGAGGCAGGGCCGAAAACAACCTCCTTATGGATGTGGGTGCAAAACCAAAAACACAGGAAAACAAGAGAAAACAAGTGCTACTGAAACTTCAAGACCAGGTTAGCCTAAAAAAGGGCTCTCATTCAGCGACAAATAATCCAGCAATGCTGGCATACCCAAAGAAGTCGGAACGTGGGAAAGCACCACAATTAACGACTGTGGCAATTGAGTCGCATGCCACTCAGAGGCAGTCATTGGAGATGCAATCGGGCTCCCCAATAACTGTAGAAGACTTTCTGGGTGACAAGAACTGCATAAACATCACACAGCACCTCCAGTCTGACACGGAGGAAAACAAAGAGGCTCACATTAACACAAAGCAACCCGACACAAAACAAAGAAAAATCCTCAGGGCGAAACCACGGAGACACAAAGGAGAGACGCCTTCGTTGTGTCGTACTTCTCGCAGCCCGAGATAGCATCGTGGGAAGCAGAGTAGAAGACACCATTCCTCTCCGCCGTCCAGTTAACCAAGAGGAAGGGACGGCTCGGCGGAGCAAAACTATCACCCCAAGCCCGAAAATCCAACCCGGAAATCAATAAAAAACCATTCCAGATCCATTTCTCCAAAAGTTCTAGTGGCTAGACGTAAGGCTAGAACAAGATTGCTCTCAGGAGGATTTGTTTTCACCCCGAGAGCGAATTACAGAAAGAGGAGAAATCCCACTCCAACGGCAATTTTTAAACTGGAACAAACTTCTCGAAATTGCGAAGACCTTATCCTAAATAGAGGGACGGTAATGAAAATATTCAGAAAAATGGTGTGTTCAAAACCCTGACACCGGACGATTTCATCTTGGTGGAACCATGCCACAAAGCCTCTAAAGCGAAGTCCTACTTACATATAAGATCATCGGCCCTAGGAGAACCACTCAAGTAAGAAGCTGAAGAATTGCTATGATGTGGGTACCATTTGACAGACCTGTCGACCCACAGGCGAGAAGACAAACAGCAGACTGGTTCAAAAACGCAACCACCTCTAAGGCAACATTATACATCCAAAACGGAGGACCTGTACAAAAGCAACAGGATGCCCCGAAACTTGCAAAGCAAAATAGTCAACAAACCGACCAGCAGAGGTCTAACAACCCAAGTAATTTCAAAGAAGCCAAAGAAGAAGGGAACCATACAAAAACAAGAGAAAACAAACCTAAGACTCCTCCAAACAACAACCAACAGCAGAACACTCCGGAACCCCCGCCTCAAACTAGCTATCAGATAGGGCCTGAACATAACCAGGCTCTTCCAAGCCAAAGCAATCACCCCGAGTCTCCACCAAAAAGGACTGTGTTGGCACCAAAGAAGCAATTCTTTGCATGGCTTGCGAATGTCTTATCGTCCAATACAAAGAAATAGCAATTCATGGCCTAGATCAATGGGCCAACCCGAACAGACATGTTAACATCGAACCAAGTGCTCACAACTACAGTAAATATGGGATCCTTGGACACCCGATGATATCACCACCTCATGAAAACTGGGGGCATAGACCTAGGCAACTTCGACATACTCTCCTTGCAAGAGATGTGGCTGAGTGATAAACCACATGTAGACGGCTTTGACATAGTAATTTCTCCAGCATTGAAAAGCCGTCTAGGCCGACCTTCCTCCGGTCTTCTACTAGCTGTGCACTCGGGGAGCGGATTTAGCATTCAGAAAACGCTAGCATCTTCATTAAACCACCTGGTGGTACTGACAACTTGGGCTCATATCAACCCAAAAACAAGGAAAAATGTGAACACCCCAATAGCAATAATTACGGCACATTGGAATCCACAGTCAATCTCGGAGAAAAAGTTTCTGAGAGCCATTGAAAAAGAAATCGATGAGAATTATGCTGAAAAACAAACAGCCCATATCATCATTTATGATGACCTAAAAGCCAAATGCCCGCAAGATCTCCCTCTAACTCAGAAGAAATATCTAAACACCCCGGTGGAAAAGAGGGGTAGGCTCTGGCAAGACCCGATGGACTCTGGAGGGTTTCACAACCTAAACCAGGTGTTCCACAATCTGGACTGTGTCCCAACATGGGAGAGAGACAAAGTCAAGCATTGATTACATCTATGTCTCAGAAGACATGCTGAAGCTAATACCATCTTTCGAGTCATCCGAACAGCAGCAAGCAATCACAATCTTCTAAGAGCAGCCTTCAAACCAACAATGAGGCTAAACACTGAGTGCAACACTCAAGGTTCCCGGCTAAGGCTACAAGCTGAAAGAATTGAAGAACTAATGCTCAATTATCAAACACAGGGGTCCCTCATTAAAGGCGGATCCAACGAGGAAACAGACTGCAAGCCCCTGCTCAGCCCTTAAAAGATCAGCACTGGAAAAAATGTGTCAGCTCGGCAACCAAGAGCTCATCTATATGACAAGCAGCTGGTCGAAAAACGTGCGCTCATGAGACAACTGAAGAGGAAAGCAGCAAACTCTAATTCACACTTCCTAAAAATCAAACTCCTTGAAGAAACTAAGAAATACAAATCGTGGATAAAAAACCACCACGTAACCCTCTATCAAAGAGACTCAGAGGAGATGCTGAGGAAAGGTGCAGAAAAAAGCGCAAGAGAATTCTGGGCCCTAATAAAAACCTCAGGTGCCCAGAGGGAACCCTCGATGGCAAATAACGTCAGTGAAGAAAGATGGAAATACTACTTCGAAGACACTTTCCAAGCTCCCTCGCAAGACCTCCTGACCCAAGAGGGCGACCTGGAAATGACCTGGGAAGAGCTCTCGAACAGTGAAGACATCGAAACAACTATTTACAAGCTAAAAGCCTCACGAGCACCTGGCCCAGACGGGGTCACTAACATCGACCTCAAGAATTTCCCATCAGAGTGCGCAGCTTTTATCAGCTTGGTCTTCGGCAAATGCTCTGAACTAAGATCAATTCTGAGCTCGTGGACCACGGTGGTGGTGGTTCCGATCTTCAAGAAAGGAGACTGGACCGACCCGCGAAACTACAGGCCAATCACACTCCATGACACCATCGGGAAAATATATGGGATGCTGCAGAGATTCCAAGCTTGGGCAAAAACAACAATCAGTGCTGACCCGTTCCAAGCGGGATTTAGAAAAAACTCAGGCACAACAGTGAACATCATGCTATTCAGCATCGCCAAGAGCAAAAGTTTTGAAAGCTCCACAAGAACTTATTTGGTGTTCCTAGACCTCACTCAACCTTTGACCAAGTGGACAGATCTATGCTGTGGTCATAACTGAGGGCCTGGAATTGCCCAAGCAAAATTCTGGCTCCAAAAAAAGCTCTGCACTTCCTCACAACAATGAGAGTCAAACCCAATAAAAAAAGGTCTCCTTTCAGCAGAAATAGCTATGAGCAGAGTGGTAAAACAGGGCTGTCCCTTAACGCCGGCCCTGTTAATACCCTTTCTGGGAGACTACAAAGACTTGTGTCTGGCCATCAGATCTTTTCCACCATAAATCAGAGGCGTACCGGTACCTCGACTACTGTATACTGATGACATCACATTGCTGGACCAGACTCAGATTGGCCTACAACGGCAATTGGACAACCTGTCCGACTACATAGGCAGGAACAACCTTGAAATTAACAAGAAAAAAACAAAGATTCTGATCCTGGAAAGAAAGGCAAAAAGAGTAAAATCCTTCCATTGGAACCTTGATACGTCCAAATGGAAACCGTCACCGACTTCAAATATCTGGGAGTGATGGTCAACAGCTCTAAATCTGAACTAAGCATGCAAAGGTTCCTTTGGTAAAAACCTGCTAACTAACAACGCAAGCTTGCATGCTGGACAGGACATATTTACGCTTTTCTTTAATTCCAACAATCAAGTTCTACAAGGCAAAGGTTGTTCCCCCATTGGTCTATGGAGCAGAGGCAATGCTCTCAATACCTGAGGAGATATGGCAAAAACTAGAGGGCTATTTCTGGAGATCTGTGATGATCCTACCAAAGTCAACTTCAATTTCAGCAATCAGGAGAGAGTTAGGTTTGACCTCGCTTAAAGCCACACTAAAATTCGGCAGCATGTCATTGTTCAGAAAAATATTACTTCTTGACACCCCTCCTTTGTACAAACTGATCGACAGCGAAGCAAAAGGAGGAAACTGCAAAATGCTGACAACATGGGTAATCCAAAAAAGAAAACAGCTCGAGTCAATCGCCTGCACAGAGGACGACCTAATCTCAAACCCAACAAGAATTAAAAAGAAATTATCAGAGGCAGACTGGAGTGACACTATGGATAATGCAAGCAAGAACAAACTCCTTTCTCACCTACCGCTGCACACAATGAAGTTGAATGCAACAATGCAATTTCTTAAGAGATTCCATAACAAACCATTAAAACATAACTTCTTCAGAGCACGTTTAAACTTATTGCCAACCAACAAAATTCTCTTTGTTCGCGGTCTCTCGAGCACCAAAACCGGCAGGCTTTGCAAAGACAAAGATCAGACCGAGTCGGTCCGACATCTGCTAATGTCATGCCCTTCCATCCAACAGCTCAGACAAGCTTACCTCTCACCAGTGTTAACAACCTATTCTGTGCGAGATGAGGAATCCTGGTGGGGGCGTCTGATGAGCGGGGAAAAAACATCATGGACAATAGCTACTGCCAAAATCCTCCAAGCTGCACTGGCGGAGTGTAACAAGCTGAACACAACAAATAATCCATTGGGAGACTGTGCAGAACCCAACGAGGCAGAACAGTGATCGCTCGACTCCTTCTTGTGCCACTGAAGAACAGGATCAGATAGCAGCAAGATGAAGAGAAAGAAAGAAGTCAAAGAAAAACAAAAGAGAAAAAACAAAAGAAACAAGAGTGAGACATTTTTTTAAAAAAGATACAGCCACAGAATAGCTCTACCGATCACCCTTGTAAAATCAAGCAATCTTGGTATACACAAGTAAAAAAAAAAGAAATACAGCATATAATGAATACCACTGATCTACAGGGGTTCGATGAGATTACAGTGAAAACAGGAATTTTAAATGTGTGGGTGTTCCGTTTTCCCAAGCCTTCCATTTCCCTAGGTCCATAACCCCACCCGATCCCCAACCCCATCCGACCCGTTGTATTCCCTTACCCCAACCCCATATATATTGTAAATACAAAAATCGTAATTTTTCGTTATTTTAGGGTTGTTTAAAAAGTTGTTTGTTCTTCCAAATTCGCTATTATCACTGTATACCCTCTACAGTAACGTCATTGCAGCATGTTTGTTGATGGAGTACAATTTGGAAAATAATGTACCGGTGTCGATTGCTTGTTAGAATGCATCCTTTTTATTAGGGTTAGTAGCAGCAGAACATGACATGAGATGAGAGTACAAGTACATGCACAGGACTCTGTATTCAAACCACAGGGTACATTAACCAAAAAACCTATTCAATGTTCATGTCTGTTGCTCCACCATTTCACTCAAGGATGATGGGGAGGACCTCCTTGATGTCGTCTACATACCAACAAGTTCCAGGTGTCCGTACCTTGAACTGAAAGGTAATGATCCCATCAATCTGTTTTTCCTCACTGGTGGGCTTATGGACATGTTTTAGGTATCCCTTGCATTTGGTGCATACCATCATCATGGGGTTTAGGTCAGGAGATTTGGGCTGGGTTTTTACCCAGCTGAGTGCAGCCAATGAGGAGTTATGACTGTCATTATCCTGGTGGACCTGTAGTTTGCTGGTATCTTTGGGGTAATAGCATCATTGACTAGACATTCCAAAATGCACTGTGTCAATAGCAGAAATGGACAGGTTTTGGAATCTGAGATACTTATGGGATACCTCCATCCTATTAAAGGCCGCTTACATAGACACATTCAAGAATGTAAACAACACTCATGTGTGCACTACATCACACTAAAATGTTCCTCTTGACAACCAGGAGAACCAGATGGGGTTGGCCATCCTAGTCCAAAAGACAAACCCTATAGTCACACATTATAAATCCATAGGGTGTCTCCATTTGTAGGTGCAGCAGATTTCCTACCAGCGTTTTGACTTCCTAACCACAGAGTCCTCGAAGATTCTTCAACATCTTATGGGGGAATGGGTGTGCCTAGCATTTTCCTCGTTGCTGCCGATGAGTCATACACTTGTCTAGATGGGTGGAGCCAGCACTGGTTTATGTGCCTTAATGTTACACAAATAGATGGGTACATACAGTTTCAATTCTGTCCCTCCAGACTCCAGACCTTCCAGAACTTCATGGATGGACAAGCTCCTCATTGCACTTCTCAAGCCAAAAGATTGCTTCTTAGGGCATTGCATAATGAATGGATGACGAGGTTTTGAATCCTACCTGTAGAGATGGAAAAGATACACATACTTTGGGCCTTGGCAGAAGTTTGGCAGTAACAGGGAAATGTGGTGGTAACCGAATTAGGGCCGCTTTTACTGCACTGCAAATACCAAATAATAGCAAATCTGCAGCAATTGCTCTGGTGCTAATTCTTTCAGAATTCAGTTCACAGCATGAAGAGCATATATTACTTGCAAAAGCACAGCGATTCAGAATTGAGTTTGGGAAATGTTGCAATTGGGAAAATGGGGTGATAATGGCCTGCAACACATTCAACATGGAGCAGGATTAGCAGTACTATTCAGACATTCCTCATTTTAAACCACTCCCAGCCCAAATGTCATGGAGTTATGTACCTGACAAAAGAAACAGCAAAAGAGTGCACATTCATCGTCTTATGGGGAGATTTTGGTGCCTCCACCGGCACAGTGGGGCACTCATGTACAGACCTGAGGAAGTGGGGAAGATTGTCATGGACACCTCTGTCCCCAGAATCAATGATGGTAGAATGGCCATCCGTAATTTCATCTGGGCTTGCCATGTTGCGGCATAGGTGGTGGGAAGCGCAACAGTATCCATTGTGATCGCTGTACCATAATGCTGGGGATGGACTGCTCAATGGGAGTGGCAGAGATTGAGTGGCTGTGATCTCTTTGAGTGTAATAGCACTCATTTCTGTTTCGTTGTTGCCTGACATGGCCTCTGTCAGCTCTCTTACCCTCCGCCCATATAAGATGATGGTATCATTGCCATCTGCAGTTCTTATGTTCTGCCTCTCCATGGCACCCATCTTGATGCCCCCGCACAATATCCCTTATAGCCTGAGAACTGCCAATTTGTTCTTCAGCAAATCTTTCCATGTACTCCTGGCCCTGCTCAGTCATGCTCTCACTCTCCCATATTGTGTTAAGTGTATGTTGGGGTACCGAGGATGGAAGGTTTCCATTCGGGTCCCTCCTGATGCATGTGCAGCATGCACTGCTGTGTCATCATCATCATCGTTAGCGGTGCAGTCGGATTCCTCATGATGTTGACAATGCAGTGCATGGCCAGAGTGGGAAGCGGAGAGATGTCTATTTGGTGAATGTCCATGACTGATGTGCATGGCATGGTCGAGGAAACAAATGCAGACTGAGCAGAACCTGAGGTTGCTGTGGGCACAGTGGTGGTCTGAGTAGCTATCACATGATAAGGTCCAGTGGTGTTATTTTTCTGCAGTGTTTTCTACAACAGTGCCCTTGATGCATGAGGTGTGGATGGTTCTGGTCGTCAGTGAGTCCAAGAATTTTGTAGGCAAAAATGTGATGGTGTGGGCAAAGGGATGGCAGTGACGGGATTGCATGAGGATTTCCTGCGGGTGGTAGATCCTCACGTGGCATGATGTTGCATAGG
The DNA here is from genome assembly GCF_040938575.1 of Ambystoma mexicanum. Classification (NCBI taxonomy): domain Eukaryota; kingdom Metazoa; phylum Chordata; class Amphibia; order Caudata; family Ambystomatidae; genus Ambystoma; species Ambystoma mexicanum. Next base: position 62,797,491 of record NC_090925.1, on the reverse strand, counting down.
AATTTGGCCTTTAATGGCTAGGTAGGGTTTTGAACATTTTCACTGGGCATGCTCATTGTCTAAACAACACATGTGGTCACTCGGCAGGCCACATATCAGTTTTGCCAGTGTTGGGCCAGTGAGGTTTGATTTGTTGGTATTTGACATGTTGCGCACCCTTATTATTTAAGCAATAAGCCCTGAGCTGCGAGGGCATTACCGAGTCAGGTAATGCCCTGGGGCCCATACTTATAGGCCCAAGAGAAGTGAGGGCCTTAACGAAGGCCCTGGGACTTACCTGACTCGGTGATGCCCCTGAAGCGAGGGGCTTATTGCTATTAGTACCCGGGCACGCAAGACCGTGGTACTAATAGCATTTTTTCTGTTCCAAAATGCTGAAGAGTTTTGGAACAGAAAAAAAAAGAAAAGTAAAAAAAAAAGGCCCCTCGGAAAGGGAAAACAGAGACCGTTTTCCCTTTCCATGACAGCTATCTGGAGCGGACGTGCTTGGGAAAGAAGTGTTCCCACCGCGTTTGCTCCGGAAAATGGAGAAAAAAGAAGATACGTGGGGTTGGCAAGGTGGGGAGGGGATAGTTTGCAGGGGAGGAGGGTGGAAGAAAGAAAATACGCACCTGAATCACCGGCGGGGGACGATGGCAGCCTCCAGCCGTGTGGAGGCTCGAAGCGGGGATTGCCCCGTTTCGAGCCTCCTCATTGGCTGAGGGGCTGCCCACCCACCGCCGGAAACAAAGGATAGGAATCCCGGCTAAGTGATTCCCCGTCGGGAAAAGCCCCAGTGAGGGCCAATCAGAATGTTTGTTACATTCTGATTGACCGTCGCCCGGTACTAATGTGCGTTACATCTTGCATTGCCCTTGTAGCAGCTGTATATTGGTACCATTATTCAGTATGTCTAACGGACATTTCTAACAGTCTAACAGACATGTGGCGGTTGTAGGGCGTGAGGTAAGTTGCTCAACATATGGCTGTCTGGCTGACATGTGCTAGTCAGCCAGACAGCCATATGTGGTGATGACCCTAGTGCTACTACCTTGTCCTGCACCTCATTCCAGGTAGGCCTTCATACATGCCAACCCTACAGATTTAGGCAGTATGCTACTGTTTTTTAAGCAGTCCTACTGCCTACAGATTTGGGTGACAGATCCTACTGCTTTTTACAGTGGCAGGTAATTTATGTGAATCTAAGACAGGCTGCAGGACAAAGCATACAACACATTAATTTGTACATTGGGCTGGTAGTTTATTACTTTGATTGGGCTCAGACCGATCCACTGACCTGACAGCTATGTGACTGTGTCCTGCACTCTTGCCGGTACAACCCTTCAAACTAAGGGGGGTGTCAGTCTCCATGTAATTCAGTGTTCAACTTGCACTGCGGGAATACATATGTATTGCCCAGGCTGCTACTACAGAACAGTGGCAAACTTTGCCTACCAGCTCTGTGTGATTACCTTCTGTGTAATTTAATTTGGTGTAAAGCTACCATTCAGAATTATACATTTTTAACATTTGAACATCTCTCCATGTTGTGCTGTTTGATGGGTTGTGTATTTTTTAATGCTTCAATGGTGCCAACAATGTATGTTTGGTATTTTCCTGTGATGTCATGGTTATGCAAATTATTATTTTTGAAACTTGAAGAATCCTACATCTTTTTGGTCACAGAATGTTGCCAAGTATGGGCCTTGCTGTCATGTGTGCTTTTCTTGCTCTCAGCGCCAAGGAGTTCTTCAGAAGGGACCACAACCTCCCCTGTCAATACAGTCAGCTCTGCCAACATATAATTTGGCTTCCGTTTACTCATTTCAAGCTCTTTACATTTCTCCTTTCCCCCAGACATGACTGCACCCTCATTTACGCTTGGATGGCAGCAGGAAATTGTTGATTTTCAATGAATTCTTCATTTAGAGATGACAGCCATTCAGCTTTACATTTTTGGTATGATGCTATTAATTTCTGGATAGTGGTAATTCCACCAATTTCTGTGCAGAATCAGTGTTCGGTAAATCCTCCAAACGTGGCTTGCGGTAGTGGTAATTCCTCCAGAAATGGGCAGAATTAGCACTCAGTAGGTGTTTTAGGGGTAATTCCTCCAAATGAGTTACGTTACAGCCAAGCCAATTGGTACCATGCCATTGGCTTGTAATATGGCAGTAAGTCTGCCAAACATATTGGTGGAAAACGCAATTCTGTTTAGAATAATGACTGCCATAGTTACTACTAGAATTGTAATGAGCCCCTTTGTGTTTGTAAATGGCTGCAGAAAAACAACAGTTCCTTGAAGTCTGAACCAGGATAAATCATTAAATAGTTATAATATTTTCTATGGTCAAAGGTAGTGAAAAGCGGGAAAACCTAATTCCTAGTACATGCAGGAGCCTGAGGTTTTTCTTGTTTTGCTTTAAAACACAGCGGACATATGTTAGGATATCCATTTCATATTGGCTGAGGACAATGCTTGCCTTCAAAAGTCTGGTGATGGTATGTGCAAAAATCAGCATTTTCTGCGACACTTGAGGGGACCAGGTAACTGCCATCTTTGGACCAACCTGGTTGACATTGGACATTACAATAGGCTATTATTTTTGGTTATAAGTGGTTCTGCCATTTTCCCTTCCCTAGGGAAATAAGCACCCATGGTGCCCAGTCAAAATGGAATGATATTGAAACCCCATTTCCACAAAGACTGACAAAGATGAGTCGCTACTTGGTTCAACCAACCTGTCAGGAAAATCTGAAGGTGAAAGCCATGCCAGACTAAGGCTCGGCTGATTGCTCCTTGTCCCATCTCCAGGCCCATTAGACCTATGGTGCGATGCCCCACAATCCGATACCATACTAAAGTCCGTGCTGGTAGAGGGTTCAGCTTGGAAGCACTGAAGTTGGCTGGAACAATAAAAAAGTTGCATGAATGATTGGCATCTCTGTTGACCCACGCTGCCATAGCAGGTCCGCAGAGTCTCTACAAACGTTCAGAGACTGAAGGAGTGCCGCTCCAAACTCATTATCTTCCCAAGGAAGGCCTCTGTTCCCATGAATAGAGACAGCTCAGCTGAGGAACTGAAGTTAGCAACACAATTGACTGGACCGTTATGCCCATCACAAACGTGTACAAGAAAGAGAAGGCATGTGTGATCTCGGAGAATGAGAAGAACTTCAAGGCTTTCGCCAACCTGCGTATGGCTCGTGCTAACACCCGTCTCTTTGGAATCCGGGCAAAGAGAGCTAAGGATGCTGCAGACGCAGATGTGGAGAAAAATAAATAGAATTGTTCCAGCTAGAACTCTCAATAGGCTATCATACTGCAGTGGAACTTCATAAGTGGACCAATGGCCCGGCAATTCACACTGGAAGTGGAGCTGGATGGAGGTCATCAGGCGAAGCCAGTGGACCAGGAAATAGATGGACACATGACTCTACATGAGTAGTGAAGATAGAATATGGAATAGGCATAGTTGTGAAATGACAAATTGTTCTAAACAGGTACCGGCGAGTGCAATGTGACATGAGCATAGACTATTCCATTAAGGTGGAAAATATAAGAAGGCCATGACACCACACAGCCAAAAAGAATCCATGATTGTAGCAGTGCCATCGTATAGCGCTGGAATGAAGAATGATTGTATGCAGTTGTAGTTCGACCCCAATGGCATGTTTCCTTTGTCTCTGAAATAGAAGGAAGATCTCCTAAGTCACTCTGCCTTAACAGGTTGCTCATGATGTTGACAGTTTGTTAGTCCTTTAACATTGTAATTCCATATTCTTTTGCAGTTACTATTTGTAGCTTTTACTACATCTTCTGTAAAGCCCACCAGTTGAACACAGCTCACCCCTTTATCCATGTATTCCACCAGAAATGTGCTACTTATATGTGTTTCTGTGGTCTCACTGTGCACTTTATGTATTCTGGCACCTTCTTTTCTGGCCTCTTCTTCCATTGCTACCTTCAATGTGCCCCTGAAACTGCCCTATCTTGTAAAGAACCAGGTGTGCCAAGCACTGTGCCTTTTGAGTGTGAAACCTCCTTGGGTAATACCAATTGTTTGGCACCAGCAACATGCGGTGGGAGGGCACAAATATAACATGAATCATTATACTGAGCCCTATCGATCTCCTTCATGCTGATGTAACAAACATTGTTAGCTTCTGAGTGATGCTCCTCTACAATGCCACTGAATATGCTTCCCTGAATGGTCATAAGGTCTCTATTAGCGGTTAATACATTTGTTGCATTAGTTTCATTTGTATGCACTTTTTCTACTGTTATGCTCATAAGTTTCTTCAAAGAGAAAGAGAGAGAGAGTTCGAGAGAGGGAGAGTTCGAGAGAGAGAGAGAGAGAGAGAGAGAGAGAGAAATAAACAACAGATCCCTAATAACGGTGTCTCAATCCTTTTGCGGATCTGATTTGCTGGTACTGCTAGCTGTGAAGACCCATTAATGCTCCTGCACCTGAAAGTTCACACTGATTTGGAAAGAGTTCCCATGACTTGGGTCGTACTCAGCTAATGGTCTGTGTTTTCCTCAGCATTCTCCTACTGCTGGTGGTTGGGGTTGTTACTGCGATCTCTTCTTACATCATTGAGGTGCACTCATGAGTGATGTCTGTACGTTGACAGTGGTGGGATTTCTGTACATCACTTTGCAGGGGCTTGAGAACTTGGGTTCACTCCACTTCTTATTGAATGTCCTTAAGAAATGTTCTCTACAAGATAGAGCAATTGCTTTGGTAGTGATTCAGGGTCACTTGAATTCGGTGAGGCATGTAGGTGCACTTGTACATGTCATTAAATCCCTCAGGTACCCCCAACTCCTCCGCCAACAATTCTGCACTCTTATGGATGTCTGTGATTGTTCGAGCAGGGACAACCTGTAACGCTCACCTGATTCCCGCAGAGGCACCGGTCTTGACTGGGCGAATACCGTATCTTCAAAGGTGATGTGTAACACACGGTTGGTTCTTTGGGCTGGACCTCTGTGCACTGTATGTCTGACTCGAAGAGTAAGATGTCTGCAGATAGAAAATATGGGATTAATGAACTGGGGTTATTGGGTGTCTCTCTCTTCTTCCCCTTCTCTTCTCATGTAGAACCCCAAAGGTTAACGCTCTCACCTTAGGTAAGTGAACGCTGAGCTCTCCATCTGCCTCGGGGCAGGGTGCCGTAACCAGTTTCTTCACTGGATAAGGGTGCAGGCCTCTTGACCTCAGAGGACTGCTGTCCGTCGTTTACTGCACGAACGGTAAGTTCCGAGTATTTCAAATGTCTTTAAAAGTCTTTTGTAATGATGTCTCTTGTTTTGCAGGGTTCCGGCGATGTCGGATGACGGGCTGAAGTGAGTTGAGGATGGAACCCATGTGAGGAATAGAAGCGCCTGGAAGCACGTAAGTAAGCGCTTGTTGCCTGCTTCACGATGCGCACTAACTGTCCCTTTATCTTGCAGGGACAAGTTCGGAGCTGCTGAAGGGTGCCGGAATACCCACTGGGTTCGGCGTGGGAAGGAGTAATGGCACGTGAGTAATAAAGTTACCCAATGTCTTTAAACGCAACTTCTTTTGTCTTTCAGATGCGGGATGCAGCGCCGAAGGCCTCCGGAGCGTGCGAAGAGTTGGTAAGCTTTTGTCTTTCAGATGCCGGAATGCAGTGCGAAGACCTCCGGAGCACGCGAAGAGTAGGTAAGCCTTTGTCTTTCAGATGCCGGAATGCAGCGCGAGGCGTTGGTGACAGCCGATGGACCAGGTAAGAGAAGCGCTGTCACTGAAGACCGTAATGCTAACCTGTTCTTTCTTGTCTTTATAGGGGTTGCTGAAGACTGGATTCAGGATGGTAAGCCTTTTTCACTTAGGCCCAGGATCACATGCAGAAGACACGATGAGCGCTGCTGCAGAGGATGCAGAATAACGCAAAGCAAGATTCATCCATCGGGTGTGGTTTAAATAGCCTCCTGTAGTGCTTAGGTGTCTCCTTCCACAGCCTCGCCTAGGTAAGAAAAGAGTTCCTGCTTTCCAGAAGAGTTCCAGTGTTCTGAACCTAGGGAGTGGCTCCTGCCCCACCCAACAGGAAAAGTAGTCCCAAACAGAAGAGGATTAGAGGCTCAACTGGCAGGTAAGTAAGCAGCATGGTCTGCTGCAGGTAAGTCCACCCAAGCATTATGAGCCCGGCGCTTCCAGCGCTGGGACTGGGCATATTTATGAGCCTGGTGCCACTGGCGCCAGGACAGGGTCCAAAAGGTCCCAATTGGGACTGGTTGGCACTCGGAACCTGGGTTATGGGTCTGCTTCCAAGGGAGTTGGGTAAGTCCTGACCTTTTGGAAGCAGAGATCATGACACAACCAACGAGCACATCTGCTGACCTGTAACTACCTCATGTGGTGTCAGGGGGTGGTCTTTTCCAGATGGTTGCGCAAACTGAACAATGCCAGAGGCAAACAGTGTTCCGTAAACAGATCTTTCGCAAAATGAAGCCTAATGTTGGACCTTATTAGATCGCAGATGCCCCACCTTGGGAATAACTCTTTAAACATGAATCTTGCTGCAGATTTTGCATCCGCATGGACGGACGTTCCAGCCTCAATTCATCGAGAGAATGGACAGACAACAACAATCATGTAATGGAAGTACTGCACCTGTTAATCATATCAATTAATTTGATATGGATCTTTGTGAAGGGCCCTGGAGGTTGAAGCAATGTTGCTGCTTACAAGGTCTTCAATGTGTGTCTTGTGTTGAACAAATGGTATGTGGAGCAAGTGGCCACAAATGTACTTACCTGTTCTGATGTTGGGGACATACCAGTCCTCGCTGATATCAGTGGCAATGTGCTGCCTGGATGTGATTGGTGTAGTGCAGTTGGTCGAGGGATACGACTAGTAATTTCAGAGGTGTAACTACTTTACCTGTAATGCGTTCTCTCCATATCGGTTTGTGGGTTACTGTGCACATCCCCTTTTGACCCATAGATCCTTTTCCTGCTGTGCAGCTTGTCCTTGTAATTTTATAATGTGTTCCCACGGGGGTGAGGTATAAGCAATTGAGGTTTCCTCCTGTTGCACTGCTATGATAGGGGCTCTACCTCTTTGAAAAGCAGGTAAGCTGTCTGTTTTGTGCCTGCATCAGGAGCCGCATAGCCCTGTGAGAATGGGTCTGTTGCTTCAGGATAGGCAGTGCACTTAACAATAGCCACTTTGGGGGGACACTTAAATGCATCTATCAATATGGATAATAGGGCATCATGTTGTACTGGGGCTCCATCCGACTTCCTGAACCCTCTCCTGCAAAATCTGGACAACCCAGAATGTACTCTGGAGGTGGCATACTCTGAGTCAGAGTAGATGGTAAATTCATCATACTCTGTCATCTCAAAAGCTTCAATGAGTGCTATGAGTTGTTCTGCCTGTGCTGAATAACATGAGGGTAATCTTTTCCCTATCATTATTTGATATTCCTCTTCTTGTCCCTTTGCATATATCACAACTGTTGACCCTGTATGCCTCTGCCCATACTCCTGATCGATTGTCAAAGACTCATCAATGAATGTCAAAAGCATCTTTGCTTACTTTTGTACCGTACTCTGGTGTACCCTCATAGACTGCACAATCATGTACTTTATCTTGTGGATGCACAGGCCTTGCCACAAATGTCACTGGATTGACAACATGATACCTGACAATGTGGACAGTAGGATTGGATAGTGTCACCCCATATCCTCTCTCTGTGGAGTGAGGGATGATTTGGACTTTTTCCAGGATTGCAAAAATGGCATGATATGATATGATAAGATATGGTATTTATAACACACCTATATACAAGTGTTTCATGCCTCACATATAGAGTGACTGAATATCCCATTGTTATTGTGGATGATTCCTGCACTGCAAATACAGCGGCTGTCAGAGCCTGTTCACATGAAAATTGGCCATGCATTACTGGGACTAGGAGCCCGCTGTAATGCCCTACGGTTTAATGCTCCATGGTTGTACATTGAGTGAGGACTGTTGTCATTACCTGGCCATCTGAGTGTGAAAACAAATAGAATGGTGTGTTGTAATGTGGTTTTGCCAATTGAAGGGCATTGGTAATTGCTAGTTGGAGGTCAATAAAGCAGTCTGTCCTTTCACTGTCCATGCAAGGAGTCCTTTGCTTTTCTATGTCTCTTTTGGTGCCTGAGTAGGGGCCTGATGTAGGTTCTGTAATCAAATCTCCATAGGTTTCTACAAATATAAATATTTATACAACCTCAGAAACTACTACATCTCATTCACTGTTGTTGGCTGGGATGTATTGCAGAATGATGCTGCTCTATCTGGGGTAACTCTCCTCCCTTCAAGAGATAATATTTGTCCCAGGTATACTATCTTCTTCTGACAGTACTGTAGTTTTGCCTTGCCAACCTTGTATCCAGTAATTTCAAAAGCTGTATTGAGTCATTTCTGCACTGTTGTCCTGTTTCACTACACACCAAGAGGTAGTCAACATACTGGATTGCTGTGTTTTGTATCTGCATGTTGCCTAAATCCATTTGGATCACTCTATTGAATATTCTTTGTGATTCGCAATACCCATGAGGCAAGTGAGTGTGTTGGAATCTCCGACCATGATAAGTGATTGCAGTGAGATATAGGGAATCTGGGTGCAGTGGGATTGAGAAAAATGCATTCTTGAGATCAATCACAGTGAAGTGGGTCGCTTCTGTGGGTATGTTATACAGGATGGTGGTTGAACTGGGTGCTACTGGGAACCCTACCTCAACAATGTTATTTAAAGGGCAGAGCTCTTGTATCATCCACCAAGAAGATCATTTTTGCTTTTTTCACTGGGTTAATAGCTGTTCTACATGGAGATACGGAGGGCATTATAATGCCTTTTTCAAATAATGCAACAATAGTGTCATATATTCCTTACTCAGCCTCACTGGACAGTGGATATTGCTTCACTCGAGGCAGTACTTCTCCTAATTTGAGCCTGATCTGTTCTGCTCCTATGCTCTTTAGTAGTCCTACATCATGAGGGTTGCTATACGACAGGCAGCTGTGCACATGTGCTATGGCTTCATACAAAAGTGATAGTAGTATTTTGGAAACTTAATACAGTGTGCAACACTTCTCTGTGTTGTATCATTATGTGGCAGGGTATGCAAATTTCAAGGACTATTTTTCCTTCCTCTTCTCTGTCCTGGGACAACCTTTAATCAGACACGTCTATTAGTGGTAATGTGGGATTTATGCAAAGGACAGTGCAAAACTCAACCCCCCTAGACTGTTCCTGCTAAGATTACTGCATATTTTCTGGTAATCACTGCTTCTATGTGTACGGTTAAAATGGTGCCTGTTGGCTTTTCCTGTGGGACAGCTGGTCTACACAGGAATTCCAGATGTAGATGAAATATCATGTTCTGGAATCAGGGTAGCCATCTAATCAAGATAGTTACACCATACAGAAACAGCTGCTCATGTATAGGCACTCCTTGCACACTACTTGTGCTACAGTATGCTTGGAGAACTGCAGCTACTCTAATGTATGCCTAATGGTGAGCAGACTATCCCTGTGTCAGAGAATGAGATGGTCATGTTTAACTTGCTTAACAGATCTCTACCCAAAGGATTGACTGGGCTTGCTTTGCAACACATTAAAGATGAGAATACTGTGTGTGCTCCTACAGTGATAGGTAACTTTTCGGTCAATGGAACCAGGACAACATCCCAGTGAATCCCTTTGTCCATACTTGGGTTAGTCAATGCAAACCCCACATCCCTGATACAGGATTTGGTGGTCCCTCTGTCCACCAGAAAAAGGTGAACATTATGTCTCCTATCTTCACTTCCACCTGGGATCCCTCTTCCATGTTGGAGGTCACAGACAGGACTGGAAATGTCAGCGCTTGCGGTAGGTTGCTCTATTGCCAACATGACCTCTTCCCTGGCAGTTGGAATGGGTTAGCCCCTAGCACACTTAGACCTGTATAGTGGGTTACTGTACCATGCAGTCATGCATTTTGTTCCCATGGGGCCGTGTCAGCTTGAGTAGGTGCCTGCCCCACGGGGTCTGCACTGCATTCGATGTTTGGTATTGCATGGTCAGCTGTTCTGTGTGCACCAGGCCTGTGATTGCGCAGGACCAGGTGCATATGTCGGAGCAATTGCTTGTACTGGAACTGGGGCATAGGGGGTACTGGAGTTGGAATCTGTATCATGCAATGTGGCTTATATGTGTGCTACTGATCAGGTGCTTCACCAGGGTGATACTTCAAGGGAGGCCTACTGCAACAATCTCCCCCAAAATGCCCCATTCTTCCACGCTCCAAAAGAGTCCTCCCACTCTGGGCCTTAATACTCCAAAGCCTCCCCTTTCCTTACTGAGAACCACTTCTCCCTCCCCGAGAACCCCCTGCATCCCTTCTTCCATCTCCTTGCCCCTTTACCAATCCCTGTAGTTGTTTCCACTGTGGTTGCCCTTCTGCTGTATTAGTGAGTACTGCTTCTTCCATGCTTACTTTTGCAAATGTTTTCAGTATCGGTTTTGTTCTGTTCTCCATGTGCTTGCACTCGTGTCTCTTTTTCCATCTGATTTCTTCTTTTACAAAAAATGACTATGTGCGCCTGTATCTCAGCCCATCCCTTCGCCTCTATGTTCACCACTTTATCCAAATCTTTTTGTACTTGTGTGGGAAGCCCCCTGGGCAATATGTGGTAAAATACTGGTATGCTTTTATCCCATGAATCCTCTTGTGCCATATCCCTGAATCAAATTAATGTAAAGCACTGGGTCCTAATCTGGTTCCATCAAACATGCTAGGATCAATCTTATATCTGCTTTGTCTGGGTAGGCGGCCCTCAGCACCCTACCATTTTCTACTCTTCCGTACCCTGCCTTTTCCCAAATCGTATCGGTGTGCTCGCCTAATATTGAAGCAAGAAAGCTCTTCATATCTTCTCTGCTAATTTAACTCCTGCTGTTTGCTTCATTCAGTTGTTCCTTTTCATTAGCGTAGGGCACCTATTGTGCGATCTCTATTCCCTTCAGTAACAGGGGAAACTACCTCCTTGGCTTCTTCTTCTTCTGAGGTGACCCCTCTCCATTCTTCCCCTTTGCTACTGCCATCAGCCAGAGTCATGGTCTAAGCCGCATGTCCCATGGTGTCATTTATCTTTGTTCCTCATCTGTTCCTCATCTGTCTCCCATTCCTCCTCCTTTCCTTCACAGAAGGCAGTATGCTCTGACACATTCCTTCCCTGTGCAGCCTGCTCTCCTGATTTCCCCTTGCAGAAGCCCCCACATTGTAACATCCATAATGACTACACTGTCCATTTTGAGGAGTATCTGTCCCAACCTCCCTGTATGTGTGCCTAGCGCCGGACATTGCCCTTCCCCTGTATTTCCCTGTGTTACTCTTTGCTAGTTTCTCCTCTGTCATCTTTAATGATGCTTCAAGATCCCTGCGCACTCTGTTCTCTATCTCCATTGTGAATGGGTCCCTTTTTTGGTTTTTATGATCCCCTGATGCATTTGGTTTGGAGTCTCTTGTGGGCTCATGCTAGAGAAGTGTGTACCCTGCTGCAGGTTGTAGTGGGTATGTTCCAGGTATGGGCAAGGCAGTCGATGGTGCAGGCGTCTGTGCCTTTGCTTGGTTGGGTCTCTTCTCTGGGAGGGATGTGCAGTAACCTGCACAGGTGCCTCAACCCATTTCTTTCTATTCTTATTGTGTGCTTTCGTCGACCTCATCATGTATTTTCCTCAACTCTAGTATGCTTTGTCTATCCGTTAACTGCTTGCCTTTGTAAGCACACAACAAGTGCGTGGACATGTGTTCAATTATACGCTTTTTGTACATGTCCTCTATGGGCCACACAGGAAAAATGTTCCTTCTGTTTCCTGTACCCATTAATTGTGGTACTTCAGAATCTTCTCCCTGTACTGCAAGAGCAATTTGCACATGTGCTCAGCCGGCATGCTCATTTTTACAGAAACAATAGCACAATGACCAAACAAAATCATTACAACAAAGATTACCACTATCAACAACCTGACTCTCTGCTGTCCTTGCTCCAATGCTACAATAAAGCTCAGTGGGCCTCATTACGACCCAGGCGGTAAGGGGTTAACGGCAGCGTTAACAGCGCCGACCCTTACCGCCTGAGTACGAGGTCCCTTAGCGCCATGGCGCTTTTAACACCTGCTTTTAGCAGGTGTTAAAATCCATGGCGCTAAGGGACCATGGAGTTAATTACGCCACCGTAATTTACGGTGGCATAATTAACGCCTTCCCCACTCCCATTATACCCTATGGGGCAAAAATGGGGAAGGGTAAATGGGGATTGGGGACTTTCCGCCCCGCCAAGGTCGGAATGGGGCGGTAAGTCCGCCAACCACCATGGCGTAAACATAGTTTACGCCATGGTGGTAAAGTCACGGCCCAGGCGGTAACTTACCGCCTGGGTCGTAATGAGGCCCAGTGCATCTTTGCACAAATTCCCAGACCAACCCGTCCCTCAAATCTGCTTTCCCCATCACAAATGTTCCCCTACCACAATTCCTTTCCCCACACACCACACCCACAAACACACCGGACTACCCTCACCCCACTTCAAACATTTATAATTATGAAACAAAAAGACCACTAATTTACACATTGGTTTAATTTTCCTCCTCTTACCCCCTCTCCTTAGGGTGGAGGGAATTCAGTCCTCTCCACTACAGGACTCTTTCACTACACAGCACTGCCTTCCCTCTACTAAGAGGGAATTTCCATTTATTTTGTCCCTATATTACTATGTTTGTCATGTCACTACCCCCCCTTGCGGGAGCCATCCTTTCTCTATTGTACTCAAAAAGAAAAAATACACACGACATTGTTCGCTTCACCACACTCTTTTCACTCATATCCCAGCAATCATACCCCGTTCTGGGTGTTCTTCTATGGTCCTCCGATGCAGTTTCCCCCACAACTGGACGTAGCGCCCAACTCCAGTGATCAGACAGGCCTTCGGTTAACCCAGGTGCCTGCTTGCCTCTGCATTGTGTGCACAGGTACTGGTCTCGACAGGCAGGTGCCACAGGCAGGCTATGCGGCAGGGGAGCTCCATGCTCCTCGGGGCGCCTGAAAATCAAATAGCTCATCCTATTCCCATACCATCAGAATGCTTAGCACTCCTTGATGTTTCTCTCCCTTGTAGCTGTACAACTGACAGCTTATATTGCAACTTCTGTTTGGAAACATGTTGCATTTCGAGAGCTTTTCTTACCATGGGAACAAGCCATTTTAAAAACAAAACACCACTCCGACATCACTCAGATGAGTATATGTTCCTGCATTTATGAGCTCTGTTTCCCTTATTGTCTGCAGTAACAATTGAGTGGCCATTCCTTCAGAGGGGGCAGTAGAGTCACACCCTATGAAGCTACCCCTGGTTGTGCTTCAATATCACTGCATTCTCATCAACCTGTGTCCTTCACCTTCTGAAATGCTGCCTATGGGTTTGAAACATTACTTGCTATATCAGCCATTATTTGATGCCTGTGATCTATATTGCCATGCACCTTCAACCAATCGCTGTACAGCATTTCACTCCACCTCCAATGACGGTGGCCCTGTCTGTGAACCAGCTCAAACAAACAAGAATGAAACCGAATTCACTGCAGAAAGATCTGAGTAATTTCTGTGGACTAGTCACCTGCAGTCTCCAACATGACCTGTTCCATGTTAGCACACATCTCAATAGGTTTATACATTCTTTAAGCAATCATACTTCACAATACATAAAAGCTTATCAACTACCAGGGGTGCCTCTTGCACTTCTCCCTACCTGCAAAATCTACATTAGCTCTAATCAATTGCTACTTAGCCGCCCATGATCCCACCTGGCCTGCCCTCTACATATGGTGCATACTACATGTCACCGCCCTACATTTCTGCATTGAATTTTTCTAAAAAATGCATGGCCACCTGACATGGCTAATACGTAGAAGCGTAGCCATGCACAAAGACAAAATTGCTGGCCATATATATGGCCCCCTCTCCTTACTATAGGAACTTCCTTTACCAGTACTTTCTCCCACTGTTGGGGCGTTGGACCCCAACAAAACTTATCTAAACATATGTTTGTAATATAACTGGAAATAATTGAAGAACACTTGATATTTTTATAGAACTATCTTGGGTGATATATTTTATTTTATATTGCATCTTGTGTTTGAATTAAGAGGCATCACGTCAATGTATGTGTTCGATATTTCATACTGTATTGCCTTTGATATACAGCTGTACTGCTCTACTAAGGAATTTTATACACTCTATTTTTCTGATTGTTGCTGTTTTCTGGTCATCCTGCATCAATTGCCTATTCAATGAAAATGATTAAAGATAAAATAAATATCTCTGTCCTGTGTGCCTCTGTCCCACCCTCAATCATCAGACACCTGCTCACATTCACATACTTCCTGCTTCTCATTGCTTGTGGTCTTGTTTCATTGCCAGCACAAGTATTAAGCGGCATCTGGGCATACCATGTTGGCTTGTTGAACCTGTGTGGTATGTGTGCTCCAATATGAAGCTGGCAACATAAGCAGAAACCTCTTCAAAGCAGTCAAGCACTGTGTCAACCTGTTACCCTGCCATACCACACTAACATAAAATAATCCACTGCTGTCAACACCTTCATTATCGACATATTCAGCAAGGTTCACCAGCACATGGACAGCAGCTCTGCATCCACAGTCCCACCTAACGCCCCTCCTTGCAAAATCTCCACACCCTAGAAAACATTAAAGACACGCTCTACAGAGCACCTGGTATAAACCCTGGCACCCCTCAAATCCACACCGTATACATATCGTTACAAAGGGTTTGTTGGAAGTGGCTGTACCTGTGTGCTAGCAGGAAAGCACAGTGCAGTGCGGCTTGACGTTCCCTGTTCAGCTCACTCGGCTCCGGGTTCTTTCCTCTAACTCCTAAGAGTGAATCTGCTACCGGAGGTCTGGTTGGAGGTGCCGCACTAGGACGTGTGTTGTGTTTCTGTGCCATGCTTCGTCTCCCTGTCTCCCCGCTGAGCCCTGCAGTGTCCATGACAGAAACCGGGACTGTGCAGGAGAATACTCAGATGATAAGTGGTAGGCAGGCATAATACATTTACACAAACTGTCCCCTCCAACTCCCACTGTATTTCTGATGCTCTTGGGTGGTGAGTGCAGGGTGCAGCGTGGTGGAAATGGCCCGACGGGGCATCGCCCTGATAATAGATGCTGGAAGCACTGATAAGCAGGCTGGTAAAAGCTGTGTTTAGAGGGTAAGATTGGCAAGTGCTTTGTGCCTCTTTGGTTACTGATACTGGCTACTTGGCTACTGGTCATTGGCTATTGGAACTTCTCTGTGCTTTTCTGGGCCGTGGTGTGACATCTCAGACTAGGGGGACAGACGGCTTTGTTGGATTGACCCTTACCACTTGGGATAAGATAACTATGAATGCTGTGCCGCAATCTCATCTTTACCTCGCAGGTGCTAAGGCAGGGGAGGTTTCTCTTTTTTGGCATCACCACATCAATCTGCTTGCAGGCGAGATGACCAAACTAAGAACTACCAATAGAGTACCCAAGAAAACCTCTCTGGACCCAAGGAGGCACTGAACGTTTAGGAGGTACCCTCAATCAGAAAGCCAAATGCAATGACCTGTTAAGTCAGCTTACAATTAAACGAGCACTGCGAAGCAAAGCGTTGCGCCCCTTGGAAGTGCTAAGGAGTAGACTGCTTAGCCCTCTATGTCTCCATAGTGAGGAGCAAATGGTATCCAACGAGATGAATAATGTCACTGTTTCCACCGCTTCAAGTTTGCTTCCTCCTTCTCCATCCTCAAAGCTTGTGGAAGATGGTCGACATATAGAAGTGTCTAAAAATGAAGGCGGTGATGGCAGAATAGTAGCGGGAAAGGGGGATTTTTCCCTCTGGCAAATCCATCTATATCATAGCCCATACCATCTCCCATGTCGGACAAAGCCAGTTTATTTTAGGCATTGGTGGCCTCAGCCGATCGCCATGAATAGAACTAAGTGTATAGACAGTCTGGCACCTTGCTAGGGAACCTAGGTGGTAGGAGCACAGCTAGCTCTTCCTCAGGATTCAATTTTGGCTTTGGACCTCCAGTCACCAACTTCAGGTGGCAGCAAGGTTGGCGCAGATGTCCTGGCCTCCACCTCTATCGAAATCCCTATTTTTTATTTTTTGGTTTCGTATAGGCAAAATAAGTGCCATTTCCCCCAAAAAACGGTGGTTTGGCTGGGGACCACCCCCCCAAAAAGAAAAAGAACAAAAAAAACAGCATTTGATATTTCTTTTTTTTTTTAGATCCTTTTGGTTCGAAAGTATTGCATTTGATCCTTTTGTATTGAAACCTTTCACTATAAACCTTGCAGCATTACAGCCTAGAGTGAACCAGAGCTCTGTAGACAGTGAGCTTCTTGAGGAAGGAGAGGAAAGGAAGAATACCTCTGAGGAGGTGCAGCTGGTAGTTTGACTTCTTCAGAAAGAATCTGTTCTAAAGTTGGAGAAGTGGGATTGGGTTCAAAATTATGAACATATGGAAAAACTGAGAAGGTTAAAAGAATACAGATATGTAACACATATGCAGAGCAGCCCAAGGGGGCATTCCATGTGGCTGTCCCACTCCTGACCCCAAAAGGGGAAGAAAATAGGGCATGGAGACATATGTGCCCACAGAAAAAAAATCATTGCCAAACATGACAGGAGTTGCCTAGAGACAGTTGGGGAGGGGAATTGGGGAGGGATAGTTCGGGAGGGGGACTGGGTAGGGATAGTTTTGGAGGGGTTGTGTGGAGGGATAGTTGGGGAGGCATAGTTTGGGGGGTACTATTGCGAGTTAACCTTTGTATATTTTTTCTTAGCACAAATTACAGTTGGTGTTTCAAACAAATCATGACTGGACATTGATTTTTCAGTGTACGTGAGTGATTTTATTAATGTGCAGTACCCAGTGCACTAGCTGGCGTGTGCCGCGTGTGTGACAGGTGATCAGAAGTAGTGATGTATTAGTTCATCTCAGGCGATACATCCATCGGCACTGTGCAATTGGCAGCTCCTCATCACTGTCCACCTCCAACTCTGGTGGGTGCATGTACATGTCAGGGGCAGTGGGACTTTGCGCCTGATACACATGTTGTGCAACATGGCACAGGCAAGGACAATCTTTCTAACCTTTACCGGGCTGTACATTAGGGATCCCCCTGATATGCTCAGCTAGCAGAACCTCGCCTTTAACAGGCCAAATGTCTGTTCAATTGTGCACTGAGAACGTACATGGGCACGGTTGTATGCCTGCTTGTGAATTTTGGGTGGTTGCCTCACGGGGGTCATCAACCATGGCATCAGGGGATAACCAGCATCACCTGCACAGAAGCGACAGAATGTTTACAATGTCATACTTCTGCCCATATTATGTTGGTACAGGCTGCACAGTGTTCACTTGAGAAGACAATAATGCACATGCAAAATTCAGTTTAGCTAGAATATGTCCTATTTCGGGTACCAGAAATGCACATCGTGAGAATGTGTGGTGGGTGTGTGGTGTGCAGTGGCTTTGACATGGCCCATTCACAGCCAACATGACGCTATGACCTTCCTAGTACAACTAACACAAATGGAACTGGTTTATGTTTCATTATTGTGTTACAATGCCACCAATACCAATATGTCCATGACACAAAATCTGAGATATGTACTAGAAAACATCTAGATTTCAAATCAGATGCATGTGTGATTGTGCACGTCTAACAGACAGAGGACCTGGTTAATTGGTGTGCAGGCCAATGGTATTATGTGAGTGGGCGCATTAGTAAACTCTGCCTGTTCATCAGGTGTTGTGGGTTTGCTTGACTCTGTTTGTGCTTCTTTTGGTCTCTTTGATGTGGGGCATTCGGGTACATGTTGTTCATTTTGTATTGCTGTACGGAACTGATGTTGTTGTGCATGCACTGCATCATTTTCTTGAACTGAGACATGCCTGTCAAGGTTTTGCACACAGGCATGCTATTAATGTGTTGCAACTTGAAGAAAACCTGGACACTTGTACGTTTAATGCACTCACAACACAAAGCAGGTTTGTCTGCCCTTACCTTTTTAATCCTCACTTGCACTATTGTATCAGTTACTGATCCTTTCTCTTATTCATGGTCTACCTTCCCTTTTAACCACTCTGTCTGGCATATGTGCGCTTTTAGGGTGATTTGCTAATTGTATGAGCACAGAAAAGTTAGGCAAATAATGAATTGATGCAAACAGTGTGCACAGCCACTGCTGATTGGTGTTCTGCAGGGCCATAATCCAACAGTGCACATGCCCTTGTAGTAAGACTCTCCCAGCAACCAGGTAAGCTATGGTGTGTTCTGCTCCCCCCCAATCCAACAGTGCACATGCCCTTGTAGTAAGACTCACCCAGCAACCAGGTAAGCTATGGTGTGTTCTGCTCCCCCCCAATCCAACAGTGCACATGCCCTTGTAGTAAGACTCACCCAGCAGCCAGGTAAGCTATGGTGTGTTCTGCCCCCTCCCAATCCAACAGTGCACATGCCCTTTTAGTTAGACTCACCCAGCAGCCAGGTAAGCTATGGTGTTTTCTGCTCCCCCCAATTCAACAGTGCACATGCCCTTGTAGTAAGACTCACCCAGTACCCAGGTAAGCTATGGTGTGTTCTGACCCTACCCCAATTCAACAGTGCACATGCCCTTGTAGTAAGACTCACCCAGCACCCAGGTAAACTATGGTGTGTTCTGACCCTACCCCAATTCAACAGTGCACATGCCCTTGTAGTAAGACTCACCCAGCACCCAGGTAAGCTATGGTGTGTTCTGACCCTACCCCAATTCAACAGTGCACATGCCCTTGTAGTAAGACTCACCCAGCACCCAGGTAAGCTATGGTGTGTTTTGACCTTACCCCAATTCAACAGTGCACATGCCCTTGTAGTAAGACTCACCCAGCACCCAGGTAAGCTATGGCGTTTTCTGTTCCCAACCCCATCCAACAGTGCACATGCCCTTGTAGGTGGACTCACCCAGCAGCCAGGTACGCTGTCCACTTTGATGTCCCTTGCACGGAGGCAGCGTGCTGTTGCGCAGGACCATGTAGTCGTGGGTTGAGCCGGGAAATCTTGCCCAGCAATGCATGATGAGGTGTCGGGCATCTATGCATTCAGTGAGTGATACAGTTTTCTGTTGTGGTGCACTGCTCCACAGCAAGCCTGGCCACCAGCTCCACATGTGTGCAGTCAAAAGCACTGATGATGTTTGGCATACATGCAAGGCCATGGAGGCTATTTTTGTGCCAATGACCTGGGGTCAGCAGTCCTGGGTAGGCTGATGTGGTCTCCAGTTTGACACAAGAGTGTATCAATGACCTGGAGCGATATCCCATGCAGCTCACCCACACTGTGTTGGTATGTGCCTGTTGCTAGGAAGTGTAGCACAGACACTACCTTGAGCAAGGGGGGAGGGGTGGCTGTGTGGATATTTATCAGGCTGACAGGTCGTCATGGATCGGGTCCACTATTGAAGTGATGGTGTCCCTGTCTAGCCGGTACAGAGTGTGGATCTGACTTTGGTACTAATTGAAAGGTGTGGCCCTTAAGCGTGGAATTGATTGCTGCCTGCGGGCTGCAACCTGCTGGACATTGGGGTTTTGATGGGCCATAATGGACCTCCTTCTCCTCAAGTGCCTCCGCTGCATCCTCTGCCTCCCTGCCTCTTCAAGTAGTAGGCCTGCAGCTCTAGTACTGCTACTGCTACTGCAAGCATGGTAGTGGTCTAAGGGGTGTGGGAATGGTCCTTTTGTGCTGTAGCAGTGCTCATTGGGACCACCTGTGCTGATTTTGGGCACCTATGGCATGTTTGTACACACCTGAGTCTACTTAATGCCTGGCCCAGTATATCCGGCACCATGTTCACATTACTAACGGCATGTCCATCCCGGTAATTGCATGCGCGTGGAGCTCAGAATGTGCACTTACTAACGTCATGCCGGTATCTCAGGCAATGCTGACGCGTATCTCTGGAGATTCTGGCAACGGTTTTGCCGGATTCAGTGGGTCACTCGCATTGCCGGTGTTACCCACACGGTCCGGAAAAGGTGGCGTTACGGATCTACCTGCATACTTGTAATGAGGCCCCTTGTCCTTGAAATCGACAAGGCCATCATGGCCAAGGAGGGAAATGGAGGAGGTTGCCCAATTAGTATAAAATTTCCACCCTGTGAGATGTGTACTCAATGCTCTGTGCTTGGATCAGGTGAGATCTACTGTGCCTGTACATGGGAGTGGCAGGCTTGCTAATATGGACATTGCCAAATATGAGGCAAGACCAAAAATAACAAACAGTGAAACTCACGTAGAATCCCTTGAACAGTACTGTGCAGAGTTGTTGTTTTACCAGACCCGGCCCTAGGGAATCCCAATACACAGCAGTCAGGAAAAATGTGTGGCCTGCCCCTAAAAAATCATTATAAAATGTGGAGTGAGACCAAACAAGGACAGCAAAACAAGCAAGAACCAGAAATAACTTGGGCTATTTAACTGTGATCAAAAAGTAATACACAGGCAAATGCACAAAAAGTGCAGAACAAGGGACCACTCCCTGAAAAGAGAGTGGACTACAACATTTAAACAAGAACTGCTGGAAGGATGCCACTTGTCAAAAGTGTGAGCTGGGTGTAGTAAAGACTGTGAGACACTTACATGGTCCACAGACCTTCAGGACACGTATTTCCCAACATTCTTGGAAAATAAGTAAGTAAGAACTGTTAGAATGAGCGGAGAGAGAAGCAACATATTGGTATGCATTTCAGAAAAGCACCCAGCCTACAAAAAGCAACACACACTTTTAAATAATGTGAACACTTGATTATTTAACTGACATCAGCAAACAACCCGTAAGACAATGACAAAGAAAGAAGTTTATTCGGGGCCATTTCTGCAGGAGTATGCTCCACCTCCAAAGTCATATGAACATAACTTGAATCCACATTCAACTCATCAGCAAAGCAAGAAAGCAAAATGGAGTCGCTCAGGTGGGGCTCCACGCGACGTTCATGCAACTGACCCGCTTCCCCCCAACTCACTGTATCACTCCGTACCCATACCACAAGCCAAGTCCTGCTTCTCCCCAACTCATGGGCTAGTCTCTAAAATCTCCACACACACAAGCACCCGTACATGGCGGCCTGACACTCAACTGGTAACACATCATAATTAAAGAAGATCTGAGAAAAGCTCACTTCTCTAGATCTCCCTCACAACCCCATATCAGGGGCTCTCCTAGCTTTGCAGTGCGGTAATGTATCGCATCTTGGGCTCTCGCACCCAGGTAATCGCATAACCAAGTGTCTCCACCATGCCCATAGAGCCACATAGGCACCAAGGATTCAGGAAGTTATGGCAAGCACCCATCGCCAACTGAGGTTCTGACGTCTCTCCTTCTGTCCTGCTCAGAACCCTTACTGCACCCTAAAAGGCAAACAAAATGGCGCAAGAGCACTTTCTATCATATCACGTTTACATCACAGGAGCGTGTTGGCTGGTTAGTAACCCTCGTGTTGCCACTGTCTGTGAAACAATAAACAGTAGTATTGACCGACCAACTTTAATGCCAATAATTCAATGAGCATCTGCCTGTTTCAGATCTCCCATGCCGCCCTTCAAGCACCCATGACCATCTCTAACAACTTCTTGCAAAATCAGAGTTTCAAATCAGATGCTGTACCCGCAATAACAGACGTAATTATTGAAACCTAATCGGTGGAGATCTGAGGGTTTCCGCTGTATGTTTGTGTGTTAATAAGAGTGTATTAGCCATAACATTGACCTATCCCAGACCATCTCTTACAGTGGTTGGCTGAACCTTGCCTTGAGTTCAGGAAAGATTGACACTCCACCACTACCATTGGTCAATATAACTCCCGGCCAATCCCAGTGCATAGTGTTACGTTTGAGGTCTCAGGTTAAATTATTAAACAAAGAAGGGCAATCCCTGATTGTACAATTTGTTCTAATCACTTGGCGTTTTTAAATGTGAACGTGAGGGATTGCCTGTGCCTGGTTCAGGGTCTTAACATTGTCATAAATCTCCCCCCGTCTCACCTGTGATCGGGATCTCCCTTGTTCGGCCGCAGGACTCGTCCTGTGGGTGGTTCGGGTCTTGAATAGGCTCGCCCGAGCCTCGTCAGGTTTCAGAGCGCGTTCAGAGTTCCGGGAAGTTCGTGGTTCCAGGGTGTCCAGGATTAGCGATAACAAGCAATGTAGGGGGGAAGTCCAGGAACAGGAAAAAAGGCAAGGAAGGAAGTATGAGGATCAAGGAAGCAAATGTAGAGAGCAAACACACGTCGGGTCACTATCAAAGATAGCGTTGAGACGCGTGGACCGGCAGGGGCATGACCAATTTATAGTACGTGCTACGACGTGAAAGCTAGTATGTAGCACGGAGCTTGGTACGGCCTTGTTGGGAGGAACAAGGAGTACAAGCCCTTCGTGACAATGACCATGAGGTCCAGAAGGGGCAATTTCGCCGGGTCATGACAGCCATTGCCATTCACAGCAATTGCACACATCTCATTAAAGCATGCCTCTGTCATCCATATGATGTCCAGTTGCCAGAGCATCATTAGTCGCTACCCAGGGCTCCCTCAGTCTGCATTATAGAACCTGTGCACTGGCACGGTGCAATTCCATTTATTCACAAACACAGTGAAGCACTGAAGATGTGTAATGCTGTGTTTTTTGACCTATCAATGCTGTGGTTTGTTCACAAAGCTCTCAGCAAGTTGCTTGATGTTATGTCAACTGTGGGCAGCCCTTAGTGTACCCGGCCAAATTCTCAGGAACACCCTCAAGTCCCTTTCAGGTTCTCAAAACAGTGAAGCAACAACTCCACAACGTAGCCAAAGGGGAACCCATCACACCAACCAACCCTTCCCATATCAGACAATGCTGAGGGTTGGGCCCAAGGCTAAGCTCTTTAGTGGACACAAGGAATCTCGATTCCTGGCTCGGACATCACTATACAGCAATGGCATAATGCCATCTAGTGACATCTGACTGTTAATCCATCCAAGACATGATGCCCCTAAACATGTATCCAGAGCTAGAAATGGTGGGATGTCATTACACAATCTTATCCCAAGCCCCCAAACGTAGTCACTTCCAACTTGTTTCTCCTCTCGGGTCCCCACGCACTTTAAACAGATTGGAAATGCAAGCCTTTAGACTCGCTCCTGATGCAATGTGAAGAAAGCGTCATTGCGTGCCAATTGGGTACACAGATATTATTTTTGTGACTTCTGCAGTATGTACACGACAAGTATGCACCTTTTGAAAACTGTCCTGCTCCACCATGCATAAGTAACCACCCTGGGCTATGAACTAGTTTCATGTAGGGTCATGAAGCCAAATTGTAAAAAGAATGTTTTATGAAAGTATATTACATAACTTATAGTGACTCAATATTGCACAAATCCATGCTTAACCTATACATATGCTACACATTTTCAAAATAATTCCAGGCTCCTTGCAAAGGATTTTTGTTTAAATGTCTGTTACTTCGGAAAATTGTACTGGTTTCATGTGTTTTAGAGGGACTGTCTTCTAGTGTTTCACAAAAATCTACACCCTTCCCCTGCCACCGTACCCCCGCTACACGCCACTGCTGCAAACGGCTGTATTGGTCGACGCATAGAAATAGCTGAGTGTTCTTTTGCAGCACAGTACGCGATTATAAACTGCAGGAGAAAATCAACATTTGCCTACATTTCACAGGGATGAATAAATATACTGAGAGAAAGTATTGAGAACTGAGCAGTTGCAGCAGAGAAAAGTCTACTCCGTGGGGCTCAGACGATCTTTCTTACTATGGACGGGTCTGTGTGCATGCCCCCGGAGCTGTTTATTTATTTCCTTTATTTCTATAGCACTAAAGACAATAAGCCCATGGCCACAGAAGCGTTGAAAACAGAAGCAAACACACACAGTACATCAATCAGTTATTCAAACTGGATCGGTGCGGCCAGTCTGAGAAAACCGAGTTTAGTCAAATATCATGGTTTTTAGGGGGCAGGGCATCCCACAAGCATGGAGCAGCACAGGGGGAGCACTCTTCTGAGACAAGTAACAATTTAGTCTTAGGATTTAGGAGGAGGCAAGAATTGTTGGACCTGAGAGTTCTCCTAGTAGGGAGCCAGGACAACCTTCTAGATCGATAGGACGGCCTTTTCCAATAAAGACAGGTGTGGGCAATGCCACATGTGATACGCCTACAAATGGGCAGCCAGTGTAGGGATCGTCTGGCATCAGTAACATAATCTGATTTCTGCAGCCCCAATACAATGCAAATGACTTTATTTTGAACCACTTGAGGTCAGTTAATTTCCTCCTTTGCAGTTCCCTGCAACAGGCTAGAGCAATAGTAAAGGCTGTCTCCGATGATGGCACGGGCTAGGGTAGCACAGTCTAGCTGAGCAAGTAGTTTGATGTAATAAGACCTGCTGGATACTATGCTATTGATAGGAGCCTTCATGCTCAGCTCTTGATTAAGTAACACCCGAAGCTTTTTGACTTTCGGGAGGGTAGCCAGAGTGCACTCTGCGATTTGAAAGCGTTGAGTCCAGTTTATGCAGCTCGGGTGCTGTTCTGGTGATCATGATCTCCGTTTTGGCTGTGTTCAGTGCCAGCTCATTGTCAATCTTCCACCTATGAATAGGATTACAGGTGGCATTGATTGTGGGGATAGCAAGACTGTGGATGCATGAGAGTGGTAGGAGGCATTGTGTGTCATCGGCATAGTTAGCGTACACTATGCCCTCTGCATCCAACGACTCAAATAGCGGGAGAGTGAAGATATTGAATAGAGTGGGAGACACATAAGACCCCTGAGGCACTCCACATGCTATTATGGAACCATCAGCCATAGCATCCTCATAGTGGACTCTGGCTGTTCAATTTGTCAAAAACTTGTGAACCCATCGAGAAGCCTTATTGGAAAAAGAGGCACATTCTTGTAGTATAACTACGACAATGGAGTGGTCTGCAAGTCCAAAACCTGCTGTCAGTTCCAACATTATCAGGAGAGCAGTTTTTACCTTGTCACAATGTTGCATGATGTTAGGTTGAGCTCCGATAGAGTGGGGCATGTGCTCTGATCACATCTAAACGCTGATTGCTTTGAACCTAGGATGTTGTGGTGGCTCAGGAACTCTGGGATCTGTAGATGTGCGGCTTGATCCAGAATCTTTAACAGGAATGGTGCATTGGAAATGGGGTGATAATTGCTACAATGCCTGGATCCAGGGTAGATTTTTTTTTTAAGAGAGAGGATATAGAAGCCTGATTGATATCTAAGGGACATGACTCTCTTGAAAGGAGACGTTATCACATGTTGGTATTAGACATGCAAGAGGTGTGGCACAGGCTTTAATGATGGATACCAGGCAAGCATCAATCCTACAATTAGTAGGTTTGATTTTTCCAAGGATTGCCAGAATTTCAGCTTCAGAAACATCCCTAAATTTGAATAGTGGTTGTGATGCAACCGGACTCACAGACTTCCTAGTAGGGATCGATCCATCTAAGGTGTTTAGACTAGCAGCAATGTTATTCATGATTTTTTCAATTTTGTGTAACATCAAATCCTTGATGGACGTACACCAATTGGAATCTTTAATAATTGAGGAGACTGATTGAGAAGACTGGTGGTTGGGGATCTTCCAGCTCTCTCAACATTTTCAATAACCCCTTGGCATTGAAGGCTGCCTCTTTGATCCTTAAGTCATTAGAGTCTGTTTGTGTTGCATTAGAAATGCCCGTTTTGTGTATCTTAACCGCAGAAGCATAGTTGATGGTATTTTCTATTGATTCATTCTTCTTCCATTGATGTAATGTTCTATTTTTACTATGTTTTAATTTCTGAATTTTAGGTGACTACCAATTTTTTGAAGGTTGAATTTTCACCAGTCTTTTATTACAGAGGTAGGCTATTCAGAGCATGGGACATCATACTGTGGTAGGCCACAACCAGTTCTGCTGCAAAGTCATAGTTTTTGTGGTTGGAGTTGGGGTAAGTTTGTGAATATTGCGACATGTCACTTTTAGACGTGGACTTTTGGTTTTCTTAGATAGGCTTATCCAGGGAGCCTGGAATCAGATAGTACTATGATCCGACCATGGGCATATTTCTACCCCAACATCATCAATTTCAACATTTTATGAAGCCACCCAATCCAAAATGGTACACTTAATGTGGGTGGCTTGATTGGGGTGCTGGGGAAAACCCAAATCCTCCATGGCAAACTTAACAGTTTGGCCAGGGAGTCAGCAGGATCATTTGGACCTAAATTGATGCCTCCCAGTATAATCATTTTGGTATGGGGTTTAGGAGATGGTGCGGTTAAGTAAAAAAAGTGAGTCCGAAAATCAGGCATACCGCTTGGTGGACAATAGAGCACAATAATATTGATCTATGTGTTGTTCTCCACTGCCATTTTAACTTGAAGTGCTTCAGAATGACTGATGATAAAATCCCAAATGCGTGATTTGGCTGGATTTCGCTGTTCGACATTCCGAACGGCCGAAAAGTTTGATCAAATCATGCCAAGTAAGAAATCTTCATGGGGAGAACAGACTGATTATTATTTTGGTCTTTTATCCCTCGACAATCTCTGTCACAGTCTTTCAACCCTGATCCCTTCACAATCCGAGATATTTAACTTGATGAATATTAATAGAGGAGTGAAAAATGAATGCCACTTCCCTTCCTTTACTGTGGAGACAATCGGACCTTAGTATGTTGAATCCTGATGGAAGAGCCAAGGTCTGTGCTGGGCCTACTGTGGCATGCATCCAAGACTCTGTATTAGCACAGATATCTATGTTATGATCCATGATATAATCAGCTACCCACTTCATGGTCATCCTTCTTGACCTCTCTACCATTGATTGCACCATCCTCCTAGACAGGTTACACCCATTTGGAATCAAAGACAAAGCCCTCTCTTGGCTCTCCTCTTTCATCTCTAATCGTTCACAAATCATACTCCTCCACCCGATCACCTCACGACCAGTAACAAAAGGGGCTCCACAAGGAGCATTCCTATCTCCCCTGCTCTTCATCATCTATCTAAACCCTCTGCCTGCACTCCTCCGCTCCCACAATCTTACCTGCTACAACTACGCAGATGATACACAGATCATCATTAAAATCCCATAATCATCAGGCTCCAACTGTCCATATCTGTCATCATGCCTTTTGGCTATTGACTACTGGATGATGACCAACTACCTCATTCTCAATCCTGGGAAAACTGAAATCCTAGTCTGCGGGAAATCATTGCTGCTCCCACATCCTATTTCCTGGCCACAATCCCTAGCCCCCACCGGCATCCGGCACCTCAGTGAAAACCCTTGGATCCACACTGGCTACAGAATTATCCCTTTCCCAAAAAGTCAACTCAGTTTCCAGATTTTGTTGGTTCCGCCTACGCATCCCAAGTGTATCTTCCCTTACCTCACCTATCCTCACTGTTTCTCCACCATCAATCCAATCATTCTCTCCCACTTAGACTACGCAAATGGCCTTTAGCTAGATGCACCTGCATTTCAGCTAAGGACACTGCAAAGAATTCAAAATGCTGCAGTCCACCTTCTCATTAATGTACCTACCAGAGAACACATCAACCCTACACTATTGGCCAATGCACTACCTTTAAAGCCATGTGCATCACCCGCCGGGCCATCCAAAACACAGGGCTAGAATTCCTTCAAGACAAAGTCACTGGCTACCAGGACCCACAGATCTCTCAGAGCATCTCTCCTAGTAGTCCCGCATTACAACTCCTCCAGACTTGGAGGGTCCTCTTTCTACATCAAATCAACAAATGCAAAACAATGGAATGGACGAAGCGGGAAGGCAGGCTTGTTGGAAGTAACAATTTATATAATATTGGAGAGTAAAACCACAAAACGGATAAAACCGCCCAATAAAAAAAAGACATTTAATGTAATTTAAAGCACACATGTTCTGTTGCATGGATGCTTTGTGCAACACTATTTTAATACAAGACAATACGAACACACACCAGAACCTGTTTTCCAACCTGCATGTTAATTTACGCACTTACTCCCTGAATGGCACCCCAAGGTGTAGGTCAACTGCTCCAGTTCAGATAAAGGGAGTCTGAATTCAGCCTTTGGGGGACAGGAATACATGTAGTTTTTTTCCCGGTGATGAGATGCCAACACTTGCTGTAAAATTGTGAAGCAGAAACCAAACAGGTACGATGCAATTCAGAAGGAGATCTTTTCTCTGCAGTTTCCCTCCCTTCCTCCTGGACATGGTTATATAGGGAAAGCAGACACACTGTGTGTGCAGCAGATCCTGAGAGACATGGTCCCTGGAGCAGGAAGAGGCTCCCATTCTCATGTCCCCCGACACCTGCAGCTGCAGAGCGTTGCTTGTTCATCTCAACCAGCATTGATTGCCCCTCTCTTAAGAACGTCAATTGAAGCAATTTAATAGAGGAAGATTCAAGAGTCTGCAGTGGGGTACATTTAATAACGAATCTGGGGTATTAGGGAGAGTGTCTCAGCGCCTTGGATTACTGAATTCCTGGGCTGTCCATCGCTGCCGCAAACACCAGGAAGCTATTACCCTCTCCTTCTTAAATAAACCACCTCATTTACAATATATTGTAACATGTATAATGACCAATTTTATGTCTGGTTTTAACAAAGGCCAGAGGCCGAAACACGCGTTAACCGAACTACTGTATTTTTAGAATAAACGCGTGTGGCGCAACCTATCAAGCACCAAACATCTAATTTCCGGGTACATTTAATAGGTTGGGTTTTTGGGCAGTGCTTGTAAAGATGACATGTGTGTAATTGTTTTGACTGACAGCCTTAGAGGGCATAATATGTCCAATCGTTTCTGGACCACACGTGTATTCCTGCTGCTCATCAACACGCTGTGCTGTTTTTAATCCCTATTCTAGGGGTATGTAACACTTGGCTCTACAGATGTTTTGGAATACGACTCCAATGATCCCTTACCATTAACTAGACTGGCTTAGGCTGACAGGAATTGTAGTCCAAAAGTTATGGAGCGACAAAGGTTGCAGATTTCTGACCTATTCCATGCCCTGGTCTCATATCATCCTTCTCTCCTTATCCATCCATCTATTTCCTTTCCATACACATGACCCCATCATGAGCTTGGCACCCGGTCGCATCACCACAGTTTCTTTCGCCCCTCCATGTCAGTTAGCTGTGCCAACCCATGATTCTGCCTGCCTCTACTCCTGTTACTTTCTCAGACTGCTCTAGATCAGGGTATCTCTGCAGCCTCATCCCTCCTACCTCCTTTGGTTTTATGCTGAGACTGCAGGTCGTGAAGCGCTCCACCATGTCCCGCTCTGTCACCCCTCCCTAACTCAGTGTTGCTCATCTATCATGTTGTAATCTGGTGGGCAGATGTAGTCCAATCACAGACCAGCTGTGAGCCACTTTACTGTGAAGAACCAGGATAGCTTTATTTACACTAGTACAGTTCAGTAGTTCGAGTAACTCTGCAATTATAAACGTAAGGGACAGACCACGCATCGGCCATTCTCTAGCTCACCAGCTCCGCCCCTGAAATGACACTCTCAGAACTCTCCCCAGCAAACACTTGGCATTCTCCTGCACCGTCAATCACTCCAAGCACTAACCTTCTCCCTGCATCCATAGATGGCCAGCAGGCTGGACAACATGTGTACATCACAACACACCTCAGCTTGCTTTAACACCTGTAGCTCCCGGGTTGCTCATCTCAACCTACCATGAACACATGGAAGAAGGCTGCCCTAAAAGGCCACCAAGGGGCGTTTATTGTTGGTAAAATCTGCTACCAATTGTCTTTCTTTCTATCTGTGTGTTATTGAACAGAAATGTTAAACAACTGCATCCAATAGAAACAGGCCCACATATAGAAGCGTGTGTAACAATTGAGCACATTGTTAACATATATTTAAATAAGTTAAGAAAAAATAATAAGTACAAATGCAAATTGTGTGGCTAAAGGCAGATCGTTCATAATTATGTGTTTCCTTGTTATCCTAAGAAAAGATGAATCTGCCTTTTAGCTAAACATAAATAAATATATATGTGCGTGTGTATTACATGGCCTGCGGTAGTTATGGTTAAGTTGCTAAACCCATAGGAAGAGCACTTTTTGGGTGGCTTTTAAGTTCGCTCTCCCTGGACGAATCCTCACCAAACTTTGCAAATAAAGTATATGGCCCACTCTGAATTTATTTAAAAAGTCTGGTGAGGTTTGGTCAAGGGGGGGTCAAAATTATAGGGGGGGTCCCAAAATTTCATTTTTTTCCATAGACATAATGGGAAACCATTTCTGTCGCGCCTACAGCCCAAACCCATGGACAGATTTTCACCAAATTTCTGGCAGGTGCTGCAGCTTGGTCTCAAAATCGTGCTTTTGTTAATTTGATGTAAATCCATCCAGTAGTTTTTTTTAAACAACCAAAATGTAAGCCAAAAAAATTAGTGATATCTATGTCCGCTCTGTGGATGCACTTCCCTGTTCGCTCCGTGGACAGGACACTGATTGGCCAATCGGCTTGCGTCATGTCCGCAGACACGCAACGTGTTCTATGATTGGCTGGGATGAGGCGTAAGGTGCGTTATATTGTTTTGATGCGCCCGCCATATTGGATCCACGGACATGTTCGGACAGCGCTGCGTGGAAGTGAGCTTAAATCCAATTTTGGGGAGTGTGTTGGTGTGTATGAGTACTTGGAGAGGGTGGGGGAGTAAGAGATGGGTCAAATGCTGTATTTGTTTAGGTGGGAGAAGGCTGTGATGTGTTCACAGTGACATACTAAACACTGGGCGCACTAATGGCTATTTTAGTTTAGTATGATGTTGGTTTTGGGTTGTTAGAAGAGCATTGGGTGAAGAGTGTATGTATTGAAGAGTTTGTGCGTTGGTTGTGATTATTTTTTAGAATGTTAATTGAAGTGGATATGTTTTCAGGTGGAAGTAATATGTTTTTTGGGTTGTGGTCATTTGGTAGGTGTTTATTTCTATGGGTGTGTTATGCTGCGGTGGTTGTGGCCAGGGCCTAGAGTCTTGGGTGCATGGCCGAAGTTCCTTCCGCCATGCACCCAAGAATCTAGGCCCTGGCCACAACCACCGCAGCATAACCCACCCATGTTATCAAAATTTTTTACTGTGGTATGTGGGCTGCTTAGGGGATATGTTTTCAAAAATGTGATTAATGATTGGCAGTAGTGTAATAGTGTTTATAGGATAGTGAGATGATGTGTGTTAGTTTGTTTGTTGGATTGTGTTCAGAATGTTGGTATTGAAGGCATTTTGGGTTGTATTTATTGTTAATGTGTTTGTTTGCATGGCTGTGTTATGTTGCGTGTTTGTGAGTTTAATTATTATATACTTACTGTTTCGTTTGTTGTAGCTGTATGAAGAGTTTTGGCCAGGCCATGCAGTCAAGATTGTAGTGTTTGGCCACAAGCGCTGCAGCATAAGATACCCATGGAAGCAAACATTTTAGATTGTGGTTTATGGTCAGGTGTTTGCTTGAATGGGTGTGTTATGCTGTGGTGTTTGTGAGTCCAATCATTATATACTTACTTTGTGTGGTTGTATGCAGATTTTTCATGACATGGGTAGTTGGAGTAGACATTTTTTTCAATCACTGTGATAAAAGAAAAAATCAGATGTTAGTGTAGGTAGTTTATAATGAGTATTGCATTGCATAGTAGACATTTCTGTATTTTGTGAACCCTCATAGTTAGTACTTTAGAAGTACTATAGGTCCTGGTCAGTGTACTGTGCAATTTGCTCGGTTCCTGTGTTTGTTGATTAAATCATTGGGTCTGTGGGAAAAAATACATGCTGGATTAAAAAAAAAAACGTTTGACATTGTGGTACAATATATTTCTTTCATTGTGTTCAGTAGGAGCAATTGAATATGTGTATGGTTTTTTATTTGGAAGTGGTGGTAGTATTGTTACAATTATATAGCAGTTGGTGTATTCTATTTGTTTATTTCTTTTTCCATTTTAGTGGTATTCATCTAACTGTTGCTATGCGTAGGAAATCGTGTAAATCTTCCCATGCGTATTCTGTAGAACTTAATGTCACAAACCAAGTGGGTGGGCCAAGATTTCTTATCATGCAGCGTACATCTCTTTGATGTCAGAACCAGTATTCTTTTGTACCACACATGTTTGCTGAAAGGTTTATAATGCTTGACTGTAAACCTCATATTTTTCTTGCACCTTTTGTAGTAATATTATAATAGCTCACATATTTTGAAAATGGGTACCTGATTTCAATGTTTGTGCAACTCCGTAGCATAGAGTTGCTAGTTCATGTTCAAAGAGAAGGTGGAATATGTATTCCACGTTTTGTCTGATTCTGGGTCTTCAGAATACATTCGTAAAGCGCAGTTTTCTGATGTTGTTATTTGTGTGGGTCTATCATCGTATCTTCCTCC
This sequence comes from Ambystoma mexicanum, assembly GCF_040938575.1. NCBI lineage: Eukaryota > Metazoa > Chordata > Amphibia > Caudata > Ambystomatidae > Ambystoma > Ambystoma mexicanum. The sequence goes on along the minus strand of NC_090925.1, from coordinate 62,764,946 downwards.
TTTCCCAGTAGGAAAGAGTAGAGGAAAGGCATGTGCTTCTCTACTTTTTTCCCATATGCTGATTGGAGCTCCTTTGGCTTTTCGCATTTGCTACATTTCAAGTGCATCATCTATGGTGTCTTTAGAGTGTAATGGATGAATTGTATAATGGTCTAAAATATTGGATTCTGTTGCAGGATCTAGAAGTTGAAATTGACCAGTTCCTGATGATTCTTGAATTTTTTCAGTGGTTTCCCTCAGGTTTTCTTCGATATTAATTTCTCTGTAGCATTCATTGTTGTCTTTTAGATATTGCAGGGCTTGTTTAACTTTATTAAAGTCTGCGAGTTGTTGCCAAATTCTTTTGTGTTTTGTAGGTACGCCATTTACTAAGATATCTAAAGATTGATCTATTGGATGTTGCACTCCCAGAGTATGTATAGTTTCTTTGAGATCGAATGGCAAATAAACTACTTTGCCACGAATGCCTTTCACTAATTCAGAGGGAGGTAGTTTTGCTGTTTTTGGTTGAAGGCGTATTATTGCTTGAAATGGGTGCACTGTTTGAATTATGATGCTCTCATATATGTTGAGTTGTTGCAGGGGGTTTGGTAATGGGAATAATTACAAATGATTTGTGATAGCACATGAGGGTGTTGCTTGTTCTCAAGTTTTGTAGTGCTGTAACTGCTAAGTATTAAGGGGTCAGTAATCTCGTACTTGTTTGATGCTATAAAATAGAGAGCTAATTGGAACCATTTGGAATCTTCATTGTCTTCTATTGTGCACGTTACGTCTACAGTTTTTGTGCTATTTTTATAAAAAGTCCTGCGACAACACACACACAAATGGTTTGGTACTTTAGCAGATGTACTTTTAAACTTTAGTATTTCTTTTTTGTATGTGTTTAAAAGAAGGTTGCCATCTGTACAGTTGTTGCAAGTCTGTCTATTTCTTTGAGTAGTTGTTTGGCTGTACCATGTAGAAGATTGTTATTTAAATTGGCTAGTGTGAAAGCAGGACTTTTGGCATAGCACATTTTATGGACCAGATTTCTTATAGTTGAATGATGTGTTGATATCATTTTGATATGGTGGAAGGTGCTTTTGCAAATTGGTCCAGAAATGCAGGATAATGAATGTCCTTGTAGTCTTGTGTAATTGCGCCCTGGACAGGGGTCCATATTTTGTAGTAGTTTCATTTTGAATTTGTCTTTGCCTTTCACATACTGATTGAGGAAGTGGCGTAAAGATTTGAAAGATTTTTTGGCAATGTTACATATTGATGTGCACGGCCATTTGTAGACTGGACATATTGGTTAAGTGGAATGGACACTTGATACTGAGTTTTCTTGGGATATTTTTGTGAGCAGCGTTTCTTGTCCTATAATGGTATTATTACGTTTTTAATACCCTTGTCCACTGCTATGTATGGCAATTGGGTTTATTTGCATGTGTTTGTATGCTTCTTCATTGAAACATGTGCTGGTGGTGTGAGTCCATTCACCTTCACAGATGTGTGCAAAGCTATCTTTGTTAATATTCCGTTTATTGAGAAGTCTTTTTTGTAGTTTTGTTAGTGGTTTCATTCGGTTTAAAACTAAAATAAATATTTTTCTTTTGAGAAGGATTGCACTTTCTATGAGAGCTTGTAGGATTAATTTTCTATGGTAGGTTTTAAGGGTTGTGCGTGATTTCTCTCCTGTTTTTATAAGGTTCTGAAGGACTCTGTGGCGGAATTTGTTTTGTAAAATATTTTTTTTGGTATGCTTACTTGCCGCTACATTAAGATTTATAGGTGCAGTGTTAACACTAGTGGTAGCTGCAGTCTTGTTAATCACTTTCTGTTTCATTTTACATTTTGAAAGAGGAGGCAAAGTTAATGTACTGGAAGCTTGTTTTGTTTCGCTTAATGACTGTATTAGCTGTTCTTTTGAACTTTTTGTACAAATTCTGCTAGAGATGGATGCTTATTTTGGAGAGTTTTAGTTTGATTTCATTTAGTTTTGTGTTGCTTTCTATGGAGTTGGTTTTTGCTAGGCATTCCTTGGGTCTGTTGTAGAAAAAAATGTGTGGGTTGGGATCTTGTGCAGTGTATGTGTGCTTTGTGCATGAGTGTCTGAGTATGATGGTAAGGATGTATGTAGAGGTCTGTGATTGTGTAATGAGCTGCTACATCATGTTGGGAAGGCTATTCTTGTATTAGTGTGTTCCTATACTGCTGTTCAGATTACAATACAAAGTATGGAGCTGGTGAGGGGAAGCACGAATACTGAATCTAATGTTGCAGGGTTAATACAATTGTTTGTTCTAGAATACTAGAATTCTACAGTGTTTGAGTAACAGTTAGAACATTATGGCAGTATTGCACTTACTTTTTTGGATGGAAAGAGTAGATTTGTTCTAAGTACTCCTTCGCACCTCAGACGCTGCTGCTTTTCAGGGGAGTGGTCTTCACTGCAATTGTGAAAGAAAGAAGTTAGTAAATATGTGTGTTAATAGCACTGTTGTTAATGTAGACATGGATTTATTTGTTTTTGCAGTAGTAGTGCTTTGTGATAACTGTGCATAGCATGTACATGCACTTTCCTTTGCCTATGTGCATTCTGTATATTTCATTTAGAATCTGTTAGTTGAATGTGCTTTAGAAATGAGTACAATAGTAAGTGCACAGAGCACAGGTGTTGTTATTGGATGTTAGGAGATAGAAGAAATAATCGTTTGTTTTTTATGTTATTTCTACAGTGTAAATGGCAGGAACTATACAGAAAAGTATCCAATGTATGCATTTGTGAAGGTGTGGGAAATAAAGCAGAAGGATTTTATGGGGTCAGCAGCTTATTACTCAGTACGTCATTACCAAAGTACTGGGTGATTCGGTGGTGCTTGGAGATGGGAGAGTCTGAAATAAAGCAAGGGTTGCAAGGAAGGATCTGGTGCTTGTGTTGCAGACTGAAGGGAAGGGGGGACATGTTGTATGTCTTGCTTTACAGCACTGTACATAATTGTAGATGATGTCATAGACATGGCTGCACCTGTGCATAGTTGAATGCTGTTGTACATTCTAGAATGGAATGGGCAACCAGCTGCAATGAGAGAGCTGTCTAGATTGGAAGAACAGTTGTAGAGGCAGTTGTTTCAGCTGGGAGCCTTTCAAATGATATTGGCTATCTGTGTGCATAAATAAAGATGCATGTACTCATCCTGGCCGTGGGTCATTTTATAACACACTAGAAAGCCTTTTTCCAAAATTATACTGTTATTTCTCCCATATCTTAACATGAAATGACACTTTGTTAGCTAGCTGTGTGTGTTGTGTCTGATTACTATTATAATCATTTGTAAATGAAGTGGAAATGATAGAATGTATGTTAAATATGCAGAATGTATAGAAAGGAAATTGTATGTACATCGTATGCACTATAATGCATCAAATGCTATTATGGTTGAAATGTGGATACATAGATGGCAGTGGTTACACAAATGATAGAATGAATGAAGAAAATAACAGTTTGCACATTGCAGTTAATAATATGGGTAAATAAAAATGTGGAGAGCAGACAACTTTGCAAGTGAGACTTGATCATAGCATAGCAGATGAGAGAAATGACAGTAAACTTGTTTTACAGGTTATGCAGGGTAAGTGGAAGTTACTCTGTTTGCATGCATTTATACAAGAGATGTACATGTACTGTGCAGAAAATATTCATACCTGTAGTTTGAGTTCATGCATGTGGATGTGCATGAATCTTCAAGTTGAAATGTTGGAGAGTTTACTAGTAGTGTCTGTAGGTGTTTGCAGTCACAGCCCAAATGTACTCAGAGTGATCAACAGTACATCTAAAGTGCTGAATTGTGATGACGGAGTTAGATGTGGAGGTCTTGGATGTGATTGCTGGATGGTTGTGTGACTGCTAGTAGCCAATGAGGGAATGGTGCAGAGAGTGAAATGGAAAGGGTAGAAGGGCTGGCCCAGTGTTACGCACTCCACAGACACCGCGGCTGTTTGCGGAGAGGGCGCTCCACATCAAGGGTTTCTCAGCAAATCCAACATGGAAAAGGGCCTGTAGGGATCAGCCAATCAGGTGTTGAGGTTGTGGTTTGTGTTGAAAAAGGCTGCGTGTAGTGAAGATGGCAGAGGTGGAGAAAATCAGGGTGTTGGTGGTTGGAGATATGTTTGTGCATGGTTTGGAGCAGTATGCGAAATGCAGGAATGTGGCAAAAATGTTGATGTTAAAGGAGTGGAGGTGGTGTGGAGCACTGTGCCTGGTTTCAATGAACAGGGAATTGTACAAGTTTGTGGAGATATGGGCAGGGTGAACAGTCCAAATGTAGTTGTTTTGCACTGTGGTGTTTTGCATTTGGGCTACGCCAGTGCCCCTACTTTGTTGGTAGATCTGGAACACTTGGTTCAGGCAGCAATGAAAATACTTCCAAATGCCAAGGTCATTTTTTCTGGTTTAGTACCTAGGGCAATATGGGACAATTGTTTTGTTTTTTGTCCTCAGCAAAATATTGCTAGGTGTGCAATCAACCGAGGCATGTTTGCTTTAATTCTGGTAATGTTGTTTATTTTAAAGAAGATGGCATTTCTTTATCTTTTATGGGAAATGCCATGCTGTTTTGGAACATACGGGTTGCTTTGGAGAAGCTAATGTGAACATTTTTGGAGTAAAATAATAAGAAAAAAACAAAAGAAAAACAAAATAAAAGGTGTTTCTGAATCAACTGTGTTGTTGTTATACAGTCTTGGGCACTTAAATACCTGATGGCGTATTCAAACTGTGTGTAGTCTTCCACTTCATTTTTTGGTAATGTAGAAGTACACATTAGTTATTCAATTTTGCCTTCAAGAGGATTAAATATCATTTGTAAGATTAGCTGGTAATCTCTGCTTTAGAGTAATGGTGGTATCATTACATTCCACCATCCACATTTCTTTTTAATGTATGCAGTGTAGTGACCTGCATTGGTTGTGGCTCCTGCATGGCAGATTATACCTACGGTTGTAAAGGTTTTCTTTCCAAGTGACACTTGACCGTGTGTGAATCCAGTCAGCTTGCAGTTGTTTTTGGTACCATCTGCTTTATAACGTAGCAGCATAAGTATTATGTACTTACTATGTGTTTGAATATTTAAACTGGAGCGATTGTCTGAAATAGACATAGTAAAAATCTGCCATGGTTTGCATTCTGTACAAGATGCTGAAATAGAATGGATTCACAATTAGGTATGGATACATACACAAATCGCTCATTTGGGATTTGTTCCTGTATCACATTGAAACAGGGAGTACATGTATGTTTCCACGTGTATGAAATCTGGAAGATTTCATTTATAGGTATGCTTTTGTTTTCCAGTACTTGTAGTAAGTACATTAGAAATACTTGTGGATCTTCTTGTGAGTTTATAGTGAATTTCACTATTCCAGCACAGTAGTCCAATTCTTGTCTTATTCCCTGAACACTGTACGTGTTGTCAGGATTGTTTGTTGCGTTTCTATGAAGGGCTAACATTTGTAAACACAATTCGTCTGTACTGTGTAAGTACATGTTGTTAACAATTGGTCGCAATTGCAATAGAATATTTATTGCTACATTTGCATTGCAATTTACACCAGTTTCATTTGAAAATTTGAATGGAGCAGCTAGTTCTGTATCTGAGTTCTTTTTTGTCTTCCTTCTTTGAAGAAGTACCTGGTTTACTTTCCCTAATAGGTTCTTCTTTGCTTGTGGTACTTGAGGAACCGTTACCTTCCTTTGTTTTCTTTGAAGGATTTGCTGTGAGATTCTGTTGCATTTCTGTTTCAATTAGTTTTCTTTTACCACGTTTTACTTTTTCTGGAACAGGATATTGCTTGAGATGGGGGGTGTACAGTGAACGTAGTCTATTGTATCCTATAATGCAAGGAATATCAGCGTTCACTTTACTTGCATTAAAGTTGATTAGAAATAGACTGTCAAGTGGACGTAAGCATGATAGTGCTACGTAGCTCATGTCTTCTTTAAAGACTGTGTTTCCTATATCTATCAATGCTTTGTCTAGGGTAAGACCTTGGGATTTATGAATGGTGACTGCATATGCAATAGTTAGAGAAAATTGTTTTCTACGTACATACATGTCTTTGAACAGAAGGAATCGCACAGTTGAGCGCCCTATTCTTTTCACTTCTGAAAGTTTGCCAAAGCGAATATTGACTAACTGAATGTTGGTGTTACGTGGGTATGATTGAAAGCCAACAACTGTACCCAGTGCTCCATTAACTAGCCCTTGCTCTACGTCAAGGTTACGTTTAAGCATTACTCTACAATTTAAGGATAATTTTAATATTTTTTCCAACCCAGCTGTGTAGCTATGTAGTCTTGTTGTGGCTTGCTGACACATGGGTAGTGTCATACCATGTATGTCTAGTTTGTCTGTGGCGCAAATTTCCATTATTGGTTGCATGTATTTATTTAACATTGTTTCATTGAATTTGAAACCGCTTGAAAGAGTTGGCATTAAAGCCATACAAATGACATTTATGTGCGCTAATTGTTCCACAACATCAGTAGCACATGCATTATCGCCATAAAGTGCATGAATGTGGCTTTTTTTCAATATTGCTTGTGCTTCTTGAGATAGTACACCAACTCTAATATTTTTTAGGATGTTGGCATAAGTGAGATCTGCCGATTGCCGCATGTTTTCTGGTAATTCTTTGTATTGAAATGTTGCCAAAGGTTGGCATTTTCTATGCTGCCAATTGTTTTGTGGCAGAGTTTGTGTCCTAAGGTTTTAAAAATAGGTTCACCTTTCACTGGT